>NW_019154098.1:8237982-8317831 GCF_002288905.1 Enhydra lutris kenyoni | reverse complement strand
TGTGTGTGTGTGTGTGTGTGTGTGTGTGTGTGTGTGTGTGTGTGTGTGTATCCTGGCTTCAAATCCATCTCCACCATTACTGGCTGTCCAACATGAGCTCATACCCTCAGCCTCACTATGCCTGGAAAAGAATGACAAAGTGGGCTCAAATAGGGAACAAATGTAAAGTTCTCAGGACAATCCTAGCACAGAGAAAGTAATCCATAAATACCGGATATTTTTGTCACTGAATTTAAAGCTGAAACAAATCTTACAGATTAAGTAATCCAACCTACCAACTTCACAGAGAAAGATGCTGAGGTCCAGAAAAGCAATGTGTGCACATAAATTCCAAATAGATCAATGACTAAAATATAAGACTTTCAAGATCGTACAAGCCGATACAGAAGAAACGTCTTTGTGATATTGGAATAGGAAATGATTTCTTAAACAAGAGACAAATAAAACACTCATAAAGAAGAAATTGATTAATTTTTACAATAAAATTTGATTCAAGGGTTGCTTTGAGCTGTATGATACTAGCCTAACCTCCAGAAAGGCAACAGGGTTGGAGACAGGGTTTAACCTCATGGCTGGTGTTCAATCAGTCATGACTGCATGGTAAATTTCCATCCAAGAACTGGACACTGAAGCATGGATGACTTTCCCTGGTTAGCATAACTTTGGGCCTATTGTTACACGCTGACATGCAAGGAGAGCATACATTCTGCTCCTGCGAGGGGACACAGAAGCGTCTTTCTGGAGACCCTCCCAGACCTCGCTCTGTTTCTTCTTTCAGCTGGCCCTGATTTGACTCCTTTCTTGCAATAATAAAACTATAATCATACCTATAGCACTTTCCTGAATTCTGTAAGTTATTCTAGTAATTTTTTAATCCAAAAGGGTAAAGGCAACATCTAAATTCAGAGCCAGTTGGTCAGAAATGTGAAGGACCTGGGAAACCCAAGTTGCATCTAGCATCTGAAGTAAGGACAAGTCTTGTGTAGGACCATGTCCCTCACCTGTGAAGTTTGGTCTAACTCTGGGTATTGGTGTCAGAATCGCATTTCTATAGCAACCAGGGAAATGGAGATGAAAACAGAATGAGATAAGATCTGATACCCAGTAGTTTGGCCATATCAGCAATCATCAAAGACGAAGGTGAACAGGAGCCCTGATGCTGGGTGGCGGAAATGAGTTCTGGCCTAATGACTTCGGATGGGGTCTTAGCTGAGTTCCCACCAGAATCAAACCTTGAGATGAGGCAGGAGGAAGGAAGGGACAGTCACTTAGCCAATGAGTGCCAAACAAGAATTCTACCCAGATCGCTGAAATTGAAAATCCAGTGCCCTTTCTGCCACATTCAAGGGCCTCCCAAGGTGGATGAAATTGACATTATAATAAAACCTTCAACTCATAATGATTTTATGTTGCAAAACCTTTCTCATCCATTATCTTGTTCAATTATCATAAAAGGCAGGGAAGATTAAATATGATAATACGAATAGGCTCATGTCATTGAGGGTGAATCTGAAGACTGAGTTGGTGGTTTTCAAGGATCCAAACTGAACAGAAAGCATAGGAAGGTGAAGCCCCTCCAGAACACACCTTGTAGGCCAGTGAGATTAAAGTCATGGACATGCTGAGAGCCTCCGTTTCCTCACCTGTGGAATGGGAACAGGTTTGCCTGCACCTGGTTCAAACTGCTGTTGACATGACTGTTACCCAACTGCCAACTTCATCACTCATCCCAGCAGCTCGTTTTAGCTGCCACGTGAGTATCCATCCCGCCATTACAACTTCCGCAAGAACCCAGGCCACGCTATGAAGCCCACGGGAACTCAGGCCCATCAGGGAAAATGGGCGATCACGCTGAAAAACAGGGAAGCAGACTCTGCTTTAAGTGTTGGCACGGTTTCAAAGAGCGCTAGTGGAATAAGGAAAAATTCATCAGAAAGGCAGAAAAGGAGGAGGCGTCAGAAGGTAGACAGGGTAGGAGTGACGGCATTACGACCTACACTAATGTTAACAAGTCCATTCCCCTTGATTTTTTTTTTTAATTAAATAGTTTGGAATATTCAGTTTCTCTGTTATAACCAAGGCCTAAGGTTAGCTTTAAGTTCATCATTTACATTTCTATGGTTTACAAAAATATATATGATTTTGTATTATATACATTTATTTTTTAATAGGGCACGGCCCCACGGTATAGACGTTATCCTGTAACCTCTTTCTCTTTCCCAGTGGGCACTGGATTTTGAGTGTCTCTCTGTTAACGCTCACTGATCTACTGCTTTCCATTCCAGCCCCATGTGACAGTCCACGGCCGCACACACAGGAATTTACTGAGCCCTTCTCCTGTTAATGGGCATTTACAACCAGGAATTAACAACCAAATGAAATCCTCATAAATATACGTTTTCACACTTATCCAAGTATTGACGCCAGACACATTCCCCGGCTCGAGCCCCACGGGCCAGCGCTGCTGCTCGAACACACCGCACATTCCCCTCTCAGGACCTTTCCAGTTACTCTTCTCTCTGCTCAGACAGTTCTTCTCCCAGAAAATTACATGACTGAGCCCCACAAAGACCTCAGAGAGGTCTTCCCTGGATTCTCCATCCACATCTGGTACATATGCCTCCCTCTCTCTCTTCCCGCTGGTTTGAACTCGAGCGCCCATCACCATCCAGCATTATATCACATATTTTCTGGTTTCCCGAGTGTCTCTAGAGGAGGAGGCTAAATGGAGGCAAGGACTTTGCTTTACTCACATCTGTGTCTCCAACGACTCATAGGATCTTGGCATACAGCCCCCCAAAATAAACTCCAATTAAAGGAAAGAATGAATCCGTAAGCTAGACAAATTGCTGGGTCCCCAAAAATGGCATTTCACGTTAACAGACACTGCCAAGCGGCTCCTCCAGATGGATCCCAGTCTCCCCAGGGTTGCCCATTGTGCTCACCTAGGCCAGAACTGGGTTATAACAACAGGTTTGAGTTCTACTCAGGCTGGATTATTAATGCATTAGTGAGGCACAGCATTTTTCCCTAGTTTTTTGCGAATTTGCATCTCCTATGGAGTGCACGGCTTCTGTGCTCCCTGCTCCTCATTTTCCTACTTATCTGTGGGAGATCTTTCTATCACATGATTATTAACTTTTAATATGACAAAGACTTTTCCTAAGCCACTTCTCAGGCTTCCTTATGCCATACAGAATTTGTATTTATTTATTTATTTATTTTAATTTCTTTTCAGTGTTTCAGAATTCGTTGTTTATGCACCACACCCAGTGCTCCATGCAATACGTGCACCCACCACCAGGCTCACCCAACCTCCCACCCCCGGCCCACTCCCACGTGCACCCACCACCAGGCAATACCCACCACCAGGCTCACCCAACCTCCCACCCCCCCCTCCCCTCCAAACCCCTCAGGTTGTTTTTCAGAGTCCACAGTCTCTCATGGTTCATCTCCCCCTCTGATTTCCCCCAACTCCTCTCCATCTCCCCATCTCCTCCGTGTTATTCCTTATGCTCCACAAGTAAGCAAAACCATATGATAATCGACTCTCTCTGCTTGACTTATTTTTTAATGAGGACAAATCTGCGGGTCTTTTCTTCTAAGACCATTTTTAATTTGGGATGAATCACGGGGCAGGCCATTGTGTAGGATGGGAAAGTCTGTGACCGGAGAGTTCACTCAAGAGCCACAAGAACGGTAAGATTCTGAACCGATTCTAAGGGCAAGATGAGGTGTTCGCTATGACTGCCTTGATTCTCCCATTTATGAATGTGCACCTTGGGGACAGCTGTTTTACCTTGTCTCTGTTTGAATTTCTTCCTCTGTTAAGTGAAAATCAAATACCTTGCCCCACTCACCTCTCAGACGCTCTGCAGAGTTTGAATGAGATGGTGAGTCTGAAAACACAGTCTGCTGTAGCATCGGGAGGAGGAAAGAACAAAGGAAAAGACATCTGATGACAGGGAGAACACTCAGCCTCAAAATTGCTTTGCATGTCAATGAGAGGAAGAAAGAGACTCTTCTAAAGAAAATTAGTTTAGTGTTTACCTCCAAATAATCACTCAAGATAACCAACAAGCCTGCTCTAATCCTCTCGGATGCTAGAAAAGAACACAGGATTTAGAGTCGGATGACCTTGCTTCTAATCCTGCCCTATCCCTTACATTAATTCCACTGTCTTGGGTAAATGTCTTCATCTCTCTGAGCTGCTGTTCTATTATTTAAAAGAGAATTTTAAAAGTTCTGTCTCACAGAGCTTCAATAAAGATAAAATGAGATTTTTGTGCAAGCCTTCTATAAGCTATATAAGAATGGAAGTTCACTTGTTATTATAATAATTATTAAAGTTGTAATTTTAAATGATTGCCACCCAAATGGTTGTAGGTATCCTCTATAAGGTAGTGAGCCTGTGTGTGGTGTCTGTTGTTTATCAGTTCTGGGATTACATCTCAAATGGTATTTCTTCTTCCTGAGTTCTTCCTTTTTTTTTTTTTAATTTCTTTTCAGCTTACAGAATTCATTGTTTATGCACCACACCCAGTGCTCCCTGCAATACGTGCCCTCCAAAATACCCACCACCTGGCTCCCCCACCCTCCCACCCCCCGTCCCTTCAAAACCCTCAGATTGTTTTTCAGAGTCCATAATCTCTCATGGTTCATCTCCCCTTCCAATTTCCCTGAACTCCCTTCTCCTCTCCATCTCCCTATGTCCTCCATGTTATTTGTTATACTCCACAAATAAGTGAAACCATATGATAATTGACTCTCTCTGCTTGACTTATTTCACTCAGCATCATCTCCTCCAGTCCCGTCCATGTTGATACAAAAGTTGGGTATTCATCCTTTCTGATTCTTTTGACACTTCTGTGTTCCTGTATTTGGAGAAGAAATAGATCAGCCTATGTTAACTATGGTAAATCACAGTGATTAACCCCTACCCGTTCTCATTACCTACATCCAGTAATATAAACTCAGGAATCTGTGTGGACCTTCCCCCTTATCTCAGGGCCACCAAATAAACAGTTCTGTAAGAATGGTAGAGAAAAAAGTACATGCAACATTCTTTAAGGTAATCCCAGTACGCTTAAATTAACCTCAGGATGAAGTACCGCAGTTGTTTCCCACATTTAAGGCCCCATTTATTTCATGTAATTAAAATGCTAAATTATAAGAACTGAATTAAGTGTCTGAAAAGAAACTGATAAGTAGGTGATTCATTAATATTTTCCAAGTAAGGTTGTGAATCATAATGGGCTTTAAAAATGTCATGTGTCTTTTGTGAACTTATTTTTCAAAAAAGTGTGAATCCAAAAACTGATTAACTTTTTTCACCTTATTTTTAGAATTACTACTCATTCTCAGAGAAAATTCCTTTCAGAACTCATACATATTTGACAGGGACCAGATTTATAAACCAATGCGAACGCGGTTTTCCTTCCTCCCTGCACCCCGCCGAGCAGATGCTGTCTTTGGTCCTTGGCTTCTCTTCCTCTGACTTCTGTGGGGATCCCCATCTCTACCTTCCTGGCCCCCAGATCTCCTGTGATAAAGACACAGAGATTGAGCAGATAAAGAGAAGCTCAAAGAAGGAAGCAACAGGTGGGCAGGCATGAAAGTAGAGAAGCCAAATCTTTGCCCAGGAAGAGCAGGAGTGGACATAGAAAGAGGCGAGGTGTGATGGGGGCCAGACCAGAAGCAGCGCTGAAGCTGGAACCAGTGACAGGGCAGGGCGGACCTGTGAGCACCCGGAGAGTCAAGTGCAGGGAGCGGAAAACAGCCTTTCGAGAAGTTTCATCATGAGCATAATAGAACTGCCCTTCTGTGATCACTGAGATCGGGAAGGAGTATTAGAACTGTTTCTTGAAGATGCTGGCTCTTCAAGCAGGCTGCTTCTGATGGGAAACAGGTACTGAACCACACGGCGTCTCCAAATTCATCAGGGCTGCGTTCTGCAAAGATGCCCTACATCTGACTTCTCTGAGAGTATCAGCGGCTGATCACTCCTTCTTCCTGCATCGCTCTTTTCCCTCTGGGCTTCCGGAACACTATGTCTTCTTGCTTGTTGTTCAGGCGAGGATCTCCTTCACCTCTAACTGTTGGAGGGCCCCGGGGCTCAATGCTTGTGTCCGCTCCCTGTCTTCACCATCCGTGGGTGATTTCGTGCCTTCTCACGGTGTTCAAGGCTGGTGGCTTGGCTTGGGTTCCTCTTACACCAGCTTTGTCCTCACGACCTCCCCCCAGAAAAGGGGAAACACCACAGCTCTGAGGTGATGTGAAACATGTTCTGCACATCCCAGACTCTCTCCTGCTCAGTCTCCCTGGCCAGATCCCAAATCACATGGTCCAACATGCATATGTTCTTGTTGGCGTTCCTCCCCATCAGAGCCAAGGGGGTTGTCTCCTCATACACCAACCTGCCTACACTTTTAAGTTTCAATTTTACGAATTTTCTTTTTGACTAGGTACCATTTGCAGATGGCCCCAAATTTTAAAAGGTGCAAAGGGGCTCACAGTGAGAATTCTTCTTACCCAGTCCCAGCCATCCTTGTTTTCCTCTTCAGAAACATGAACTGTGAATCTCAGCCTACCTGGCAAGTGGAAAATAACTGACTAAATATATTTTGAGAATAAATAAACAGAGAAATAAATAAATAAATATGTCAAGGTGTTTACATAAATCTTTTAAAAATATCTTTCCTTCTCTTCACCCCACAAGGAGATCCTACAGGAATTCATTGCCAAAATTAGACCCCGTCAGGACGCTGTGACCCACGAGATGTTGCCTGTAACATCCAGGCTCCTTGGAACACAGTTTGGGAACCACCCCCATGGAAAAGGGAGCGCGTGAACAGGACAGCGTGGGAGACGTGTTTCAGGGAAGACTCAGAGAAGGAGTAGGGTCTGGATTAAGTGAGAATAAAAGGAAGAAAAGGCACATTTTTTTTTCAAATGTGTCAAGAGACTCAGCACTTAACAACATTTAAAGGCAAAAGGGAAGGAAGGAGACACGTAAACGGTGTGTGTCGCTGGCGGGAGGAGGAGGAGGAAGGGGGAGCCACAGACTGTCTCAGGGGACTTCGCCATCAGATCAGTAGCAGCGTGCCTACCATTCACGAAACAAATACATTCCTAAATAGTTTACTAACCTTCTCTCAGGTAATGAGCACAAGAGCAGGCCACTGTTCTGTGCATTTATTTAGAGGGGGCAGCGGAGTCCAGGGAAGCATGGCAAGGGAAGATGGGTGCCCAAGTTCACAGTCAACAGGGGGCAAGTCAGCAGAGGACTTGACGCAAGACAGGAATGTGATACATGAAAGCCCCAAAGGGACAGGCTTGTCTCGCTGAGTTGCCTTCTCATATTGTTTACCTTCTATTTTCTTCCCTTTGTTCTTCTTTCCATCCAAAAAGAACTGTGAGAGGTGTGCTTTGAAGGATACACAGGAAAGAAGGAAAGGATTTACTTGGATCTGCCTGTGAAGATAATCCAGGTTTGTTGACGTACTATTGGCTCCTGGGACATCCAGAGAAATGCACACACTCTGGGGAAGTTGAAGAATGAAGACCCAACTCATCCGTAACGCAAACATCCGTGGGGTGCCCACTATGTCAGTCGCGCATGTGCAATGGGTAATTGCCATGCTAGCCTCCTCCTCGTTCTCCCCTTCACACACGTGTGAGATGACTGGGGAGGGAGGTATTGAAGACTTACTTTGTTCTAGAATGCCTCAGAGCCTCACCTGCAGGTGATAAACCTCATGGCTTGGTTGTCCACAAGGATGCCTACCTGTTGCACGGACCAAGCCCCCCATGCTTCTCCAGGGTGATGACACAGGACTCCACGGTGGTCTTAGCAGCGTCTTTAACACATGGCTTTGGGCAGGCTCGTGGAGAGGCAGGTGCATACACATGGAACTTCCTCCCTGAGACGTCCCTGTCCAGATCTGTGATTGGGTATTCAAAGGAGGGGGTAAATAGTATCATTCCAGGCTCAAAAATGGGAGACATTATTTTCTGCTGGATGGCTTAGAGAAGGAAGTTTCCCCGGAGAAGTTGGCATATGTGCTGGAGTAAATTAGTAAGTACACAAAGAAGTGAATGAATGAACCAACACTTATATACCTGTTGTGAGGGGAAAGGCACTCCAGGCATTGAGTATGTTGGAAGCGTGGAGCAGGCATTATGAAAAAAGGCAAAGAAAGTCTAGAGGCACTTTATTGACCCCTATTCCTGCTTTGCCCAGGAAAAGCCCAACTCCTAGGGAAAACGTGAGCAGTTGCAGAACTCAGCCAAACTGGCTTCAGGGACCAAAGTGCTCCCTGGAGCATCATCTTCTGTTGCTGACACATTTGCTTTTATAACCGCAACTTAGCAGGGCTCGTGGGCCCCTCCCTCGGTGACAGTGACGCAAGATTCTTCAGCCTTGAAGGGGGCGTACACTGAGCTGCAACATTGTTTTGGGTTGTTAGTGGAAGGTTAAAATAAACCACGCCATGCGGAAGCCTGAAATTCACAGCTAAGCTTTGCCACCTTGCTGTTTGAGACAAGCAGCTCCTTCTTCAGTGGGAAGACAAGAGTAAGATCTCTCCAGGATTTGCCGATTCCAGGCTCCAGCTGGCTTCCTTTTTCTCAAGGCTCGCCACTTGCCCACCGGTGTTTTCAGGTCCACCCTGATTCCCGGGCCAGTCATGAAGCTGGAGACAGAAGGCAGAATTCTAGTACTACACACACACACACACACACACACACACACACACACACACACACCCCTTTGGGGCTGTCCAGTCCTAGTGCCCAGACCAAAGTCACGCCATCTTGATCTCTGCTCCTCTATGGGAAATCATGCTGACTAGCCCTTCCCGCTGGGTACCTGGAACTCCTCCCCTGAGACCCAGAGCCCCATCCTTGAACTAGATCCCTTCTTGTTGCTGGTCCACCTTGATACAAGCCTCACTTGCTTCCTGAACAGCGATCGTGTCCCCGCCATTCCTTAGGCAGGCTCTCAAGAAGCACCGAGCTGAACATCACACAATGTCGGCTGACGTTTATTCCCCAAAACTGCCCCTGTGAGACAGGCACAGTCCTCACCGCCATCCAGCTTAGACACAAAAGCAAATATGAAATCATAAAGGGAATCGTTGTAGCCTTTTAGTTTCGTTACACTTCAACTTTTAAGTAGGAGGAAATTTAATTTTGAGATTTTAATCTTCCATTAAAAAAGTAGTAACGGAGAGAAGTTTGTGAAGCTTAAATTGGTTGTATTTGATGTTGCTGGCCTTTCATGATGCAGAATATTCTGCCATCATTGGGCCCACTCCACACCTATGGGTCATTTACGATAGCCAATGTGCTGAGCATATTTTGAGACGGAAGAGAGAACAGAGAATAGGTTCTTCATGCAGGATGCACTGTGACCTCTGGGTTACCTCGGGCCACATTCTGTTCTGAGGCATTTGGTCAAACATCATGCTGAGTGTTTCTGTGAGGGTGTTTTTATTTAGGTCGGTAGACTGAGTAAAGCATTCATGTGGGTAGGTCTCATCCAATCAGCTAAAGGCCTGAACAGAACAAAAGTCTGTCTATTGGGCTTTGAACTAGGACATCAGCTCTTTCTGGTTCTATAGAAGCCTTTGGCCTTTGGACTTGAGCTGGGTAGGACATAGGCTCCATGGAGTTTGGACTTCTCACCTTCCATAATGCTATGGATTCCATAATGCAATTCCTTATATATCCTTATAATATAACTCTTTATATATATATATATACATATACATATGTATATATATACATACACACATACACATACATATGTATCTGTATGTGTATATATAAATATATTTATATATTATATGTTATATTTATAATATATAAATAAATTCATATTTATTATACACTCATATATATAGGGTTCTGTTTCTATGGAGAATCCTAATACAATGTTGAACGAAAATTTTAGATTTTTTTTTTATTGGTATGCACTTCATAATCCCAGTTTATCCCCACATGCATGGTCTCTTTCCCCTGATATTCTGCAGGAAACTTCCTGATGTGGTAGTGAGGCATGAGGAGTAGGAAAGCATTCTAGGTGTGCCTGGGTGGGTCAGTTAGTTAAGCGCCTTCCTTTGGCTAAGGTCATGATCTCAGGTTCCTGGGATCAAGTGCCACGTCGGGCTCCCTGATCAGTGGGCAGCCTGTTTCTCCATCTGCCTCTCCCTCTGCTCTCCCCTACCCCAGCCCATGCTCTCTCTCTCTCTCTCTCTCTCTCAAATAAATAAATAAATAAAATCTTTTATTTTTTTTAAAGGAAGCATTCTAGAGATCTATGATTAGGTCTTAGTCCTTTAGTAAGCCTGTGTCCTAAGGCTGTGACCTTCACCATGCTTCTGTTTTGTTTTGATTCCTTTCTCTTAGGAGGAACAGAAAGTTTAGAAGATGCTGAAGTTGGTGCTTCCCTTTCTCCAGATCAGTTAGGGTCCAGCAAATACCCCAGCAGGTCAGGCTCTGCTTAACTAGTTTCTCTTGAAGCAGGCGTGTTAAGAACAGAATGCCCTGGTGTTCTGGGCATGATTACTTAGGCCCTTCCCCTGCCTGAAGCTTGAGGGGGCTTTTCTCCAATATTCACTATGAGACCCTCAAGGGCTCCTGGAAATAAAATTTCCAAAACTGGGAGAGCCTCCCTTAAGACCAGGGTCCCCTGGAGATTTTAAATCTCAGACTTGTCCACATGGAACCTCTGAACCTTGATCAATTACAGGTTGTTTCTGACCCCACCTGGTACCAGTATAGGGGTTCTGTGAAGTTTCTGCCGTGAACATTCTGCTCCAGTAAGTTGTAACTCTAGGTGGCCATCTAGCCATCTTTAATCTTCGGGGGCCAACAGTCTGCCCTATGACCTCAGGTCTCCGACAGATCTAAGAGTAGTGACTTTTCAACTTTTCAACTGGTTCACCTTTCTTTGTGTGAACATGAGAGACAACTGCCAAGCTGCTCCCATATCCAACTGGAAATCAGCAGTCTGCCTTTGTTTATTATTCAAATAACTCTGCCAGCTAAGGGAGGCCAGTCACATTATGCCTTCTTTATAGCTTTGGAAAACAGATCCAGACAGAATACTTTGCTCGCCAGTCATAATGCTGATAACTGTTGTCCAAGCCAGCATGGAAGTTCAAGTGTCTGATCAGAAATTGATCAGAAATTCAGGACCTTTCGTGAGAGGTCCTGAAACCAGCGGCAGGTCACCTGTCACCTGCTGGTGGAGTGACACTGTATCCATCATCTAAGTTAGCTCATCTTAGATATTCAACTGTGAAATATTTAAACCATTAAACACACTTTGTAACTTTATATAAGGTCTAAACAATGTTTATATCCCATCCAGGTTTCCTGGGGAGAGGGACGGCTTGCTATCATCAGGCTGAGTGCTGTTTTCCTCCAAATATGCAGCTTTAATAATGTGATGAGGCACTTTATAAATGGAAGTCCCTGTGTCTCATGGACATGGAGGGAAAGGAGTGGGGGGAAGTAAGGTGGGAGCAGGTGCAGAGCCCATTAACCCAGCTCAGCCCACCTCTTAAATGGCCATGATGTATGGCACTGCCTGGCAGCCCTGGCTTTCTCTCTCTCTTTTTAATCATTAACCTTGCAAGCAAAAGTCTTCTTATTTTAATCTTCAAGGTTGCAGCAAGTCTTCCCATCTGTAACTGCTTGGTTCCCAGATGGAAGCCAACAGAAGTTCTCTCTGCTGTCAGCCCAGACACATGATGCCTTTGACAGATCTTTTGCTAAAAACAGAACTTGCTGTTTCCAAGGAGCAATGGAAGGGACACTGGAAGCAGAATGCCAATTCCAGAGGGTGCGAAGACCACACGCAGATGATCTCAGCGTGTGGGTGACGGCGGTGAGGCTGCTGGGGACAGGCTGAGTTGAGAGCTCCAGAGACAACTAGTGAAAGAAGGAACGGACCTGAGTTTGAAGTGAGGGTATTTGTTTGGGTTCAAATCCTGACTCTGCTGTCTGAGAGCTGGGTAGACTCTGGGCAACTTGTCCTTGAAATTGAATACCCTCATCCATAAAGCAGGGAAGCAGGGATAGCAATGCCCAAGTCACAGGTCTTTGCCAATATTTGAAAAAGTGCAGTACCTATAAATGTCTCCTTCCTATATTCCATCCTTCTCATCTTTCCCTTCCCACCTTCCTTCCTATCTTCTTCGTTAGACTATTTCCTTCTTCACAGTGATCGTATGGGGAAAAGCAAGATTAGAACAGACCAAGAAAGGTCTTAGTGAGCTGTCTCCCTCAATTAGATGTAGAATTTGGGATCTAAGGAGAGGCAGGAGATCCAGCAGAGTCTGTGGTGGATCACCGTGACCGTCTCCACATCGAGAC
This sequence comes from Enhydra lutris kenyoni, assembly GCF_002288905.1. Lineage (NCBI taxonomy): Eukaryota > Metazoa > Chordata > Mammalia > Carnivora > Mustelidae > Enhydra > Enhydra lutris. The sequence goes on along the minus strand of NW_019154098.1, from coordinate 8,305,447 downwards.
AGCGGGGTCTGCTTGTGTGGTTTGGGGCAAGTCTGACCCACATGCTCTATGTCTATACTCATGGGAAGGGACGCATGTCCCTGGCTTTCTCCATGTAATTCCTAAGAATCATGACAATTAAGAAACATAATGTTTTGTTTTGTTTTGTGGTTTGTTTTGTTGGAGAAAGTAAAACATACCACACAAACATTATGCCATATATATATATATATATATATATATATATATATATATATATATATAAAACTAAACATCTATTGGCAACAAGTCTTTGGCCTAGAGTCAAGGAATGTCAGCATGGGGAAGCCATTGAATTAGAGAAGCCCTTTCTTTCACAGAAGCAGAAACTGAGGCTTGAAAATTCAGATGCAAATGACTGTTACTGAATTGTCACTCAGCCTTTTCACATTCCTTGTCTTTCCTATAACAGAATGATCCACAGGTTCCTGGGTGGCTCAGGCAGTTAAGCATCTGACTCCTGATCTCAGCTCAGGTCTTGATCTCAGGGTCCTGACTTAAAGCCCTGCACTGGGCTCCACACGGTGTGGAGCCTACTTGGAAGAAGAAGAAGGAGGAGGAGAAGAAGAACGAGGAGGAGGAGGACAAAGAGGGGAAGAGGGAGGAGGAAGAAAAGGATCTAATATATAAAAAAAAAAAATCAAGTGTCAGAACTTTCTAGAAATCCAAGTACTAACTTATCTGAAAAACTGAGAATCTTGATTTTTTTCCAACATTTTTCTGGTTTCATGTGATTTTTGTTATTGTCAGAAATGATGACTTAATATACTAATAAATGCATTTTTCCCATTTTATCTATAAGTATTATAGAATGCATTTCAATAATGACTGAATTTTTAAAAGCTTAACAATGCTCTCATCATACCTAAAACCTAACAGCATTCCTTAACAGCATCAAATACAGTCACTTCCAATTGTGCATATATGATTATGTACATCTATACACACAAGTATGTACCTATATGCACTTGTACATATACAAAATATATGTGCATATCTATATATAAGATGTAAGCAATTTCCATGCTGAATCAGTATACAAATAGTGCCCCATATATCTCAATTGATTAATACATCTCTTAAGGGCTTACACGTTTATCCTCCATCTCTCACCTCTACCCTGGAAAGTTATTGTTGAAGGAACAGATCATTTATCCTCTAGAAATTCTTACAGTTTAGATTTTCATGGCTCCATCACCATGATATCCATTAACTTCTGCCTCAGTCCTCTGTGTTTTCTGTAAATTATAGTTGGATCTGAAAGCCTGATGAGATTCAAATTTGATGGTTGGGCAAGAATGCTTCACAGGTGGTATTGTGTCCACTGAGAGTGGATTCCTGATGGCCCCTTTTATGACATTAGCAGGCACCAATGTTCAGTGCCTAGGTCCATTACAATTTGAGTCATGGTGATACTCTATTTTATCATTTGTGCTTCACATACTAACTGGAACAATCTCATACAGGGAAATTTCCCTTCATCAACTGTTTGGTAACTCACTGATACAGTCAGAGAGAAAAGGCAGAACAGACACTTGATTCCCTCCTTGCACATTTTTCAAATGAGTCGATTCATTGACATCTACCAACAGGTCACCTGGCAAGGTTTTTGTTTTGTGCCACTGTAAACTCAAGGACTTCAACATACCGGATGTCTTGTTCCACTGATGTTTCCTACTGTTGCTCAAATGCCCCCTCTTTGGACAAGTCGGGTCCTCTCTTCCTTAGATATTACTCTAGTAACTGGGTGACTTCCTTTTCTGCTCATTTGAAATATACTTCAGGCTGATCCCGAACATTTCTAAGAAATTCTGCTTGCCTTTAACAAGAAATCATATTTGGAAACCACAATCTGGGCTCTAGGAATGCTCATTGACGCTGGACAGCTGACTACTTCCATGACTTTACAGAAGACTGGGCTAGGGAATTTTATTTTAATGCATTGTAAACACAGACTGATGGTTTTGGTTTAAATTCCAGGCTTCGGGGTGCCTGGGTGGCTGAGTGGGTTGAGGCTCTGCCTTCGGCTCAAGTCATGATCTTAGGGTCCTGGGATTGAGCCCCGCATTGGGCTCTCTGCTCCCTGGGGAGCCTGCTTCCTCCTCTCTCTCTCTGCCTGCCTCTCTGCCTACTTGTGATTTCTGTCTGTCAAATAAATAAATAAAATCTTTTAAAAAAAATAAAAAAAAAATAAATTCCAGGCTTCAGGTTTTTATTTAAATCCCTTAACTGATTTTTCCTTACATGCTGAGAATCCAGATTTTCTTTTTTTTTTCTTTTCAGCTTAACAGTATTCATTGTTTTTGCACCACACCCAGTGCTCCATGCAGTATGTGCCCTCCCTAATACCCACCACCTGGTTCCCCCAACCTCCTACCCTGGCACCCGCCCCTTCAAGACCCTCAGGTTGTGTCTCAGAGTCCATAGTCTCTCACGGTTCACCTCCCCTTCCAATTTCCCTCAACTCCCTTCTCCTCTCCATCTCCCCATGTCCTCCATGTTATTTGTTACACTCCATAAGTAAGTGAAACCATATGATAATTGACTCTCTCTGCTTGACTTATTCCACTTAGCATAGTCTCTTCCAGTCCCATCCATGTTGCTACAAAAGTTGGGTATTCATCCTTTCTGATGGAGGCATAATACTCCATAGTGTATATGGACCACATCTTCCTTATCCATTCATCCATTGAAGGGCATCTTGGTTCTTTCCACAGTTTGGTGACTGTGGCCATTGCTGCTATGAACATTGGGGTACAGATGGCCCTTCTTTTCACTACATCTGTATCTTTGGGGTAAATACCCAGTAGTGCAATTGCAGGGTCATAGGGAAGCTCTATTTTTAATTTCTTGAGGAATCTCCACACTGTTCTGCAAAGTGGCTGCACCAACTTGCATTCCCACCAACAGTGTAAGAGGGTTCCCCTTTCTCCACATCCCCTCCAACACATGTTGTTTCCTGTCTTGCTAACTTTGGCCATTCTAACTGGTGTAAGGTGGTATCTCAATGTGGTTTTAATTTGAATCTCCCTGATGGCTAGTGATGATGAACATTTTTTCATGTGTCTGATAGCCATTTGTATGTCTTCATTGGAGAAGTGTCTGTTCATATCTTCTGCCCATTTTTTGATATGATTATCTGTTTTGTGTGTGTTGAGTTTGAGGAGTTCTTTATAGATCCTGGATAAAATACAGATTTTCAATGAGATCAGAAAAGACAGTATTGGAATATCACTTATTGACTCATGTGCTTTATCACACAATATGCAAATAATAGTCTTAGAGGAGTAACAACCACACACGATCAATATTTGTGATTCCTTATCCTGGGCATCAGGCTATAGCAGCTCATTATGTAGGTATCTCACTGGTGAGCTCACTCTCTCATCACACGTATATACTAATATTAACACATACTTCTATGTACACCCTGATATAGATACACATATGTACACACATACACATATGTATGGACTTATGCATATATACCACATACATAGGTATGCACACACACACACATATATATGTATGCATAAATAAATGTATATATGTATGAAGAGATTTTATATTGGTATGCCTATGAAAGAGTTTTATTTTGGTTTTTTTTTCAGTGTTCCAGAATTCATTGTCTATGTACCACACCCAGTGCTCCATGCAATATGTGCCCTCCACAATACCCACCACCAGGTTCACACAACCCCCCCCACACTCTACCCCTTCAAAACCCTCAGTTTGTTTCTCAGAGTCCACAGTCTCTCATGGTTTGTCTCCCCCTCCAATTTCCCCCAACTCACTTCTCCTCTCCATCTCCCCATGTCCTCCATGCTATTCCTTATGCTCCATAAGTAAGTGAAACCATATGATACTTGACTCTCTCTGCTTGACTTATTTCACTCAGCATAATCTCTTCCAGTCCTGTCCATGTTGATACAAAAGTTGAGTATTGGGGTGCCTGGGTGGCCCAGTGGGTTAAATCCTCTGCCTTCAGTTCAGGTCATGATCTCAGGGTCCTGAGATCGAGCCCTGCATGGGGTTCTCTGCTCAAAAGGGAGGCTGCTTCCCCCTATCTCTCTGCCTGCCTCTTTGACTGCTTGTGATCTCTCTCTCTCTCTCTGTCAAATGAATAAATAAAATCTTAAAAAAAAAAACAGTTGGGTATTCATCCCTTCCGATGGAGGCATTGTATACATGAGCTATATTCCCTTTATCCATTCGTCCGTTGAGGGCATATTGGCTCTTTCCACAGTTTGACACAGTTTGGCAACTGTGGCCATTGCTGCTATGAACATTGGGGTACAGATGGCCCTTCTTTTCACTACATCTGTATCTTTGGGGTAAATACCCAGTCATGCAATTGTAGGGTCACAGGGTAGTTCTATCTTTAATTTCTTAAGGAATCTCCACACAGTTTTCCAAGGTGGCTGCACTAACTTGCATTCCCACCAACAGTGGAAGAGGGTTCCCCTTTCTCCACATCCTCTCCAACACACGTTGTTTACTGTCTTGTTGATTTTGGCCATTCCAACTGGTATAAGGTGGTATCTCAATGTGGCTTTGATTTGAATCTCCCTGATGGCTAGTGATGATGAACATTTTTTCATGTATCTGTTAGCCACTTGTATGTCTTCTTTGGAGAAGAGTCTGTTCCTGTCTTCTGCCCATTTTTTGACGTGATTATCTGTTTTGTGTGTGTTGAGTTTGAGGAGCTCTTTATAGATCTTGGATATCAGCCCTTTGTCTATAGTGTCATTTGAGAAAATCTTTTCCCATTCTGTGGGTTGCCTCATTGTTTTGCTGACTGTTTTCTTTGCTGTGCAGAATCTTTTGATCTTGATGAAGTCCCAAAAGTTCAATTTCACTTTTGTTTCCTTTGCTTTTGGAGACATATCTTGAAAGAGTTTTATACCAAAACTATTTTCAGAAACAAAAATCTTTCTAAAAAACTTAAATATCAAATGTCCATGTATTTTAAGAGAAATACTTAAAGTCTCTTCATATTATCTAAATATTTTAAAAAAGAAGAATTTGGGGGCACCTGGGTGACTCAGTCAGTTAACTCTTGATTTCAACTCAGACCATAATCTCAGGATGTGGGATGGGGTCCTCCACGTTGGGCTCTGTGCTGGGCATGGAGTCTGCCTGAGTGTCTCTCCCACTCCTCCTGTCCCTCCCCCAACTTGGGCTCTCTCTCTTTCCCAAATAAGTAAATATATTTTTAAAAGGCTTATTTCTCTTCATGCCTGTGCACATTCTTTAATCAGATATATTTGTGACTTTAATACAGGATCACTAGTATTTTCTTTTTTTTTAAGATTCTATTTATTTATTTGACAGACAGAGATCACAAGTTGTCAGAGAGGCAGGCAGAGAGAGAGGGGGAAGAAGGCTCCCTGCTGAGCAGACAGCCCAATGTGGGGCTCAATCCCAGGACCATGGGATCATAACCTGAGCCAAAGGCAGAGGCTTTAACCCACTGAGCCACCCCGGCACCCCTCACTAGTATTTTCTGAAGAACATGTTTTTAAGCTTATTAGTTTGTTCATAAACTTGCCCAAGATCTTTCTCAGAGATACAGCATATGGAAAACAAATTTGTGGTTACAAGTACCCAAAAACTGGCTCTTTTCTGGAGACCATTTTCATTTTAATTGAGAAACCTCTCTCACTATATATAGGCAAAGAGTAAGCCCAGAGTAAATTCAGCAAAATGAAAAATACTCTCCATCCCATTTTTATACTGAAATATGTAAAAATGTTGGCATAAATATTGTTACCAGTACAGCCAGCTTACCACCAAGCAGAATGCTTTTGAACAGTGTATATATTCTTTTATTTTAACAGTGTATATATTCTTATAAGACAAACTATGTCAAATAAGTTGTTCCTATTTTGATTCTCTGAATATTTTGCTAAATTTAGAAGTGTAAAATTAAGGCTTTTTTCTATCTTATGCCATTTTAATACAGGATATTCATTTACCCACTTAAAAATAGGAGTTACATCAAAAGATATATTTTTTTCTCTCCCGATGAACAATTCTAACATTTCCCAAAGTTAAATACGGTGCATGCTTTGAGCTCCACTGAGCATTAAGTCCTCCCCTTGCTTTTGTAGGGATTCATTTTAACACCTTCCGATTTGCAAGCTTTGTTTTCAGTCATTGCAATTTGTTGGAAGCTTCAAATGCTTAAGGGTTTCAGCATTTTGAATTAAGATTTCCAAGGTATTGGAGAGGGCACAGATTGCATGGAGCACTGGGTGTGGTGCAAAAAAACAATGAATACTATTACACTGAAAATAAATTTAAAAATTAAAAAAAAAAAGATTTCCAAGGTATTTTTTTTTAGTTTTTATGTTAATCATTTTATTTTTTTGTGACTTTTTTTTATTTTATTTTTTATGAACATATAATATATTTTTATCCCCAGGGGTACAGGTCTGTGAATCGCCAGGTTTACACACTTCACAGCACTCACCATAGCACATACCCTCCCCAATGTCCATAACCCCACCCCCCCTCTCCCAACCCCTCTCCCCCCATCAACCCTCAGTTTGTTTTGTGAGATTAAGAGTCACTTATGGTTTGTCTCCCTCGCAATCCCATCTTGTTTCATTTACTCTTCTCCTACCCCCTTAATCCCCCATGTTGCATCTCCTCTCCCTCATATCAGGGAGATCATATGATAGTTGTCTTTCTCCGATTGACTTATTTCGCTAAGCATGATACCCTCTAGTTCCATCCACGTCGTCGCAAATGGCAAGATTTCATTTCTTTTGATGGCTGCATAGTATTCCATTGTGTATATATACCACATCTTCTTTATCCATTCGTCTGTTGATGGACATCTAGGTTCTTTCCATAGTTTCCAAGGTATTTTTTAACAAACAATACCAGCGATGCAGAGGGCATGCCTATGATACAAGTTCTAAAGTACTCCAAGACCCTTAGGCTTGTTTAGAAAGTGGTTCATTAGAGTTTCAAAGGTTTTTGAAATGGGTCAACATGAAGCAACAATGAATGAAAACACGTATACTAGATGGTGATAATTTTACTCACTTATTTGAGTAATATTTTAAATTATGTAACACTTCAACCAATCCCAAGTATATTCTGGTGTCATAACTGTTGGGGTTTTTTAAATATAATAACATTATATGTACCACAGAAGTGTGTTTCACTAAAATGCCATAATATCAACACACACACACACACACACACACAAAAAGTTTTAGCTTCAGTGTTGAATTTTCGAGGAATATATAATAGCATGAATAATAATATTAGGTGCTCCATCTTTGAAGAAATGCGCTTCCAAAGCTTTTCTTTGCCCTATGTTTGGATGAAGAAATGAATTATGGAAATTAATTAACTATCTTTATTGTGTCATTTTGGTGTTTACAAAGTCCTTTTGGTGGAGGCAGAAACTTAGCCATTATTTTTCCCTTTTCACACATTCACAAGAAAATGTAGGATGCAATCAGTAAAATTAATGTAGAAAAATCATTTGATCTAGATGAAAGGTCATGCTTTCCAGAGTAATTATACTGTATGCAGCTGCATGGGGTCGGGGGGAGTCACCACATTCAGAGACCAACTCCTGAAGGTAATCATCACATTCTGAACTAGATGATGGAGGTTTTTCAGCAGATTTGTTAAAGTCTGGATGTTGTATGGTCAATTATTTTATTCTCGGCCCTCTGGTAGGTGTAAATGTTGGAAAAGGATATGTTTATTATTGAATCTCTTAGGAAAAAATAAGATTATATTTAAATTTTCCTTGAATATTAGTTTTGGAAATTATTATTGGAATCCAAAGTTTATTCTAAAACAAATAACCAAGTGTCACCAAACGTAAAGCAATAAAATAATTGTAGCTGTATACCCTACCATGAATGGCAGAACCAATGGAGCAACGGCACTCAGATCACTGCTCGTATCCTCTACAGAAGAACTGCAGCCTCTATGTTATACAGATATTTCTTGTATTCTAACTTCCCCTTACTTTCTGCTGACATCCCCACCTGCACTGTGACAGTGCTGTCCATTGCACTGGCCATGGCACATGGCCCAGCTGGCTATGCATTAAGGGGTGAGAAGGTACACAGGTTCAAAGATTTGTTCCCACTACAGCCCATGACCAGAGGAATCCCTTGAGTTAGACCTCAACTGATTATTTTTGCTAAGTTGCATCTAGAGAGGGTCAAGCAAGGTGGATTACATATGATTGACTTTCAGATTAACCACATGTGAAGAGAGAACTCCATTCATTGCAAAGATGGGATTGCAGTAGAAACTAGGAGTACAAAATGGATGCCTACAGGCTTGCCTGGGTGGTGCAGTCGGTTGAACATCCAACACTTGATTTCCGGTCATGATCTCAGGGTCATGGATCCAAGCCCCTCGTCAGGCTCCACCTGAGTGGGGAGTCTGCTGGAGATTCTCTCTTTCCCTCTGTCTTTATCTGCCCCACCACCAACCTGTTCCTCTCCTAGATGGGGATGCCATTCTCCCTTATTGTTCACTGGAGGGAAGGAAGCATTTCCTTTTGGCTCCTTCGGGGTAGAAAGAGTGAGTCTCAGCCCAACTTTTCCCAGCTATTGCAGAACACAGCCATCTCCTTGGCCAACAATTGAGACATTGGCCAGGGCATGCTCACTAGGAGGTGGCATCACTAAGGTCCAGCATCCTCATGATCAGCAGATGGTGGCAGGCCCTGGTCTCTCAGGACAGGCCTGCTCTGCTTTGTCTCCCTCTTCCAGATTCCATGTGGTTAGATAAATAATTTGGACCCATGTTCATCTGAATACCAGCAGTGTCTCTCTGCAAATAACCTAAATGAGCAGTTGCCTAGAATTACATATGGTGGCCGGGTGGGAAGGATGATGAGGGAGAGTGAAATGCAAAGTCTCACTTTCTCTTGAGCCTTGGTTGCATACTCCCAGTTCAGCCTTTGAGAGAGATCTCTGTATTGGGTGTTTCACATGGTGTGGCCCTTAGTAAAAGGGTTCTGACTCCTATTCGTGTTTCTTGTACATATAGCTCTTGCAAATGCAAAGCAGGCCATTAGGTGCTTGACAGGAAGTACTCAGAATCCCCTGGCCCCATGTCTCTATCATCCTCTCTTTCTTGCAACCTTTACCTGTCATGCAGCCTTCCACCCTCCCTCAGAGGCCAATTCCAGAAACTTCCCTCATGCCCCTCTGCCGATTTCCATGCCCCCAACTAGGTTCTTGGGGCCTTTCATTCACATCTCTAACACAACCTACATTTTATTCCCCAATACTGCACTGATTTGCATACACAGCTGTGCCCCCTTCCATACTTTAAATTCCCCAAGGATTTCTATTCTCTGTGCATTCTCCTGAGGTCCCAGAACTCTGTCTAGCAAACAGCAGGCCCTCAATAAATGTGTGGAAGGAGCATTAATTTAACATGACTTGAAAGATTCCTGCATTTATTCCCCAAAGGGGAATACACATCTTCCATTTCTGTACTTTATACCTTGAGAGAAAGCTCAAAGAAGAGGCTCAGGGAGAGCATATCAGGATTCTTGATCTAACTTTAAAAAGCCTGCACCTACTGTAACATGTCTTTTCCATCTTCCCTGAGAACATTTGTAATATCTGTGGACTTTGTTCAGGCTTTTAAAGGTTACACACGCTTCTTCCAGCTTTCCCGAAGTTTCTCTACATCACTGCAGATTGGTTGGGAGGCAGTTCTGTCATCAAACTCCCTTGCCTAGTCAACAGTCTACTCTGCTTCCCATGGCTCCTTGAGATGGCTCCACTTGTGGTGAAGGAGGAGTCAACCATGCTGATGAGTGTCAGCCCTGTTTTGAGACGTCCCCAGGTAGTAAAGCACCCTCTGAAGTAGGAGCTATTCCTACCCACAAGCCATGACAGGGAAACTGAGGCAATGACCCTTCACAGGGCTTGACCAAGGTCACACAACAGAAGTGGCAGAGCTGGGCTCCCACCAGCAGGCCTCCCTTCTCTCAACTGGGAGAACATAGACTCTAGGGTCACATGAAAGGGGTTCCATGTGTGTGACCTCAGGAAATCACTGAACTCTCAGAATGTCATGCACTATGGCATGCAAGAAACGTGACCTTATTTTTTTTTAATCTCTTGAACTTTTTTTAAAGATTTTGTTTATTTATTTGAAAGAGGGAGAGTGAGTGAGAGAGAGCATGAGCAGGGGGATGGGGGGAGGCCATGGGGCTTGATCCCAGGACCCTGGGATCATGACCTGAGCCAAAGGCAAGATGCTCAACTGACTGAGCCACCCAGGTGTCCCATCTCTTGAATATTTTTATGGAAGCCTAATTTGCAGTCAATGAAATACTCTGATCTTAAGCATACAGTTTAATAGGTTTTAATCAATACAGACCCTCATGGAATGCACTCCCCTCTCAAGACGTAGAGGACATCTATCACCCCCAGAAAATTCTTTGAACCCTTTCCAGGTCAATCCCCACCCCCTCTCCAAGAAACCATTATTTTGTTTTCTTTTACCATAGATTAATTCTCTAATTTGTTATCTTTCACAACCTAATTATTTCAAACTCCCATTCTAGGTAGTATCAGAATCTTCATCTCATCCAATTTAGGGATTTTCCCAGTGTGTTTCCCTGGATTTTATGTACATTGAGAGACGAAGCTTGCGCTACATTACCCCACACTTTGTGAGATGGTGGAACACCTCTCATGGTCACTTGGCCATGCTGGTCTCTAGTGAGAGGCCCCAGGCTCTGGCCCACATAGGACACTCCTCTCTTCTCTTATCTCCAGCATCAAGACTTCTTCAGCCAGCTGCACCTGGGCCCTCTCAGCTACACCTGGGCCCCTCTGAGGACAAAGGAACCCCACAGCTACAGCTCTGCCCACCTGCTCAGGGCAGCTCTCTGCCAGGATAAGCCCTGAAGCCACCATCTCTTCTCGGGCATATTGTTACATCTCCCCGGTGCACCTGGGAAAGGTCACCTCATCCCCTCCCTCTAGACAGCATAAAGGGTTACTTCCGCCATCCCTCTTCTCGCTCCAGCCATGAACGCAGAGGAGTACAGAGCCCCGAATCACCTGTTCTCAGGGAGCCCGGTGCTACTTCTCTCTCGCACTGTTAATATCCTCCCAAAGTCCTGGGTTTCGGGGTCAGACACATTAGGTAACTCAGGGCCCTTGTGCTATTCCTCCCAAACCATCCCTTCCTGGAGGTAGCAAAGGGGTGAGACTTCCTCATGGCCAGGGTCTTGGCGCAACAGGAAATAGGAACAGAGTCACATCAGTCGATATACTGAAATTCCAACCCAGAGCAGAGAAAAACAGTGTTAACAGGACCACAGAGCTACTGCCTTAGAGAGCTGAGTCCTCATTGTTCACACTTAACTGAACTGCCATCCTTATAGCATGTCTAGATATGGAGAGTATCCTCAGATTAAACTTGAACCCCAATTTCTACTTTGCCCTATCCAGGTGCTATGTAGAGGTGAGGACCAGCATGGTTATCGGTGATGCCTGGAAGCACAATATGAAACACTGGACCGCAGGGAGTGCGGAAAGGCCTGAGTCGCAGAGATGGGAGTGAGAGGACAGCAGCAGTGAAGTGAAGTCTGGAGAGGGGCCTGGATCACTGCCAGCAGTTGGGAGTCAAAAATCAGGGAAAATGGGACAACATACAAGTTAAGAAGGTGATGGCAGCTGTATCGAATTCTCTGGACAGAATTGCACCAGAATCCTTTCAAAGGCTTTAGCCGCCAATGTACTCCGGATCTTAGTTCCCAAGACAGGGAAGAGGCTACAGGGCAAGGCCCCAGGGCAGGGGAGGTTGGGTGTGAGCTCCATAGAGGCAGCCTGGAAGAGGCCAGATTCAGACACCAAGGAAGAATTGTGACCTTAGGCAACTTACTTCACCTATGTCCCCTTCCATTTCCTAAACACTAAAACGGGTCCCATGTTGGGGGCTGGGGGGCAGGGGCAAGTCCTTTTCTCTTCACCTCTGGTTTTCAGAAGAAAGGGATGACCAGAAAGACTCCTGGCTCCTGTCCCCTCCTCCTCCCCTTCGTGCCATCAGAGACGGAGCGAGTTCCCGGGGGAAGGGTGGGTGAGGAACCGCTCTTGCTAGAAGGGAGTTATAATCTGCTGTGCAAATTTCATTGGAGGGGAGCTAACCTATCAGAAGTCCCAAGTACCACAGGTCCGGTCCCTTTTTGGTCCTTAGTCCACATCACCCAGCCATCTCCCTGGCAGGGCCCACATCCCCACCAAGTGGGCTTCTCCAAGGACTAACTAGGAGGCAAGAACATGAGGAAACCCAACACTACCGCCCCCTAAGCCTTGTTTTCGAATGCAGCGTCCAACAGAATTTTAGCGGAGTCCTTTGCTTCCTGTCTCACTGCTCTGCATGACTGAGGGGCCCCTCAAACTCCACCAATAATGGGGCCTCCCTTGGACAATCCTCGGGGCAATTACTGGGAAGATATAAAATGTAAAGTGTCTGGAGCAGATTACATGCTCAACAAATGTTCGCCGCTGCAATGATGCGCGGATATTTCACTTTTTAAAAAAATCCCATAAGCTCTCGTTCTCTAAGTTTCCTTGTCTGTAAAATGCCATTAATTACTTTGCAGATTAGGTAAAAAAAAAAAAAAAAATAGAGACAAACCAGTCAGCACTCCGTAAACATGACCTCCCATATCCCAGCTGAAACGTGTTATTCTTATAAATGCCTTCCGAGTTCTGTGCCATGCTGCGTCCGCAGACAATACAAGAATGTTTTACAAATACTGGGCTGTGGGATGGGTCAGTCAAATTGTCCGTGACATGTGCCCCACCTCTGAGATAATCGATGTGTTGCATACATCTCTCTCAAGACCCTTGCCAAATGTTCTCTATTCAACAAAGACTTTAGTGGATCAGCACCACAGGTCCCAAAGAACCATGCCCTCTCCTATCTTACTCTGCATAGAAATGATCTTTATTTGCATAAAGGTGCAGTGGGATTTGAAGACAGAAAACCTGAATTCCCTCAACTGGACCTGCCAGACTTCATGCTCTCTGCCTCAATTGCCTTTGACGTTAAGTGGTTGTGGATAATGTGTCTCCCAGCACTACCCTGGGAAGCGTGCCCAGGGATACACATGACAGTGCTTGGGGAACAAGGATGTACAGTAGGAAGAATGTCATGGGGAGAGTGAACCCAGGCACAGAGACAGGGAGGCCACCTTGTCTGTGCTCACACGAGTTCAAAGGAACTCACAACTCAAGAACACTGATGCCATCTGTACCTGTTTCAAAATATGTGACAAGCTGCCTTCTCCTGGCAAAGTCAATTTGTAAGACATCGGGCACTTTCAGTGACTCCAATTCTGGAATTCATGGCTCTGGAGCTATGGCTGTCATTACTGTTATCCTTATCGGGCTCCCAGGATGTGCTGGGGGTGGAGGGAAGGAACATGGTCTTTCAGGCAGAAGCCACTGCTGCTTCTCCCTTCAAGGGATGGCATCATTCATTTTGAGACGAGACGGTGCCACTGTCTGTGAGAACACCTTGATGTGTCCTTTTGGTGGAGGAAGTCAGGCGCCCGAGGCTGAGCCCAGATGAGAAGAAGGGAGACAAAGAGAGAGAGGGTGTGCTTTATACCCTAATGGGAGGATGACGCAGCCCTGGAGAGAAGCTAAGAAATGGGAGAAAAGGAGAGTGTGGGAGCAGGAGGAGTCACAAGGAGCTGGAAGGCATGGATTCCTGGCATCCTTTAGGACCCTGGTGCTGCTCTCTGCCCCCTGATGATAAGCTGTACCCCAAAGGCTTTCGTGAAAGCATGTCATAGCTAGTAGCTTCCTGAAAGCAGTGCACAGGGCACGCAAAAAGAGAGACAGAGAAGCAGAAGCTCTCCAGGGCTAATGGAGGGAAAGAAGGCCTGCACTCTGGGACGCAGGTGGGTGCCCAGTCCCCTCCCCCCCCACAATCCCCAGGGAAACCGGAAGTGAGAGAGGCGAGCAGGGATGTCAGCCCCTGTATTTCATCACCAAAACCCTGGGGCGGAGACCCACTGCATGGTGTACGGCCTCAGACAGTCAGGTTTAAATCTTCAGGGAAGGCATGTTCCCAGAGGACGCACCACTTAAAGCTCTGAGAGGAGGATTTCTGGGCTACACTGAACTGGTTTCTCTTCTCTCTAAAACACAAACCGGGGAGGAAGCCAGGAAATGACCAGAGGCAAGCCCCTCATCCTGGTAATGAAGAAGGGAAGACACTGGGCTTCTGGAACAGTTCACCAGCTTCCAGAGCAGGGTAATTTGGTAGGGGGCAGTAACAGATTTTGTTTACTTGTTACTTGGTTTACAACAGTTGCATTTGGGGAAATCGGGAAATCTAAGCCTATTTTAGCGCCCTAGACTCTGGGCATCCTCCCCCTCAGCTTGTGAACTCCAGTGGGAAGCAAGGGGAAGGAGTATGGCTGGTTTTACCTCCCTCCCAACTTCACTTCTTCCTCCACTTCATCTGCCCCTCTGGGTTCCTCCAGGGTCCAGGCAGGAATGAAAGATAAGAAGAAAGAGGCAACAAGTATCTTTATGTAGTTTGAATATCGGAGGCCACCTTCGTTGCTCAGTGACCTGTTCTGACAGATGAGCAAATGCCAGATCTTTCTGGTGGGAGGCCTCTGGGGGGTTTGAGCACTCCCAGCCCACACCACGGGGTGACCCTGCATGTTCACCAGCACTGAGCCAATCCCTGCTCTTGCAGACCCTCCAAACGGCTGTGTTGGCCTAGTGATTCTCATAAGTGGCTTAGGTTGGGGGACCCCGTTCCCCTCCTCTTTTGGGGGTGAGGGAACAATGAATTGTCAAGTCTTTGACTTCTCAGAATTGTCTTCGAAGACACCTCTGCAGTGGCTCTACCGCCTTTCCCCCCATGCAGGGTGATGACGCTCATTGGATGTGTATGCTCACTTCAGGGTAAGAAGGGCCCTCGGACCACATGGGGCACTTGCCATCTGTGACATTGGCCTATTTGCTTTACATCTCAACTCCTTTATTCATAAAAAGGGGATGAAGCTAATAGTGTCTACCCCGGGGGTGATGTAAGGTTAAAACAAGTCAAAGCAGTGTCTGCCCATCATCATAAATGTTAGTTACTCTTTTTATGATTGTGTCCAGTGGTGGGTTCTTAGCCAAAACTCTGAAGCCCTGGAAAATAACCCCCTTAATGCCTTGCATCACTCAGATGTCTTCTAGTTCAATCACCTCATCTTCTCCTGAGAAAAGAGAGACCTGGAGGCACTGGGAAAGACATCCAACCTTCCCTGATGTGTTCTCCTCCTCTGTGTCCACATTCATGACTTGAATTATATATTTTGGAATGTGGTTACATTTAATTTACCATTTGATTATAGCGTGTGTAATCCTCTTCCCTATAATGGGATGCTGAATAAGACTTTTCTTATTTCCTAAGAATTAAGGCTTGGAGCTGAGAATAAGGAAGCCCTAATTACCCACATTCTAAAGAGGACTATAAACAATTAGACTTGGACTTCGCTTCCAGGGCTTGTGAAGGGGTTGAAGAAACTGCTATACAGCAAACTTCTACCACCCCACTCTCCTCCCCAGGCTACAAACAGAAAGAGAAAGGTCAGGATCAACTGTCCTTGCTGGTTTAGCTGCCTGATAAAACACAGAACATGCAGTTAAACTTGAATTTCAGGTAAACAAAACATTTTTACTAGAAGCATCTCAAATAGCACAAGGGACACACTTGTACTAAAAACCACTAGTTGTTTATCTGAAATTCCAACTTACCTGTGTGTCATGTATTACTGTTGGCCGAATCTGGCAAACTCATAAGTGAGAAGGACAGTCTTTTTGGTAAGAGGGGATCCTGTACCCCCTGAGACAGTTAGGGTAAAGCACACCCCTTAGGAAAACATACACATTCCTCCCTCAGAGGGTACCAGCTTTGGGGAAATTTGCTAAGAACAGGTCAAGAGACAGACCAGTAATGTCTCTTCACCACTAACACAGGTCAGTTGCAAACCAGAGTCCCTGCGTCCCCCAGCCCCAGAGAGGCTGGACCTAGACAAGGAACAGAGAGGAAATGTCTTCTCATTTTAGGACATGGAAGATTATGATCTCCAATCACACACACACACACACACACACACACACACACACACACCATGGCACCAAAGGACCAGGAGAAGTGAAAGTGCAGATCACATGATTACATCCCTCCCCATGTCAGCTCACTTAATACGAAGTGTCAAGTGACACTTGTGGATACAAAAATCCACAAAATGGATTTTAGTTGAGTTTTAATCTGGAGCCCACTTTTAATGATCAAAAAAGGTGAGTAGAATTCAAGTTGGTGCAGCCACTTTGGAAAAAAGTTTAGAGATTCCTCAAAAAATTAAAAATAAAGCTACCCCATGACCCAGCAAATGCGCTACTGTGTATCTAACTGAAAGATACAGATGTAGTGAAAAGAATGGCCATATGTACCCCAATGTTCATAACTACCCCAATGTTCATAGCAGCAATGTCCACAACAACCAAATTGTGGAGTGAGCCAAGATGCCCTTCCAAAGACAAATGGATAAAGAAGATTTAGTCCATATATACAATGGAATATTGTGCCTTCATCAGAAAGGATGAATACCCAGCTTCTGTATCAACATGGACAGAACTGGAGGAGATTATGCTGGGTGAAGTAAGTCAAGCAGAGAAAGTCAATTATCATATGGTTTCACTTACTTCTGGAGCATAACTAATAACATGGAGGACATTAAGAGAAGGAAAGGAAAAGTGAAATTGGGGTAAATCAGAGGGGAAAATGAAGCATGAGAGACTGTGGACTCTGAGAAACAAACTGAGGGTTTTAGAGGGGAGGGGAGTGGGGGGATGGGTGAGCCTGGTGGTGGGTATTAAGGAGGGCATGTGTTGCATGGAGCACTGGGTGTGGTGCATAAACAATGAATCTTGGAAAACTGCATCAAAACCTAATGATTGTTTGCTCCAGCTCTTTGAAAAATGCCGGTGGAATTTTGTTTGGAATGGCACTGAATGTATAGATTGTTCTAGGCAGTACAGACATTTAAACAATGTTTATTCTTCTGAACCATGAGCGTGGCATAGTCTTCCATCTTTTTGTGTCACCTTCAACTTCTTTCATGAGTGTTCTGTAGTTCCTTGAGTACAGATCCTTTACTTCTTTTTTTTTTAATATTTTTTAAATATTTATTTATTTATTTGACAGACAGAGATCACAAGGAGGTAGAGAGGCAGGCAGAGAGAGAGGAGGAAGCAGGCTCCCCGCTGAGCAGAGAGCCCGATGCGGGGCTTGATCCCAGGAACCCGGGATCATGACCTGAGCCGAAGGCAGAGGCTTTAACCCACTGAGCCACCCAGGTGCCCCCAGATCCTTTACTTCTTTCGATAGGTTTATTCCCAGGTATCTTATGGTTCTTGGTGCTATAGTAAATGGAATTGATTATCTAATTTCCCTTTCTGTATTTTCATTGTTAGTGTACAATCCTAAAATTTGTATGGAATCAGAAGAGACCCTGAATTGCTAAGGAAATGTAGAAAAAGAAAAACAAAACTACTGGGACATCACGTTGCCTGATTTCAAGCTTTACTACAAAGCTGTGATCACCAATACAGCATGGTACTGGCATAAAAACAGACACATAGACCAGTGGAACAGAGTAGAGAGCCCAGATATAGACCCTCAACTCTATGGTCAGTTAATCTTCAGCAAAACAGGAAAAAATATACAGTGGAAAAAAGACAGTCTCTTCAATAAATGGTGCTGGGAAAACTGGGCAGCTATATGTAGAAGAATGAAACTCGACCATTCTCTTACACCATACACAAAGATAAACTCAAAATGGATAAAAGACCTCAACGTGAGACAGGAATCCATCAGAATCCTAGAGGAGAACATAGGCAGTAATCTCTTCGATATCAGCCACAGCAACTTCTTTCAAGATATGTCTCCAAAGGCAAAGGAAACAAAAGCGAAAATAAACTTTTGGGACTTCATCAAAATCAAAAGCTTCTGCACAGCAAAGGAAACAGTCAAGAAAACAAAGAGGCAACCCACGGAATGGGAGAAGATATTCGTAAATGACAATACAGACAAAGGGATGATATCTAAGATCTATAAAGAGCTCCTCAAACTCAACACACACAAAACAGATAATCACATCAAAAAATGAGAAGACATGAACAGACACTTCTCCAAAGAAGACATACAAGTGGCTAACAGACACATGAAAAAATGTTCATCATCACTAGCCATCAGGGAGATTCAAATCAAAGCCACATTGAGATACCACCTTACACCACTTAGAAAGGCCAAAATTAACAAGACAGTAAACAACATGTGTTGGAGAGGATGCAGAGAAAGGGGAACCCTCTTACACTGTTGGTGGGAATGCAAGTTGGTGCAGCCACTTTGGAAAACAGTGTGGAGATTCCTTAAGAAATTAAAAATAGAGCTACCCAATGACCCTGCAATTGCATGACTGGGTATTTACCCCAAAGATACAGATGTACTGAAAATAAGGGCCAATGTTCATAGCAGCAATGACCACAGTTGCCAAACTGTGGAAAGAACCAAGATTCCCTTCAACAGACAAATGGATAAAGAAGATATGGTCCATATATACAGAAAGGATGAATAAGCAACTTTTGTATCAACATGGATGGGACTGGAAGAGATTATGCTGAGTAAAATAAGTCAAGCAGAGACAGTCAGTTATCATATGGTTTTGCTTACTTGTGGAGCATAAGGAATAACACAGAGGACATGGGGATATGGAGGGGAGAAGGGAGTTGGGGGAAATTGGAGGAGGGGATGAACCATGAGAGACTGTGGACTCTGAAGAACTAACTGAGGGTTTTGGAGGGGAGAGGGATGGGAGGGTGGGTGAGCCTGGTGGTGGGTATTGTGGAGGGTATGTATTGAATGGAGCGCTGGGTGTGGCGCATACTCAATGAATTCTGAAACACTGAAAGGAAGTTTAAAAAATAAATAAAAATTAAAAAAAAAACTAATGATGTATTTTATGGTGACTAGCATAACACACACACACACACAAAAAAGTTCTCTTCCAGAACTTCTGGAAGAGAGGCACTTTAGTCTATACCTCCCACTAACTATAACTAAGAACCCTGGATGCTGTACATAAAACAAACAAAAGGAGACCAAAAGGTAGAAAGAGGAAGACAGACAATGAACAAGCCAGACACCACATGACCATGGAACAATACAGTGATGCATTTCCTGGTTTTATGGTTTGGTTTGCTTGTTTGTTTGCCTCATGTAGCCTGGACTGGATACTGGAGAAGCTGGTAACCTAGAATGTCAATGGGCACAGGCAAAAAAAAAAGGGGGGGGGGGGATCAGGCCTATGGAAAACCAGTTCTTTAGTTCCTTTTAGCCAAAGGATGTGGAAAGGTTTCACCTAACAAGATAACACGCTTGCAGACAATGATTTCTCTACTCTTGTCAACCACCACAGAAAAAAACCTGTTAAACCTACTCTCAACCCCACCAACAAAGGCCATGGAGAATGCAGAGGTTCCACTTTGGGGGGCTAGAACCAGGCACGCAGCTCCCTTCGGGGGTAGCATCAGGCAGCTGAGGGGAGAGCCAAGACTTCCCTCATGACTCCACAGTGAGCCCCTCTCTCTAAGCCCCCTCCCCTCTTCTGAGGTGTCAGTGGGGACCACCTGGGGAGGCTGGACTT
The DNA here is from genome assembly GCF_002288905.1 of Enhydra lutris kenyoni. Lineage (NCBI taxonomy): Eukaryota > Metazoa > Chordata > Mammalia > Carnivora > Mustelidae > Enhydra > Enhydra lutris. The sequence goes on along the minus strand of NW_019154098.1, from coordinate 8,285,682 downwards.
CCATCCCACTCAGCAGTAATGAAAAGTTCCTCCCCCTCTGCACTGGGTTGGTGTCAGAGAAGACCCAGTGAAGAGTCAGGACTTACTGAGGTATATTCTACCCACAGGGTCAGGGAAGGCCATGAGGCAACAGCATTGAGGTGTCCTTCCTGCTCCCAGATGAAGTGGTATCAGCAGAGGCCCAGTGGGACCCCCAGCAGTAGTAGGGAGAACCTCCTTTATCCATGGAGACTGAATGGAGAAGCCACAGATTCATCCCATCTGGTGGTGACATGATAGAACCTCACTTCACCCATCACACTAGTCTCAGAGAGGGTTCGCTAACCTCAAAGAAATGAGTAACATCCTTGTAAGACTCTTCCAGCATACAGCCCCAAATTTTCTGGTTTCAACTGAAAATGGTACCAAATGTCCAGAAACAGAAAGATCTCAGACTGACTGCGAAACAATACAATCAATAGACACCAACAATGAGGTGAAGATGATGTTTGAATGATCTGACAAGAATGTTAGACCAATCATTATAAAAATGCTTTTATAAGCAGAGGCAAACACACTTGAAACAAATGTAAAAATGGAACACTTCAGCAAAGAAAGAGAAGATACACAAAGGAACCCAACAAATTCTAGAATTGAAAAATAAATAATGACTCAAGGAAATTCTCTAGAAAGGCTAAATTCCTTTCTACAGAAAGGAAATAGTAAAAGAAGGACCCTTGGAATACCTGGAAGAAGACAGAAACACAGAAAGAGCAGAAGTGTCAGAAAAAAAAGAACAGACTTTCTCCTCTTGAGTTTTCTAAATTATGTTTAATGGCTCTAGCAAACAATGTAACACTGTCTGATGCACTTCTCAATGTATACAGAAGAAATATCTAAGATGACTATATTATAAAGGAAGGAAGATGGGGGACATAAAGGCAGGTAAGATTTCTACATTTTGCCCAAACTGGTGAGCTGTTGACAACTTCAGATTATGATAAATCATGTATATACAGTGTAATACCTAGGCAAACATTGGCATAACTACAAAAACATACAGACTCAACTTAATCAAAACTAGAATCCTAAAGAATGTTCAAGAAACCCACAGAGGGGCAAGAAAAAGAGGCAAAAAAAAAAAAAATAGAATGAACAGAAAACAAAAAATAAAATGGCAAACTTGAATTTAACATTAAACTTGAATTTAATTTAACATTAAATTTTTACATTAAATGTAAAATGTCTAAATGTACCAATTAAAATACAGATATTAGGAGAGTGAATTAAAAAAGGAAATAAGGAAGGTGTGGTCCATATACACTATGGAGTATTATGCCTCCATCAGAAAGGATGAATACCCAACTTTTGTAGCAACATGGATGTGACTGGAAGAGATTATGCTGAGTGAAATAAGTCAAGCAGAGAGAGTCAATTATCATATGGTTTCACTTATTTGTGGAGCATAACAAATAGCATGGAGGACATGGGGAGTTAGGAGAAGGGAGTTGGGGGAAATTGGAAGGGGAGGTGAAAAATGAGAGACTATGGACTCTGAAAAACAATCTGAAGGGTTTGAAGAGGTGGGGGGGTGGGAGGTTGGGGGAACCAGGTGGTGGGTATTAGAGAGGGCACGGATTGCATGGAGCACTGGGTGTGGTACAAAAACAATGAATACTGTTATGCTGAAAATAAATTTTAAAAATGATAAAAAAAAATGATTTACACAGGTTGAAACCAAAAGAATGGAAAAAGACATACCCTGGAAACATTAATAACAACAAAAGAGCAGAAGTTGCTATATTACTATTTTAAAAATTCAAGGAAGTTACCAGGGACAGAGAGGGACATTATACAATGATAAAAGGATAAATCCACCAAGAAGACATAGCAATCTTAAACATATGTGCACTGAACAATAAAGTTGAAAAATACATGAGGCCAAAGCAGATGGAACTGAAAGGTAAAACAGACAAATCCAAAATGATCATTGGAGATTTTAACACCCATCTCTCAACAACTGATGGAAAAATTAGACAAAAGTTAGCAAAGATATAGAAGTCAATAATAACATCAACCAACAGGATATAATTGGTTTGTAAACAAAATTCTAGCTAACACCAGCAGAATCATATTCTTCTTATGTGGCCACAGTATATATATATGAAAGTAGAGCATATTGCAGGCTATAAAACAAAATTCAATGAATTTAAATAATTTAAGTTATGAAAATTATATTTTCTGACAAAAATGGAAACAAACTAGAAGTCAATAAAAGTAAAGTAACTGGAAAATTTTAAACACTGAATTTTCAAACACTAAAAACCTGGCAGCCCACTTCTAAATAATCTGTGGATGAAAGAGGAAGTCTCAAGAGAATAAAATACATTGAACAGAGTAAAAGTGAAAATACTACATATAAAAATATATGGGTCTCAGAGCAGTACTGAGAGGAAAATTTACAGCACTGTATGTTTACATTAGAAAAGAGGAAAAGTCTCAAATCAATAATCTAAGTTCTTGCCCCCAAGAAACTTAAAAAAAGTAATATACTCAAGGCAGGCAAAAGGAAGGAAATAACAAAGATAAGGTTAGAATTTATAAAATTTAAAACAAAAAAGCAGTGAGCCAATCAATGAAATGGAAAGCTTGCTCCTTTTAAAAGGTCAGTAGATTGACAAACCTCTAGCATGAGTGACAAGGGGAAAAAACAAAGGACAATCAACTACAGAGAACAACCAGGTGGTTGCAGAGGGGAGGGGAGTGGGGTGTGGGAGAGATAGGTGAAGGGGATTAAGGAGTGTATTTGCCATGATGAGCACTGGGTCATGTAGGGAAGTGTAGGAAATCATTATACCACACACCTAAAATTCACAAAACACCATATGTTAATTATACTTCAATAAAATAAGTAAATAAATACATGGGAAAACAAGAAAAAAAGAGATAAGACACAATGTATTAATATTGGGAATAAAACAAGTAAAGTACTACACAACCTGCTGCAGACAACAAAAGGCTAGTAAGAAAATACTATGGGCTCTGCACAAACCAATTTGACAACATAGACAAAATGAGACTCAAAAAGTACACACTAACCCATCTTACCCAACATGAAATAGATCATTTGAGTAGCCTTGTAACTATTTTTTTTATTAGTTTCAGAGGTAGAATTTAGTGATTCATCAGTTGCATAGCCCTATAACTATTAAGGAAATTGAATTCAAATGACTGAAAAGAAATCTCCAGGCCTAGATGGTTTTACTAAAAAGAAATTTACCAAATGTTTCAAGAATTAACACTGATTCTACACAATCCCTCCCAGAAAAAGTAGAAAAGAAGGGAACATGTGCCAACTCATTTTAGGAAACCAGTATAACCTTCACACCCAAACCAAAGACATCATTAGAAGACAAGACCACAGACCAACATCCTTTAGGTATCTAGATATATAAATCCTTAACAAAATGTTAGTAAGTAAGTAAGCTTCTACATAATTCAAAACCCATTCATGATATAAAACAAAAACTCTCATAAAGTATAGAAAAGAAGTTCCTCAACTTGATAAAGAAATTGACAGCTAATCTATGCCTTCACAGTGTAAGATGAAATGCTTGGAGATGGCTTATCTGATAGCGCTCCTGTGTCAATGACCAATACATGACTTTTCTCCACCACCCAGACCCTATCCATGTCTCCATTTCTCCTCAGCATTTGGAAAACACTTATTCATTCAATAAATATATATTGAAGACTTGTGCTAGGCTCTAAGGACTCAGGGTTGAAAAAGTGAGACACCGCAGTTCTCAGTTGGGCACAGAAGAGCAGAACTGGACCATCCAGAGAGCTTTGACTCAAACTACCTCCCCTTCTTCCTCCCTCCACACCCGACCACAGATTTTACTAAAATACCTTTCCTCGGGAAGTTGTCCATTCCTATTACAATCACCAGGTGCTGATGGAGCCTTATCTTATTCCTCGGGTATGTGTTACAGAGAAGCACAGTCTGAGGACTTCTGACATACACAGGTGTTACGAGAGGATAAAAGATGTCTCAATGTAATTGACACTTGCTGAGAGCCTACCCTATCCCAATGGTTGTAGGCTAGTGCCTGCGGCCCTAAGACTTCAAGATCGATTTGGTCCCCATGAAGACCAGAGTTTTCAAAAGCAGACAAACCTGTAAACGAAAAGTTTACAGAAAGAGGACAGGGCAAAACCTGAAAGAGTGGGTGTGAGGGGACCATTTGGAAGAGTGTGTTTATTTTTATTGGGTGGGTGGGGTGCGGTTGGAAAGTTGCCCAGCTTAAATGCATCTTACAATATGGGAAAACCTCTTCCCAGTCCTGTCATCTTTCTCAGCCTACTGTCACTGACCTCATTGAATTTTTAATTTCTGGTACTTGGAGATAACACAGGTACTGATTATTATGTCACCATGAATAACCAAAAGGAAAGGTAAAAGCTAATTATTTCCCAGCACTATATATGCAACACACACGTGATATAAGATCGCCCTGGAAAAATGTGTCATAACAATAAAAGATATAATTTGTCAAGTCCTTATTGTGTGCCAGGTGCTGTACAGAGCATAGTATAGCCATGATCATATCTCCTTCTCACATCACTACTGTAAAGAGATAATTATTGCCTCTACTTACTAGGCAGGAAACCAAAGCTCAGAGAGACCATACAAATTTCTCAGTGCTACATAGATCGTAGACAGGAGTGCCAGGATTCCAATCCAGTCTATAGCTGTGGATTTGATGGGGTCAAAAAATAACATCCCTCAAGTTCAAACCAACTGACCTTGTCATATGGAGTTGGGCAGATGGAAATCACAATGCCAGCTTTATTACTAGAGAAAATTAGGCAGGAGGACATGGTTAAACTATATGACCAAACAAGCTTAATGATACTCTTCTGAATTGAAGCTTCCTTCCCCCCAAAATGCAGGCCCTGACTACACAATATACTTTACCAAAGTGTACACTGACAGGTGCTTTCTCTTTGCAGGTGTACTTCATGGAAAAGAGGAAGGCCAGGGCCCCTCAACCCCACCGTTCAGTGCTAAAGAACCACTGGGGCCAACAGAAATTGCCTTAGGGAAGACTTCCCTTCTTTTCCTTAATTAACATAAACTGTATTATTAGTTTCAGAGGTAGAATTTAGGGATTCATCAGTTGCATAGAACACCCAGCACTCATTCCATCAAAGACTTCTAAAAGCAAAGGGAAGGAAGAAGAAAAAAATGACCCTAACATGCCCAGCACTGGGCTCTCTGAATCCATTCAGGTTTGATTTTCAGTATCAACCCTACCAGGAGTGAAGCTATGCCCTTCAAGGGAAGATCTCACCTCCAACATCAGCCATTGTTCCACTGAGTGTCCCTCTGGAACTAGAGATGGGTAGTTTTGATTTTGTCCCTAAAAGGTTCTGAAATAATATGAGCAATCCATTCATTATAGGAACTTGAAAAACTTTGTATGTATCCTGAACATATCCCCAGAATTCTTTGTCTTGCCTTTAGTTGTGTTCAGGCAAATTGTCCAGTAAAGCTTACTGGAGGTCTGTGATAAGATTTAAGAATATTGAGAAGATATTCTGGTAACTTAAAACCAATCACCTAAAAATGTCCTAAAGTTGAATAAAACCACTTCCATTATCATATTTGCAAAAAAAGATAAGCTGCCAAGATAAAATCCTCTGCAATATAAATCTGAAGAATTTAATGTCTAAAGGAATTAAAAGCCCAAACCTAATGATCTTGCCTTTGTTAGTTAACATTCTGTAGACTATGGTAAAGCTGTCCTTTAGAGATTCAAACTCATCTTTCATAATATATAGTCATTATTTGGAAGTAGTTGTTAATAACACTGCCCAGGCTCCCTTTCATCTAAATGTGGCCAAATAATTGAGTTCTGGCCAATGAAATAGGGACAGAAGTGATATGGCCCCTGCTTCCAGGCCAGGCTCACAAAAGCCTGGGCATGATCTTCCATTGTTTCTCTCACTTCTCCCCTCTACCTTCTGGGTACTGACCCAAATTACCCAACTCTCTTTCAACCTGGGCTCCCCCATGCCTGTATGAAGCAGTGATGATATCATCACCACAAATAGCATTTCATGTGTAAAGTCTAGGGTTTGCTTGTTATAGCAACTAACATGAACTTGATCAAGAGAAAGTAAAAAGAATCTAAAGTTCAGAGTTCAGCACCCCTCACTACTGCTGTATTATGCCCAATCTCAGACTAGATATTCATTCAGAAGTGAAGGTAATGTCGAGTCTCCTTTGGGAGTTCAGTCTGAGCTGTTCATTCACGGATCTGCTCATTCAAGCTCATAGCAAATAAATCTCATTGAGCCTCATTAATGATGAGTCCAAACTGTTAACAGGATGCATAGGGTTGTCACAGTCTCAGCCCCACGCCCATGAAATTTAGAAAATAAGTATATCCCCAGTTTTAGGGTAGTTTTACCAAGCAAAATGATGTTTCCAGAACCTAGGAATCATAGCCCTCAAAGAGGAAAGAGAGAAAGTGAGGAGAAAATGGGATCCTTTTCAGATTCACCCTGGCCAGGTTGTTGTTCAGTCTTCTTTTTTTTTTTTTAATTTTTATTTGTTTTTTAAATTTCGTTTCAATGTTCCAGAATTCATTGTTTATGCACTACACCCAGTGCTCCATGCAATATGTGCCCTCCATAATACCCACCACCAGTCTAGGGTTCCTGACTTGGGAAAATAAACACAATTGGGAGTGATCTCCCTGGTTCCATAATAAACCATGTTAGGGCACCATTTGCCACCTCAGGGAGGGATCCACCTATGCTCACTTTTTCACCATCTGAAGAGTAGCACTGGAGAGACTGTTGCTTATTAAGCAAAGTTTCAAATTCTACAATGGTGGCATCCCTAGTCATCAGATCTTACTCGAGGTGCCTTTCCTTCCCATCTTGCATCTTCAGAAAACTTAAGCTCTGTTTCCCTTCTGAGCTGTATCTGGCATTCCTAGTTTAGAACTGAATAAGCACCCCAACCTACTGCTGTAAAATCACTGTCATAGTCTCCTGTGAGCAGCCCTCTGCTCCTGTGTCCCAACAGTTGTTGACTCTGCTTCCTGACTGGAATTATCTGGATCTGAGATATCAACTTCCTAGTGTATTTTTTTCCTCCAGTTCTTACATTTGTTCCCACTGGAGGTTCACCTTCAGTGGATTTCTAAGCAGGAACTGCTACTGATGTTGCTGAAGCCCATGGTTCCAAGGACAGAGGGATGACACCCACCTATGCCTGCTGCCCTCAAGATGTTGTATCTCCTCAGTGTTTCAAAGTCTCTAGTCTTGGACAACCATTCTTTCTCCTATACCTTCTTTTATTTCCTTTCTACTTGGATATACTGATATTAATTAGTTTCCATCTGCCATCCATCTACTGTTCTTTGAGGGTGCAGCTGGATTTCTAGAAGTTTCCCCTGCCTCATTCATTGGCTCTTTCCCCTCTCTTGCAAATGGAAGCTAACCTGTGTACCTGAATTACATGCCTTCCTTCCTTATACTTCCCCTAGCTTTCAGATGCTGTTTGGTTTGGATTTCTAGACCATTTCATCTCAAAAACAACACTAACCCTTATCCCCTCCCCATTTTGCTTTGAACCCATCTTTCCAGAAGGCACAGGTGGCAACGGAGGAAAGACATCATCCCATCTCTCACTGATGAGCCTACTTTGGTCTGTCGCGTTGGCAACCTTCAAGCACTTCAGCATATTGGCATCGCTGCCGTGGACAGCTGGGCATTGGCACACATCTCAGCGGCACCCTGGGGTTAATGCCAACCAGCGTGGTGGTCTCACTTCCTCCATCATCCTTGCCAGCTCTGAGAAAGTGCCAAGCATTGCCAGCAGCTGCTTTGATGCCTTGTAGACACGTAGGCTGGATTTGTTAGCTTCTTATCAGCTTACAAATGACTTTGACAAATTTTCTTCTTTGATTTTCTTTTTCCTTTTGAAGGAATGTTTGGAATCCTAGTGCATAGTCTTGTTTATATACCAATTAAAGCAGGAAGCAATTATCATCAATTATCATGTGAGACTAGCTACTGTCTTGTAATTACTGTGTTAATTGACATTAAGTTTAGATAGAAATTATTGTTGCCTCCTTCTAACTAAAAACTAAAGAATGGCATGTCAGGAGTGGAAAAAAAGGAGATCTGCAAATATAATCTTCTCCTGTAAGAAAATCTATCTAGAGAATATTTTTCTTAAATGTTTGTGTATTTCTCATTTCTTAAGTCATTCCTTCATTCAGAAATTTATTATAATGATTTGGTTGACAGCGTCCAAAATGGCCCCAAGTGATCCACATCTCCTAGCTTTTAAGCCTTCAAAAAGGCTTCTCCCACATTAAATAGAACTGACCCAGATAACCACAGGGTATTGTTGAAATGACTCTGCATGACTCCCATGATTAGGACAAAGAAAACCACTACAGCTTCCACCTTGCTCTCCTGGATTGTTCACTCTGTGAGAAGTCAGCCCCCATGTCATGAGGACACTCAAGCAGCTCTATGAAGAGATCAACATGGTAAGAAACTGAGGCCTCCTACCAAAGGCCAATATCACATGCCAATCAGATGAGTGAAGCACAGCAGAAATGTACCCAGCCTAGTCCCAGCCAAGTCTTTAAGAACTATAGCCCCAACCTTCATCTTATTTGCAACCTCATGAGACCCTATGCCAGAACCACCCAGCTAAGTCACTTCCAGATTGCTGACTCACAGAAACTATATCATTCATATTTATTATTGTTTAAACCACAAAATTTTCAGATAACTTGTTATGCAGCAGTAGGTGATTATGATGTTGATGGCTGTGGTGGTGATCCTAACTCCCATTCCCTGGGAAGAGAAAAGATAAAATCAGACATAGAATTCTCCCTTTAAAGATGTGATAGCTTGAATTAAAAATAAGCACAGGGCAAACAACTTGGAGATAAACTGCATTGCTTAATCAGATTCTGATTTGTAGGTGCATCTTTAGTGACAAAGGCAGAGTAAGTACCCCGATTCTTTAACCTCAAAACTTAAAGAAGTAAGTTATCTCTTAATGAAGGAGAGGGTGGCAAGTTTCTGGAAAGAAGAACTATAACAAGGCTCTTCTGTCAATCATGCAGATTTTCTGTGGTGCATTTCCTAGCATTCAGAGTAAAAACAAAGGTCTGCCTTACTGTCAAGTTGCTTTATTACAGAGCTGTCTTAGCCATCTGTAACGTAAACCTCTATGTTTGTACAGATGTTAAATTTTGGGAAGCATGTTTTATTTAGATAATCGCATATAGTGGTAAAACATAACTCAGAGAAGATATAATTTTTTAAAATTTATTTATTTATTTTTATTTATTTTATTTTTTTTATTTTCAGCATAACAGTATTCATTGTTTTTGCACCACACCCAGTGGTGTGGAATGCAATCCGTGCTCTCTCTAATACCCACCACCTGGTTCCCACAATCTCCCACCCCCCGCCGCTTCAAACCCCTCAGATTGTTTTTCAGAGTCCATAGTCTCTCATGGTTCACCAATTTTTATAAATCTCTCCTTTTAAAATTACTTCTAGGGGTGCTGCAGGTGCTCAGTCAGTTAAGTATCTGTCCTCAACTCAGGTCATGGCCTCAGGATCCTGGATCAAGCCCCACATCAGGCTTCTTGCTCAGCCAGGAGTCTGCTTCTCCCTCTGCTCCTTCTGCCTCCCCCACTTGTGTGCTCTCTCTCTCTCTCTCAAATAAATAAATAAAATCTTTAAAATAAAAAAATAAAATAATGAAATAAAATAAAATAAAAAAATAAGTTACTTCCAATCTAATTCAAGTTAACTTAGAATAAACTTATTTTGTTCTGCTTTCCCTCCTTACACTAACACCAGTGGTTAATACACACTGAGTACAAAATCACTCAGGACAAATCTGGTCTTTTATTTTTTAAATTTTTTAAATTTATTATTTTTTTATTATGTTACATTAGTCACCATACAGCACTTCATTAGTTTTTGATGTAGTGTTTCATGATTCATTATTTGTGTATAACACCCATGGCTCATCACAGCACATGCCCTCCTTAACACCCATCACCAGGCTACCCCATCACCCCACTCCCATCCCCTCTAATACCCTCAGATTGTTTCCTGGAGTCCATAGTCTCTCATGATTCATCTCCCCCTGTGATGTCCCCCCTTCAGTTTTCCTTCCTTATCCTAATGTCCTCCCTGCTATTCCTTATGTTCCACATACGATATTGTTTTTCTCTGCTTGACTTACTTCAGTTAGCATAATCCCCTCCAGTTCCATCCATGTCAATGCAAATGGTGGGTACCTATCCTTTCTGATGGCTGAATAATATTCCACTGTGTATATAGACCACATCGTCTTTATCCATTCGTCTGTTGAAGGACATCTTAGCTCCTTCCACAGTTTGGCTATGTGGACATTACTGCTATAAACATTGGGGTTCATGTGCCCCTTCTTTTCACTACATCTCTTTCTTTGGGGTAAATACCCAGTAGTGTAATTGCTGGGTCATAGGGTAGCTCTATTTCTACCTTTCTGAGGAATCTCCACACTGTTTTCCAAAGTGGCTGCACCAATTTGCATTCCCACCAACAGTGTAAGAGGGTTCCTCTTTCTCCACATCTTCTCCAACACTGGCTCTTTCCTGCCTTGTTAATTTTTGCCATTCTAAGTGGTGTAAGGCGGTATCTCAATGTGGTTTTGATTTGAATTTCCCTAATGGCTAATGATATTGAACATTATTACCCATAACTACATACCAATAAATTAAGCAACCTGGAAGAAATAGATGCCTTCCTGGAAACCTATAAACTACTAAGACTGATACAGAAGAAACTGACAGATCCGAATAGACCAATAACCAGTAGCAAAATTGAAGCAGTGATCAAAAACCTCAAAAAACAAGAGTCTGGGACCTGATGGATTCCCTGGGGAATTCTACCTAATACTCAAAGGAGAAATAATACTTATTCTCCTGAAGCTGTTTCAAAAAACAAATCTGGCCTTTTAAACTGATCTTTATAATACCCTGTATTCTTCTTTCAGCAGTTCACAAAAAAGTCTTGGTTTCAGTGATAATCCTTTTCATTGTTTCTAGAAAACACAATCTCAAGTCTTACTCTGCTACAAACAAGTAGAGCACTTTGGGGTTTATGGAGCAGCTTCTGACACACCATCTCGGCTGTAGGACACTGACAACAATGCCATCGAAGGAGTATGTACATTGGTGCTCCCTTTATATCAAGGGAACAGAAGGCCTGAACAGTATGCAACGTCCCCCCAAATCACAAACCTACAAAGGTCAGAGCTAGAATGGAAAGCCAAGCTTAGTATAAGTTTCTGGTTTATACTCTGGAACTGGTCATGCCAATTTTTCCAGATTATCATAAAGACCACAGATGGAGAACACATGGTATAAAGAAATTCTGCATGAACGGTTACTCTCTCCCCAACCCCCTCCATGGTCCACCCGCACGCTGTGTGAATTTCCATGTTCCTGTCCAAGAGGAGAATGTGTTTGTTTTAATAACCCTTACTTTTAATATCTTTGTAAAGAATCCATTCAGTAGGTTCATCAGGGACTCTTATAAAGTAGGCCATGTATGGGAGTCAAAGGACAGAGCAGCTTTACTCCGTTAGCCTTCTAGAATGTGCACACCCAAAGCTGCCAAAATGGTGACCATCAATGTTGCAATATAAAGATGCACTTGGGGTCCTATCAAGGCTTGCTTAATAATCTCTCCTGACTAAATGTAATTCTGCTGCCTATACTTTTGTAGCTTTTGTCCTCATTTGTCATGTGAAGGTCAGATTCTTATTTCTAGTTTAATGTTGCTCATTCTTTAACCACTGCATGCAACAAACACCCTCAGTTCTATCTGCCAACAAAGGGAGATCACCATATAGTGCATTATGGCCAAGGTTCCCAAATTTGGGGAAGGTCTTTGTAACTAATTATATATTAGACAAGTCTGAAATTTTTCCGAGCCTGTTGAAATGGAAGTTGTAGCACCTAGCTAGCTCACAAAACTGTTGAGAGGAAAAATGAGAAAATACAAGTGAAAGTTCTGTGTGAATTATAAAATGTAGCAAATAGCCAATGTGTTGGTGAAGAAGATGAATGGAAATAAAACCAAGTGAATAAATGACCGCACAAGCATGAGCCTTCCCTGCTAAAGATTTTTCAGGGCTGAGCTCAATAGGTCCATGCCAGATTGGTGCCTTCTCTGCTCATTCTTGTGTCCTTTTTTGTGTATGTGTGGTAAGAACGCTTATCATGAAATTGATCTCCTTGACACAATTTCAAGTGTACAATACTGCTTTGTTAAGTCTATGGACCGTGCTGTGTTGTACAGCACATCTCTACAACTTATTCCTCTTATATAACTGAAACTTTCTTCTGCTTGAACAACAATGTCCCATTATTTCCCCCCTTCTCCAGTCCCTGGCAACTCGCCTTTGATTCCCTTGCATTCTATACATTTGGCTACATTAGATACCTCATCTCAGCAGAATCATGCAATATTTGCTCTTCTGAGACTGGCTTATTTCCCTCAACCAAATGTCCTCAATTTCACCCATGTTGTTACATATAGTACTATTTCCTTCTTTTTTAAGGCAGAATAACATTCTACTGTATGAACATAACCCATTTCCTTTATCCATTCATTTGTTGATGGATATTTAGGTCGTTTCCATATCTTGGCTATTATGAACAATGCTGCAACAAACAGAAAATACAGATAGCTCTTTGAGATACTCATTTCAACTATTTTGAACATATACCCAGAAGTGGGGGTGCTTGATACATGGTAATTCTATTTTTAATTTTTTTGAGGAAGCTCCATCTTGTTTCCCATATTGGTTTTACCAATACAGATTCCCACCCACAGTGTACAAGGAAGGGTTCCCTTGTCTCACCCTTGCCAACGCTGGTTATCTTTTATTTTTGTTTTTATAATAACCATCATTACTGGTATGAGGAGCTATCTCACTGTGGTTTTTATCTTGCATTTCCCTGATGATGAAGGTTGCGAGGCACCTTTTCATATACCTGGTGGTCATTTGTATGGAGAAATGATCCTGCCCAAGAAATGACTGTCCAAGCTCTTTGCCCGCTTTTTAATTAGGTTATTTGTTTTTGCTTTTTGGTTGTTGCTGTTGAGTTGTAGGAATTTCTTGTAGATTTTAGATATTAGCCTCTTATCAAATTTGCAAATGTTTTTTCCTATTCCTTAGGTTGCCTTTTTACTGTTTTGGGTACTTCCTTTACTGTGCAGAAACTTTTTAATCCGATATAGTTCCATTTGTTCATTTTTGTTTTCATTCTCCTGTGCTTTTGGTGTCATAACCAAGATGTCATTGACAAGAATAGTATCATGAAGTTTTTCCCTATGTTTCCTTCCAGGAGTTTCACAGTTTCAGACCTTACATTCAAGTCCTTACTCCATTTTGAGAAAGGTGAATCTTACAAACAGATGTTGAGTGGAGAAAACAGCCAATCACCAAAGAGTACATTTAAGTATATTTTACATTTTATAAAAATTAAAAACTAAACAATGTTAAATATGTAAACTATTAAAGGGATGCATATATGGTTCATAAAATTATTTTAAAATAGGTAAGAGAATGATGGACACATAAAGAAAGGACTATATGGGTCATTTCAACGGTACTGGAAATATTCTGGTTTATAAATTGTTAGGTAGGTTTATGGATGTTCATTTTATTATCACACTTACTAATACACATATGTTGTAAACATATTTGTTTAGAAGCCATGCTCACTTGCTAACAGTAATGTTTCTCTGTAAGACAAGGAAGGAACATGAGGAGAGAGACAGTGGAGACAGGATAAGATGTAACTCAAAGTCCCTTATTTCTGCCCTGGGAAGAGCTACAGAGGGGCACTGTCCCCTAGATCCTACTCTGTTTGGATGGCAGTCTTGTTGGATCTGCCTAGATTTAACTGTAGGAGACACTTCTGCCATCAACCCTCCCCCTAAACCAAAGAAAGGATGGCAGGGTCTATGGAACTGAAGTTTGAGATTTTAAAGAATCTTATCTTTAGGGTGAAGGCTGGAAACAACACCAGTAATATCTTCATTTTGCCTCACACCGTGACTACTAGCAAATAAAGGGCATTGAGAATCCTATTGTTCTCTGCCCCCTCTAACATAATCAGATTTCTGTTGCACTGACATTTTTAAAAAGTAGAATCAGAGAAAAAAAATTAAAAATAAAAGTAGAACCATAATATGGCCTGGGCTAGGGTTGTAAAGGAGCATAAAAATGGCAGATCCAAGACAAATGTGCTTGAAACAGTACCTAGAATAATAAATACATTTAATACATGTTTTTACTTTATTATGATTTTGTTGATCATGTAAGTATGACATATCTGTGTGTCATGCTTATATGATACCTACACATGCATGCGTTCATTCATACAGTTCATTATGGACATGTGATAGGCACTGTTCTTAGGCACACAATGAGTAGAAACTCTAGCTTTTCCTATCAATGCACTTAAAATCCCAAATTCTCTCACTGTTCCATCATGCTTCATGTCTTCATCTGTCTCCGAAGCATCATCTTCTGATTCACAGAATCCTCCTTCTGGATCCCATGCTGATTACAACAGTTATCATGCTCTCTTCTCAGTTTTATTTTGAAAATGAAAGGGTTTCTATATAAGAACAAACATTTGATGTCTCTTTAATTTGAATGTTGATATATTCTTCCCTTATCTCCACATCTTTCTGCCTTTGTAGCTGCAGAGTTCAAGGATAAAAATGGAAACCTGACAGTCACTGGGGTGCAATTTGTAGAGAAGTCTTTTACTGATAAGATTGTTCAGGGACACGTGTTAAGAGAGGAAAGGAGTTAAACAGAATGTCATCTGGGGTCCCTTCAAAGCCTGTGGTCTCGCCAGCTCCTTGGGAGTAAGGACTGCCCTGCCTCATTCATCTTTGTATTTCAAGTCTCCAGAGCACAGAGTTCCTGAACTTTCCACACAACAAGTGTCTGTTAATTAAATTAGCGAATTAATACATGAATAGATGTTTACAAAGAAATTTTTCACTGAAGTCTGGCAGAGGGTACAAATAATCTGCGTAAGGGATGGAAAGAGAAAAGTGTTATCTACCTCATTCCCAGTGCTTCCCCAGTGTACACAATCAGCCATTTACTTACATTGCCTAGGGCTTCTCCACATTATAATTAATTTCATCAACTCCTAGAACAGTGTAAGGTAAAGGGACACTAGAGGTAACCTGTCCCAGGCAAGACAGTCTAACATCCATTATCAACAACTTCACATCATAGTGATTTAACAGGATAAGGTTTCATGTCTTGCCCATTGCATACTCTCATGCAGGTTCAGTGGTGTGGAGAGAAACAAGGCCCTTTTCATCTAGACTCAACCATACTTCATGTCCTGATAGTCTCCCAGTGGAACCATGCAGAGGAAAGAGTGAGCAGCTTTGTGCAGATTTCATCATCCAGGGATGGAGCTGGAATTACACCAACATTCACTGGCCAGAATTCAGTCCCATGCTTCTCCTAACTTGAAAGGGAAGAAGGTGGGCTAGCTGAGTGACTGGTAAGGAAAGAGAGCTCACTAATTCAATATCCTGCTGGTATCTGCCACATTACATGCTGAGGCATAAATCCTTCCAGCACACTTGACCGTGGGGGGACCAGACATCTGATTCAGTGCACCCAAGGGCATTGAACATACTATTCTGTGAGCTTTCCATTTTATTCTTGGATGGGATTATTAGAAAATTCTTTTTATCCACTATTCACCTGAGTAACACTGAACAATATACTGTGATAGAGAGAACACTTGCTGTAGAACTCCTCTGCCCTGAGTTCTAACCCCCACTTTTCAGTTATGAGGTATGTGCTTTTAGGTAAGTTACTGCAACCCTCATAGCCTGACAGTCCTCATCTATAAAAGGGGGGGAATAATACTTCCCCCAGTAAAGATGTTGAGTAAGTTCATTAGAGAGTTCTTGTTTAAGGAAGCTGCCCAGTACATGCCAATTCCTTTCCTCTTTAACTTGCCCCCATTTACTTTGGTCCAGGATTATCACCCAATAATATTCTCTCCAGCTTCCAAATGAGAGCGATTCAGATTATTAAACACAGACATGGTGTCATCATTCATGGTCTATCCCAACCAAAATGGACCAGGCTCCTTCAACAGTCAGGAACTTGACATAGCTTATGATCCTTCAGTGATGACTCTATGGAGGGTTAAGATGATCCCCAGAGTATGACAGACTTCATCCATATTCCCTAGGGAAAAACATGACCAGAGAGGTAAAGTGGTTGGCCTGAGGTCACTCAGGCAGTTATGAGAAGACAGGGACCTAGAAGCCAAACCCCCCAACTCCCTCTTCTGTCCTTTCTACCTGCTCCTTCCTTACCTTCCCACATGCCCAAGACAGCCACCAGGTGCTTTTATAGTTGCTTTTAAGCCTCAAAATGAGACTTCTTTTTACATGGTCTTGCTATAATTGAGTCATCAGCATAACTCATGAAAACAAAACTGTCTCTTTTTAATTAGTGTCTTGAATGTGAATGAATGGTTCATTATTCTTTCCCATCTCAAGCTGAGATCATTATTAAAGTCTGAAGAAATAATGAATAGCCAGACAGTAAAATTCTGAACAGTGTGGAGAGGGTCACTTTTCCTCCATGGATCCCAGAGCACAGGGGTGACATGGGAGGCTCGGTTTTCTGACCAAGCAGCAGGTGTACAGTGGAAAACCAAAGGAAACTCCCAACAATTGGGCTGGGGGCATCCTCAGGGAAAGATCTACCATTCAGAGAACAGACTCCTACAGAGACTCATCTGGATCTCATTTAAGATTTTTTAGAGGGGTGCTGTTATGGACTGAATTGTCTTCCCCCAAAACTCATATATTAAAGCCCAAACTCCCAAAGTGACTTCATGCAGAGACAAAGTCTTTCGAGATATTGAAGGTTAAATGAGGTCATAAGAATAGGGCCCTCTCCCAATATGACTGATATCCATATAAGATGTCCCTACACTGACATCAGGAAGGTGTACACAAGACGAAAGACTGTGTGAAGACACAGCAAGAAGGCAGCCACCTGTAAGCCAAGAAGGGAGGCCTCAGGAGAAAACCAACCTGCCAGTACCTTGATCTTAGATGCCCACCTTGCAGAACTGTGAGAGATTAATTTCTGTTGTTGAAGCTACCCAGCCTGTGATATTGTATTATAGCTGCCCTAGCTGACAAATTCAGGTGGTTATTGGATTTAGACAAATAATTAATCTACTCTGAGCCCAATTATCTTGACTCTGGATCAGATAATTCAGTCACCTTTTGTTCATCCTCTGTAAATTTTTGAGGATCTACTATGTACCAGTACCTACCCTCAGTGCTGGGCATCCAAGATAATTAAGATATAGTCTTTGACTTCAAATATATGATGCAGATATGAATGAAAAGTGACTTCAATGCAGTATGATGAATTCATTCAGTGAGGCTGGTTGGCTGCTTTCCCAATGTTCAAGGAAGTCTTTGAAGAGGAGTTGTTTAAAATTTCCAGTCTTGGAAATTGAGAGGAAGCTTCCTATGTATCTTGGTGGTCAGGAGGAGAAAATTTTGGGAAGAGTGTTTATCAGGTTGAAAGGTGTGGAGCCTCCAACAGCAGACAGAATTGGAGGCTGAGTCCAGACACATGCGATATGGGTCTGATACACCATAGTGTGTGTTCTACACCAACGGGTTCTCAGACCCAGTGCTTATCCTTCCTGTTCTGCTCTCAATCCCAGGGAGGATGGCCCTGCAGGTTCCTGTACCAGCTGGTTTCTAGCTATACTCAGACAATGGGAAATGTAGGAGTGGGGAGCAGTAAGTATATGGGGGAAGCCAGGAGAATTATTCCCCATTCATCTCTGCTTCGTATGGCCAGTTGGCATGGCTGTTATCTCCTTTATGCCTCCATCATAGGACTCACCTTCCTTCATGGGTCTAGCTTTCAGGTTACATTGGTCCCTGAGGGCCAATAACACTGCCCCTCTTCCTGCCTCTGGCCCTCTGGCCTATGGATGATGTCAGTGCCCACATCACCAATCTCTGGGTTGCCTCTGTCCCTTGCCTGCCTTCTCAGCAATGCGATGACCTCCATAACTAATTCCCTGCATTCAAGATCCTCTGTATTCAATACTCAGGTGTCCCCATTAGGCCCTGCCTGAGACATCTTGACAAAGATCTTGGACTTTATTCTTAGCTGACGAGGAGTCCTAGAAGGTACACACACATTGCAGTGACCTATAAGACACATTCTAGGAAGATGACTCTGGCTACAGGGTGGCATATGGATTACAAGGAGGACACCAGAGATGGGGAGACCAGTGAGGGGAGCAAAGAAAAAGTACTGGGGAGCCATATGTGGGGCTTAAAGCAGAGCAGGTAAATGGCAGGCCAAGCTGAGAATGTAAGCAAAGATTTCCTCTGTAAGTCTTAACACTCTTATTTTTGTTACCTCTGACATCCTTAATGTCACCTAGCAGCAAGTAAGTACAATGTGAAGCTCAAGGCCCTGGAAGTCCAAGCAGGTGGGTTCAAGTACTTGCTCTGCCCCTGGTAGACTCTGTGACTTTGGATAAGCCATTTATAGTAGGTACTCCACAGGTGCCTACTTACAAAATTAACCTTCTGTTATCGAGTTGTACAATCACCTTGCAAGATAGGTCCTTCTCATACTCTCCTTCCATTTTAAGAAAAAAATAAAAGGGAGATTCAGGAATCAAGGAGGTTAAGCAATTTACCCAAGATGAGTTCTCAAGTAATGGAAACAGGAATCAAATCCAGGTCTGTGGGACCCTGATGCCTATAATGAAAACCCATCTTACTACTTACTGCTTACCTAACTCACTTTCTTTTTATTTATTTTTTGTTGTTGTTCAAATATTCTTTTTAATTTTTTTTAATTTTTAAAATAATTTATCAGTTGCGTATAAGACCCAGTGCTCATCATGTCATGTGCCCTCCTTCATGCCCATCCTCCCCACCTCCCCTCCAGCAACCCTCAGTTTGTTTCCTAGAGTTAAGAGTCTCTAATGGTTTGTCCCCCTCTCTAATGACTTCCCATCCGGTTTTCCCTCCCTCTGATCTTCTGTCCTGTTTGACTTTTAATCAGAGTATGTTCCAGTTGGAAGGAGCTGCAAAACTTGTCTGATGATTGTCTTATTTGGGAGATGAGGAAACCAGGATAAGAGCCCACTGCTCTTCCCAGGTGCCAAGTGACTTTTCTAATTTCAAGATTTTCATGTTTTTGTCCTTGTCTACTGTCCTTTGGACTATCTTTCAAAGCTTATCATTTTCCCACAGACTTATAAGGAAAGATTATTTATTTTCAATCAACAAAAAGAATCACAAACAAAGAATGCTGCTTCTTCAAAGGCAGGCATTCTTGTCTTTCTCCAAGAAAAAAGGAAAGAAACTTCCTGCTTTTGCCCACTAGTGAAGAACCCTGACATTGAAAGGGGTATTTTTATAGGTAGACAGAGGGGTTTGCCCTCCAAAGCCCAATCTTCAAATCCAAAGCCCTAAAAGGTAAAATAATTCTCACAGAACATCCTACTTTGGGTTGTGACTTCTACCTTAGTACTTATTTTGCTTTGTGATACAACTTTACCTCTTCAAATTATCTTCAAAGTACTCTTTAGAGAGTTAAATGAGAGCATGTCTTTCAGTTATCCGGTAAAAACCCAACAGTGAATAGCTGTGCCCCCTTCTCTGCTCAATATTGCATGGCATGCATTTGCTTTCTTATGTTCCCCCTAGATATTTCATGATAACTCCTTGGGGGGGGACCCACTTTGTAACAGATAAAGGTGTCATGATTTTAATTTTGGCAGAGTTTACACAGCATTTTTTGGCTAGGCACAGTGGGAATTATGGGAGATACAGCTACTGACTGCCTCCCCATCATTGGCGGCCCTTGTTTGCCATAAAAAGAAATGAAATCGTAATGTATATCTCATTCTGTGGTTAACCAGGAGATGGTCTAGGACCGTTCTAAGACTATTCAGGGCAGGTGACTTTCCTGTCCCAGGGCCTCATCTGTGAATGAAGAGGTCAAGCGAAGAGGTGCTAAGCTTCCAGCACTGTGAGTTTATGATTCCCCAATTTCTATGAAATACATTTCTGCCTTAAGCACAGTCCCTAAATGAGTCCATCCCCAAGGACGGCACTGAAATGCAGCTAAATGCCAAGGTGTCTGATGGTTGAGTACAAAACCTATTATCCCAGAATGTTCAAGGAGAATTGGAAGGTTCCATGAGAAAGCAGCCAGCAACCTTTCTCATGATCGTGAGAAGGAGAGGGGGACAGAGATCATGCGCCAGCTCTGGGAGCTGGGTTGTAAACGAGGGTGCGTTCACTGAATGAAATGCTTGCCAGGAGTGGGGACCCATAAATATTCCATGACACCCAATTGATTTCTCAAAATGAGTTCCATTCCTCATTTGTAAATCAAGCCCATGAGTCTCCTGGCTGCTCTTTTGCCTCCGCCATCCACTCCTCTGCGTCTGGGCTGATTTTCCTGCTCCCATAAAACAATCAACTGCCATCTACTTCCCTTTGACAAAACCAAGAAGACTGAAGTTTTCTAGCATGTGGTTTATAAAATAGCCACAGCAAGTGGAGCAGGACACTGAGGCCAAGGAAGGTGATGATAATGGAGGGAGTGCCAGATCTGCCTAATGCTTGAGTCCAGACTCTTCACAAAGAATGCTTCTCCACTCTTCCAAGTCACGGCACACAGAAGAATGTTAATATCTGGCCAACACGGTGGAATGAATGAATGGGAATGCCTGACACTGGAGGAAATGGGCCCAGAGCTTCTGGCTGCCGGTAGCTCACCCCCAGGGTAAAGAAGTCAGTAGGGTAGCACAACTGTTGTATCAGCCAGAGAGGTTATATCTGTGGTTGTAATCAGTGACCAAAATCTCAGTGGATTAACACAACCAAGGTTTAGTTCTGATTTGTGTCTTTGCCTAAGTAGGCATTCCAAGGAGCAAATGGCAGTTGAAGGAGTGGCTCAGGGATCACAGCTCCTTCTCTCTTATGGTTCTACCATCCTCTAGACACTCCTGGGAATCTTCCACTGGGAGCTTTATAGATGGCACACCGACAAGCAAGGAGAGATGATGAAGAATATCAGTGGGTATCTTAAACCCAGAACCCACCGCTCCCTCCCTTATTCCACTGGCCAGACACCAGTCATATGTCCTGTATGACAAGGGACTCTGCACCCTTGACTGTCAACAAGGAGTGAACAGGTCCCTAAGCATCTGGCCTGTCTCTGCCACACACATAACACATCCAGCCTCCTTCTAGGTCTCTCAGAGGGAAATACAGTCTGTGATGCACAACACTGCATCACCTGGAGACTTTTTGAAAACACAGAAGTTCAGGCTTCAGGATCTACATTTTAATAAGATCCCCCAGGTGATCTTGTTTTTAGAAACACTGCCCCCGACGCTCACACCTGTCAGCATCACCAAAACTGCTAAACCCACTGAAGCAGCAAAGAATTTTAATCAGTAAGACTTTTCTAGAACTATGATCCCCCTACTCAAAAGGACTGACTGCATAAAAGAACCCATATTTATTAACCAACTATTTTATGTCAGGTACAAAACACAGCACACACATTATATCATGTCAGAGTTATCATAATCCCGAGGAGGGATTATGTTTTTTTGCTCACTGGGAAAGTGAGCAAAGACAACTGTGATAGGTAAAGACACTTAACTCGAGATCATGTGGATGATTAGTGAGACAGTGAGAAGGCGTCTAGAACTATGGGCTTGGTAGTCTGGTATTCTCCACACTCTGCCGGGTAGTAGCTTAGCAACATTTCAAGATTGTTCATTTGAAAATGGTCCATAAGATATATCTCCAAAGGCAAAGGAAACAAAAGCGAAAATGAATTTGGGGGACTTCATCAAGATCAAAAGCTTCTGCACAGCAAAGGAAACAGTCAACAAAACAAAGAGGCAACCCACGGAATGGAGAAGATATTCGCAAATGAGATTCTGTATTCGCTACACAGACCAAGGGCTGATATCCAGGATCTATAAAGAACTCCTCAAACTCAACACACACAAAACAGACAATCATGTCAAAAAAAGGGGCAGAAGACATGAACAGACACTTCTCCAAAGAAGACATACAAATGGCTAACAGACACATGAAAAAATGTTCATCATCACTAGCCATCAGGGAGATTCAAATTAAAACCACATTGAGACACCACCTTACACCACTTAGAATGGCCAAAATTGACAAGACAGGAATAAGTGTTGGAGAGGATGTGGAGAAAGGGGAACCCTCTTCCACTGTTGGTGGGAATGCAAGTTGGTGCAGCCACTTTGGAAAACAGTGTGGAGATTCCTTAAGAAATTAAAAATAGAGCTACCCAATGACCCTGCAATTGCACTACTGGTATTTACCCCAAAGATACAGATGTAGTGAAAAGAAGGGCCATCTGTACCCCAATGTTCATAGCAGCAATGGCCACAGTTGCCAAACTGTGGAAAGAACCAAGATGCCCTTCAACGGACAAATGGATAAGGAAGATGTGGTCCATATATACTATGGAATATTATGCCTCCGTCGGAAAGGATGAATACCCAACTTTTGTATCAACATGGACGGTACTGGAAGAGATTATGCTGAGTGAAATAAGTCAAGCAGAGAGAGTCAATTATCACATGGTTTCACTTATTTGTGTAGCATAAAGGATAACACAGAGGACATGAGGAGATGGAGAGGAGAAGGGAGTTGGGGGAAATCGGAGGGAGAGACAAACCATGAGAGACTGTGGACTCTGAAAAACAATCTGAGGGTTTTGGAGGGCCAGGGGGTGGGAGATTGGGTGAGCCTGGTGGTGGGTATTATGGAGGGCACACATTGCATGGAGCACTGGGTGTGGTGCATAAACAATGAATTCTGCAACACTGAAAAGAAATTTTAAAAATTTTTAAAATAAATAAATAAATAAATAAATAAATAAATAAAAATGGCCCACAAGGGGAGCGCTTGGGTGGCACAGTTCATTAAGCCACTGACTCTTGCTTTCAGCTCAGATCATGATCTTAGGGTTGTGAGACTGAGTTCCAGGACAGGCTCTGTGCTCAGTCCAGAGTCTGCTCAAGATTCTCTCTTCTTCTCCCTCAGTCCCTCCAGCCTTGCTCTCTCTCTCTCTCTCAAATAGACAAAGTCCTTAAAAATAAATAAAATAAGATGAAATAAAATAAAATAAAATGGTCCAGAAGGTAACTTGCAAAGGGCTCTAGAAACAAGTAATTGGGAGCAGAAAATGAAATGCTCAATAGAAGTTTGAAACATGCAAATTTAAAATTTTTGAATTATTCAGTGGGAAAAAAATAGATTTTCTGAAAGTTATATTAAAAAGAGAAAGAGAGAGAGAGAGAGATCTTACAGGCTGTTCCAGTTAATTTTAACCTCAGTGAGAAAGATGACATTCCTCCTGTGCATACAATTAGACACCCAGGAGAGTTAGGACACCCTGTCTCATGGCTGATTTCCATGAGAATTGTATGGCTGGTGGAGATAATTATAAAATTAAATCTCATGTCAATATGAACAAGAAAAAGAAAATGCACCACTGATATTCTGGTAGTTCAAGGACATGGCAGATGGAGGTACACTGACCTCTCTCTGGTCCTTCCCAGAAGTCACCACCACTCTGGTCTCTGGAATGCCTGTTCAGCTCTGCCTCTTTTTTCTTTTTTCTTTCTTTTTTTTTTTTTTTTTTTTTTTTTTTTGGTAGTATTTGTTTACTCCTCCAGTAATTATTTGCACCTTATTGTCACAAGGTTGGAGTTTATAGTGATCTTAACAAGCAGGGCATTTCTTGTTTTCAAAAGTAAACAAGCATGAGAATACTGGGAAAGATAACTGAAAGGGAGATCCCTAAGCCCCATCCCCAGAAGTTTTGCTTCAGTCTATCTGGACTGATAATCAGAATGCTTAAAAAGTGGCTTAGCATGCCCCATACAATGCAGTACTCCTCAAGCCTTTAAAAAGGGAGGGGCGCCTGGGTGGCTCAGTGGGTTAAAGCCTCTGCCTTCGGCTCAGGTCTTGATCCCAGTGTCCTGGGATCGAGCCCAGCATCGGGTTCTCTGCTCAGCAGGGAGCCTGCTTCCTCCTCTCTCTGCCTGCCTCTCTGCCTACTTGTGATCTCTGTCTGTCAAATAAATAAATAAAATCTTTTAAAAAAATAAAAATAAAAATAAAAAGAAGGGAATGCTAGCATATGCTCTAACATGGGTAAAACTTGAGGACATCATACTGACTGCAATAAACCAGTAACAAAAAGGCAAATACTGGGGCGTCCAGGTGGCTCAGTCAGTTAAGCATCTGCCTCTTGGTTTTGGCTCAGGGCATGATCACAGGGTCCTGACACGGAGCTGTGCATGGAGCTCTGTGCTCAGTGGGGAGCCTGCTTGCAATTCTCCCCCACTCCTTCTCCTTTTCCTTCCCCCTCTATCTCCCTCTGCTCACAAACTCTCTCCCCCTCTCTAAAATAAATAAAATCTTTTTTTAAAAAAGGAAAATGCTATATAATTCCACTGATAAGAGGTATCAAAAACAGTCAAATTCATAGAATCCATAAGTGGAATCGTGGTTGGCAGGGGCTGGGGATAGGGATAAACAGGATATAACTGACCGATGGGGCTTAAGGTTCCAGTTACGGAAGATGAATACTCTCTCAAGACCTGTGGTACCGCACTGTCCCTAAGTCCACAATCCTGTCGTGCTCATCAATTCCTGTTCAGGTGGATGGATCTTGGGGCACCTGGGTGGCTCACTTGTTTAAGTGTCTGCCTTCAGCTCAGGTCATGATCCCAAAGTCCTGGGATTGAGCCTCATGTCCAGGCTCCCTGTTCAGTGGACAATCCCCTCCCCCTTCTTGGGCTCCCTCTCTTTCTCTCTCAAATAAATAAATAAAATCTTAAAAAAAAAAAAAGGTGGATCTTATCTTAAGTGTTCTTACCACAATAAAATATAAATTTTTAAGGAGCCTAGGTGATATCCACACAGGTGGTCCATGGGCCACACCTGGAGAAGTATGAATGCCTTCTCCTCCATCGCAGCCCTCCTCCACAGCTGGTCATTCTTCAGTGTCATTACGGCAGGGTCCTGGTTCTTACCCTCTTACTCCCTAGAGCCTAGCTCCACACCTCCAACCTCGGAAACAATAACTTTTAGTCTGTCATTCTCAACAAACGTTTGTCTTATGAACGAAATAAGGAATGAGAAGATAAAATAAAGAAGGACATAATAGACGAAGGAATAAATGAGTGTCAGATACCAGGGCTTCAGGGTAACATACTGTAAGGTGCTGCCTCTGTGTTCTGGGACCTGCTAAAGAATGAATCAACATACTTCATGGTCCCTGTGTGACATAATTCTGAGACAAAGCATATTTTCCTGTGTTTTGTGTGTGTTGTGTGTGTGCTAAACAATATTGAGATTAGACAAAAATAACTGGTCCACCTGTTCTGAGAAATATCTTCTCCTAGAAACTAAGGCTAAACACACAGTTTGCTTATTCCTTCAAATATTTAGGCATGCATTCATTTAACAAATATTTATCGAATAACTATAATGAGCGAGCTACTAGGGATACAAAAATCCAGACTTTCACTGCCTAGCAGAGGAGATGAGCACAGAAGTCCATCAGTGCAGTGATGTGTACCAAGGGCTGTGGTTAGTGGGAGCAGTTTCTCCTGGGATTAATGGAAGCCCAGAAACAGAGAAGTCAGGGGGCACCTGGGTGGCTCAGTGAGTTGAGCAACTGACTCTTGGTTTCAGCTCAGGTCGTGAGCTCATGGGTCCTGGGATCAAGCCCTGCATCAAGCTCCACATTCAGTGGGGAGTCTGCTTGAAGATCCTATCCCTCTGTCCAACCCTACTCATGCACTCACCTTCTCTCTCTCAAATAAATAAATAATCTTTAAAAAAAAAAAAAAAAGGGAAGGAATGAGTCATTTCTACCTGCAGTGTAAGTCCCACAGTGTGCGTAACAAACCTGATGTTCACGCTAAGATGTAGAAGATGATTAGATCTAGATCTGCTGGGGAAATGGATCAGAATGGATCAGTAAACATTTCTGACAGAGAAGACAGGATAAAGAAAGGTCCAGAGACAGAAAGAGGCTGGTGCCCATGGAGTGGTGAGTATTTTGTCTTCTCTGGAGCACAGGATTTAAGAAATAAGTCTGGAAAGGTTAGTAAGAGCCAGAAAAGCCAATGCATCATTTTTTAAATTTAATTTTATTTTCTCAGTGTTCCAAGATTCATTGTCTATGCACCACACCCAGTGCCCCATGCAATACATGCCCTCCTTAATATGTCATCTTGATATGGCACTCAGACTTGAGAATGACAAGACAAGTTTCACACTTTGGAAAGCTGCCTGTGGTAACAGAGTCAAAGCAAACCTGGAGGCAAAAGGTTTCTGTGGACACGGAGAGCCATTGGTAAGCCGTTGCATTTGACTGTTGGAGACGATGAGGCTGGCAACCCAAGTGTTGTGGGTAAAATTATGTCCCCCAAAAAGATAAATTCAAGTCCTAATCCCCCGTATGTGTGAAGCTGATTTTAAGTCTTTGAAGATGTAAGTAAGTGAAAATGAGGTCTTACTGGATATGGGTGGGCCCCAATCCAATTCCTCAGAAGAAGAGGGGAATTGGGACACACAGATACCTGCAGGGACAAGGCCATGTGACAATGGATGCAGAGGTTGCAGTGACAGTTCTACAAGCTGGAGGATGCCAAGGACAGTTAGCAACCAGCAGCAGCAATAACTGGACCAGAAAGAGCCTTCAGAGGGATGATGGCCTGCCCACACCTCGACATCAGATCTCTGGCCTCCAGAACCATGACAGAATGAAGTTCTGCTGTTTTAAGTTTCTGGTACTTTGTTATGGCCTCCCTAGGAACCTAATAGGAAAGGAAATGGTAATAGTGAACAGAGGAGAAGGGCATAGAAACTTCAGGAAATAGAAACTTCTGGACTCAGGGAAACTTGGAAAGGGGGTTTAGGAAACATGGCAGACCCAACACTTCATGCTTTCCTCAATGTGGAATGCAGTGAGTGTGAAAATCTGAGCGATTCCCCACAGAAGGCAGCTTGCAGGAAGGCATTCACACCACGGGTAGGGGTAGGCTGGAGGCAGGGTCCCTAGTCCCAGGAGAGGAAGACACGACTGGAGAGCAGAGGGCCTGCTGCGTGACTCTGGAGGGACAAAGGCACACTCGTCAGGACTGCTCGCCGTGTAACTCGGGAAACAGACGTGCCTCCTGCCTCTCCTGGAGCACTGATGGGTTTTCCTTAAGGTTTGACAAATACATTGTATTCCACAGAGTGTTGCATCCACGGCTGGGACAGGCCTGTCCTCCCCAAGGCTCTCTGCTCCTGGAACCCCATCATGGCCAGGCTCTTCCCTCCTGCCCCTCGGAGCATGTCTTGCTGGAGTCCCTTCCGCTTGGGCTCTGTCACTGCTGCCCTTCCCAGCGGTTGATTAGCCTCTTCATTTCACTCCCTACCTCCAGTGTTCGGGTTTGAGTTTCTTTCTGCTCTTTTTGTTTTGTTTTGTTTTGTTTTTTTAAGCCCAAATCCACTGTCCACAGGCAGTCCAAAGATTTCTTCGCATAGACAAATCTGATGGTGGAGCGGCTCTCGGAACTGCAGGAGGGAGTCTGGCTGGCTCTGGAGGACATGCCCTTCCATACCCAGACTCTGGGCCCTCTGGTCCAGTCTCTGCCTTGCAGCTGTAAGTCCTGCTTTTCATCCCACAACTCCTGGTTGTTCTTCGAGCTTCATCTTACCGTTCTCACTACTCTGTTCCCTCTGCCCAGATTGACCGGCTCATCTGTGTTGAACTCCTATTAATGTTCTTTTTTTTTTTTAAGATTTTATTTATTTATTTGAGAGCGAGAGAGAGAGTCGGAGGGAGAGGGCGAAGAATCTGCAGCAGACTCCAGGCTGGGTGCAGAGCCCGACGCAGGGCTCAATCCCATGACCACAAGATCATGACCTGAGCCAAAACCAGGAGTTGCCTGCTTAACTGACTAAGTCACCCAGGCGCCCCTCTTATTAATGTTCGTAAGTGTCACCTCCTCTAGGAAGCTTACACGATTCCTAGCCCCGTGCAAGAATGGACCACCTTCTCCTCTGAACACTCCCTGAGGACATTTCTAGCAATGTCTCCATAATCCTGGGCTATGTGCAGGAAAACTCTTTCATTAGGTAGACTACAGATGCATAAGAAATACGACTGTATCCCTCTTATCTTTTCAAGCCAAACCCAGCAAACTGGTACACAGTAGGCTTTCAAAAATGTGATGCATGAGAACCACAAAACTCTTTTAGATCATACTGAAAGCCTGTGTCCCTAGGGGAAAGCATTTGATGTGAGCACCTGGGATTCTCCTTCCTGGGCCAGGTGATTTAGGAGCTGGAGGATTTATCGATCTTCATGTCCCGGGTATCACCTCTGCATTCAGCTTCACTGATCAAGAAAATGAATTCGATCCTGGATCTCCATCGTCCCAAGAGCAGCTTGCCAGGAAAAGTCGTTAATGCGGTAAATTATCTTCCCAGCTGTTAATATCGTGTTCCCATCTTGTTTCCCTTCTTTTAGTTCAGCAGAGCCTCACTCTGCTCAGTGATATTTACATGAATATCTTCATTTCACCAGTTCCATTGTCCATCTGTTTGGCGGAGGGCTGAACCACCAGGCTGTGGCCAGGAGTGGGGACAGGAGGCGGCCCAATGGTACCTTCTCCCCCAAGAGAAAGGCAGCTGCATTTCCAGTTTTCCTGCCCCTGCACACTGCTGACATGTAGTCTGGCAGACACGACACAGGGGAGCAGAAAGAGCATCCTGTAGGAGAATGTCAGAACATCGGGGGCATGGGTCCTCTCTAAATCAGAGGCACCCCGTGAAAGCTAAGTGGGGAACACAAAGGTAGCATTGGCTTCTCCCTCACTTGACAACGCACATCTAACAAACATGCATGCCTTCATTCTTTCAAAAAACTGCTACCATGGGCCTTGAGGGGCCAGACCCTGAGCACCAGAGATGCAAAGTAGTCCCTGAATTCACATCTCTTCTATGCTGTGAGGTCAACAAATATCTCTTGTGTACCTACTGTATACCAACCACCGTTCTAAATCCTAGGGGTGAAGCACTCATTAAGAACATGGCCACAGCCTCAAAGTCGAAGGATGTATTCAAGTTGAAGGCAGAATGATGACGGGATCGAGAGAAAGAACTTTCCAAGCAAAAGAACAGCTCTTGCAAAGCCTCTGGGACAGAAAGGAGCTTGACATGCCCAAGGGACAGAGAAAAGGTAGTGTGACAAAAGTGAGCACTGGGGGCTGGGGGAGGTGAGGCCTAACAGCGGGCAGCGGCCACGGTATGGCTCTTGGATCTTACTCTAAGTGGGATGGGAAGACACTGAAGGGTTTTAGAGAAATGCTGGCATTAACTGAATCATCTTTAGAAAGATCGCTTGGGGTGGGGGGGTTGCTGCCTGGGTGGCTCATTCGGTTAAGCCTCTGCCTTCAGCTCAGGTCATGATCTCAGGGTCCCGGGATCAAGCCCTGAATCGGGCTCCCTGCTCAGCAGGGAGCCTGCTTCTTCCTCTCCCTCTCCACCCCGCACCCCACTCATGTGTGTGCTCACCAGATCTCTCTCTCCCAAATAGATAAATAAAATTAAAAAAAAAAAAATCACTTGGCCCTCCCCTGTGTGGAGAATGGGCTGCAGAGGA
The DNA here is from genome assembly GCF_002288905.1 of Enhydra lutris kenyoni. Classification (NCBI taxonomy): domain Eukaryota; kingdom Metazoa; phylum Chordata; class Mammalia; order Carnivora; family Mustelidae; genus Enhydra; species Enhydra lutris. The sequence continues at coordinate 8,255,783 of NW_019154098.1, read as the reverse complement.
GGAGGCAGGGAAGCCAGCTTGAACTATTGCCTTTGTCAAGGTGAAAAATGGGGTGGCCTGAGTGCGGGGTTGTTGCTGTGGTGAGCTGTATTTCGCAGTAAAATGGACAGGACTTCCTAATGACAGACAACGGGTTCTGCACCAAAGAGGGAGCAAGCCTAAGTCTGAGGTCTGCGGCCTGAGCAACTGTGTGGACGGCAGCACCATTGACCGAGGCAGGGAAGGCTGGAGAGTGGGAAGCAGATTTGAAGAGGAAAATCAATATGTCCATATGGACGCGTCAGGTGCGAGATGCCAATCAGACATCCCAGGGGAGATGTCAAGTGTGGGGTCAGGCTCCAAGGGTGAGGGAGAGGAGGTGGCAGCCAGGTGGGGGCGCACAGGAGAGTCAGGAGCCCTGCACAGATGGAAATGGAACTCGTATCGTGGAGAGCATCTGCCGTACATTAGGCTATAGACTCCAAATCTCCCGTGCGTCATCTCACGGCACCCGCGGTGGCAAGGGAGCTGCTTTTCCTCCAGTGATGCAGAACCTGAAAGTGTGAACATTGCCGTCTGCTCGCATCCATGCCCCGGCTCTGCCGTTTTGTCTCTGTGACTTTGAGCAAGTGTCTATACCTCTCTAGGTCCTTCTTTTCCTCATCTGCAGACGGGAATGGTAATATGACCTTTATGAAAAATGAAAGAGGCAATGCATGTAAGTATCAAATCACAACACGCATCCACATTTACAAAGGGAGGCGCCTCATAGTCTTCGGTGCTGATGATCCTTATGTTGTGGGTTGAACTGCATCCCATAAACCATATGTTCCGTTCCTAACGCCCTGCCCTTGTGACCTGAACTTATTTGGAAACGGGAATCTTTGCAGATGTAACAAAGCTCAGATGGGGTCATACCGGATATGGGTGGCTACTAACCCAATGACTGGTGTCCTTAGCAGAAGAGAGGACTCTGGCCGCAGAGACACGCCCGGGGAGAAGGCCACGTGAAGCAGAGGCAGAGACTGGAGTTGTGTGGCCACGGCCAGTGGGGCGACCCCCGACAGCAACCAGCAGCGTTTGAGAGAAGGGTATGGCAGAGAAGCCCCCGCCCCTGAGTCTCAAGGAGGAAGCAGTCCTGCCGACACCTTGATTTCAGACCTTTGGCCTCCAGAACAGTGAGGGGGTACATTTCTGCCACTTTAAGCCACCCACTCTGCGGTATTTTCGTCCCGAAGTTAAAGGAAGAAATGGAAGCTCCAAAGGGGTGGTGGTGCTCTCTGAAGGTCACGCGGTGAAAAGTCGGCTCCCCTGAACTCACAGCAGGACGATGTGCTCCCGTCCTTCAGCCCCTGCACACTGTCAAGCACACCATAAGGAACTGGGCTTGCGAACGATTCAACTGTGCCTCGTCTCCGGGGAGACGGAAAACCGAGCACAGCGAGCGAGGCTCTGCCATCAACGAACGGAGAAAGGTCACGGGAGCACGGACAGAGCGAGCCAGAGCCATTCTGACGGGCAGGGGTCAAGAGTCTGACAAGGCGTGTGAAGGAAGGGCTGGATGTGGGCTCGCGTGGGAAACAGCAAATGTAAGGAGTGGCCGGCACCCATGAAAGAAAAGAGCACTGTTTCTGGAGTCAGGTAGGGCAGATCCTTTGGACAAGCTCTCTGCTATTGGGCAAAACACAGGTCATCGAATGGAACCCTCACAGGGACACTTTGCCGACAGTGGTGTCAGACATGAATGCACAGATGGGAACAACGAAGCTCTGAGAGGCTAAGCCGTTTGCCCCAGGTCACATGGCCGGTGCCTACAGACAGGAACTAGAAGTCAGCCTTGGCCCAGTGAGTCTGCTGGCTCTCACCCTGTTTCACAGTCCCCATCTGGGCATTGCCCCTTCCTAGTTGCCTTGACCTCGGAGAGCCACAACCTCCCAGGACCTCGATCTTCCCGCATGCACCCCAAGAATGGTGATCACCATGGCTGACATTCAGCACGAGGCCCATTTCCCCTCCTGGACACCAGCCCCGTGGCCTCCAGTGGGCCTCCTCAATGCCAACAAGGTCATGGTGACATCAGGCCAAGAAAAGTACTTAGAATTCTCCCCAGTTCCCTCTGAACACGGACAGAGAGAGGAACAAAGGGCTTGTTTGTCTTTTTGCAGGTGGATCAAAGGCAGAGAAGGCCAATTAAGGGGGCGGAGGGAATACTCTGAGAGTGGGTCTACAAGTAGAAACACAGAAAAGATGACAGAAAAATTGAGGGATGGGTGTTCCTAGGCAAAGAAGAACAGATGTAGCAAACTGAGTTCACAGGAACCCAGCGATTTTATCTCAATTTGATACTAGACAGCTCGCATCTGTTTAACAAATGCACCTGCCTGCCTAAAGAGATCATCAGTTTCACTTGCAAATGGCATCCCGAATGGGTGCGGCGTGCAGTGAAGCCAAGGCAGGCTGGCTGAACCGTAGGGGAAAGGGGCAGGAGCCCATTGCAGTTCTCCCAAGTACTCTCCTGAACAGAGAAATAACACTAGCAACAGTGGCCATCATGCCCAACACCTCCTGGTTGCTTATTATGAGCCTGGAGCAATGCTAAGCACTGAGCGTGTATGCTTGTTTCATTACACATAATGAAGCTGAGACAGAGATGTTTGAACCCAGGATATTGTCTTCAAAATTGCACGCTCCTCCCTGCCACCGAGTCTAGCCCAGAGGAAGGAACAAAGAGGGGGACAGGACTGAGTCAGTCCACAGAGGATGCTCAGAGTACAGAAACTTCCCCCTCACAGTATGAAACCCCAGCTGAGCCGTGGTCAGGGGAGACAGGAGTGAGAGGCGAAATCTAGAAATAAATTTATGGACTAATAGGAGAGGCAGACATTAACCAAAAAAGCAAAGAAATAAGTAACTTATCACAAATACGTGATGCCTGGTTACATGAAGGTAAACCAAGAGGAGGTAAATGGAGAGATCAGGAAGAACATCCACATAGGTTGAATTAAAAACTTTCCGAGAGGAGACATGATAGATGAGTCCCGCGTTATTGAAAAGGAGCCAGTCATGCATGGAGCAGGAGGAAGAGAATTCCAGAAGGCCTGAAGAAGGGAAATTCTTGAGGATCTCAAGGTGGTCAGTGAGGTGGGGGATGGGGAATGCAGTGACCATTTTACGTGCCGGCTAGCATAGCCGGGGGAAGAGAGTGATGTATCAAAATACTAACATGAATGTCTCTGTCATAATAACTTCTACTTACATAGCCCCCCTACCTCACGACGCACTTCCTACCTACTCTCCCATTTGCTTCCCAGTCCACTGTCCTGAACACAAGCCAGCAGGTGCCCCTTCTCCATTTATACAAGACAAGGGAGCTGAGAAGCTGTGACCCACTCAAAACACAACTAAGGGTAGAAAAGCCAAGCACGGGGCTTAGAACTCAAAAATTTCAGTCTGAGTTCTTCCCCAGCCCATGTGGCCTTGACCCACTGGAGTCACTATTAAGGACAGGAGGTCCCCTCATTTAACCCTTGTGTTCAGTCAGCTCCTCTGTAGGGACTCTCACCTCTGGAACGGAGGTGGGGTAGGGGGGTGAGGGTGCGCAGGGAAGGGAACGTGGGCAAAGTGTTCCCGGCTTCTAACTCAGATACTTCCTGTAAACAGGCCTCACTTTCAATGTGACTCTAATAATCAAGAAAATAAATTAGGTCCCAGAATCTCTTTTCCTCTAGATAATAGCTCATTCTAGGAAGTCATTAATGTCGTAAATCACACTCACAACTGTTGACACCATGAAAGCACATTGTTTACCTTCCTTTGATTCAGCTGCGCATCAATTAGCTCAGTGATATTTACATAAATATCTCGATTTGGAGGGCAGAATTGTCCATCTGCTTCTGGAAAGATTTAATTAGGTCTGTGCTGCTAGAGAAGAAGAAATTAATCCTTTTCAACATTAACCTTTTCAATTAATATATGTTTCTCCATGTATCTGGTAACACGCCTTGTTATGTAAATTGGCCCAACGGGAAGCTTTCAGGCTGGAGGAAACAATGTCTTTTAAAGTGAACAGAAACCTCTTTCCAAATCTTGAAAATAAACGGATGTGTACATGCTCAGACACACGCATTTCCTCCTGCTGAGGATTCCTTTCAAGTCAACTTCTTGCAAGCTTCTCTTTGATGTTGTATAGACCCTTGGTCTGTAAGGGCGCTCACAGTGGGTGACTCCTGCTGGGCCTTTCATCTTAGCGCTTTATTCCTCAAGGTGTGGGCCTTCCTTGACTCCCCGAATAAGATGAGGGCCCTTTGTCAAAGGCTTAAAGCACCCATGCACTTTTCCTTCAGGGCACTCCTGGCTTGTAATGTCTCCCTGATGTGAGTCTCACGCACAGAACATCCGCTCCATGAACATATACACAGATCGTGGAAACCTCATCCACGGCTGTTGGTAAAGGGCCTGGCAAAGGGCCTGACACACAGAAGTCACTCACTAATATGTGGGGAAGGAAAGTATGTGCACTGTTCCACTGGGATCTCGCAGCTCACCGCTCCAGCTCACAGAAGCCAACATCTGTTACAGCTGTGTGGGTTACAAAGGTAGATGTACCTTCCCTTCCTCTTGCCCCCACTCAGACATAAACAGAAGCTCTTGTCCCAGCTCACTCTCCATCGGGAGCCTTGCGCAGCCAGGTGAGCTCATGGAAGACTCCCCGTGCTGCTGATCCAACCTTTCCAAGGCCTCACTGTTCAAGAAAAAGGTCTCTCCGACTTCATTCTTCAGGATGTTCCTTGTTTCGCCCGTTTTGCCTGTGATCAGGTGTTTCTCACTCCCCGAGAAGGTTTCCATAAGGGCTGAATGCTTGCATGTGACTTCCCAAAACCTTTACTCAGTCCAAGATGGAGAGAATAATCATAATATTTACAGCCAGCACTTACCAAATGCCAGCCAGGCTCCAGGAATGTTCTAGGTTCTTACATGAATCCCTTGCAAAAACCCCTTGGGCATCATTACCCATGTTTCCAGGTAACAGAACAGACTCAAGAGAAGAGAGTGATCTGCCCCAAGTCACCAAGAAAATAGGACCGAGCCTTGGTTTCTAAACTCAGATCTGCCTCAAGGGCCCTCCTGCTTTGCCATAAGACACACTACCTCCAGGGGCTGTGCTGGACCAAAGCCTCAGTGCTAAGGACGAGGTTAGGTCTTTGATCAGAACTCTGCTAACCTAACTGACCAGGGTTGAGAGGAGTCAGAAGAGCTTATCTTAAAATCTGTTACCCTACTTATTTTATTGCTTCCAAAAGAAATCAGGCCTCTGTAAATGAGTTGACAAACAGGAACATATAAAGCAGAGCTTGGCAACTTTTTCCATAAAGGGTCAGATGTTGAGTATTTTTGGCTTCGTGGGCGACAACTGAACTCTGTCATTGTCGAAAGCAGCCATAAACAATTCACAACGAGCGGGTGTAGCTGTGTTCCCATAAAACTTATTTACAAAAACAGGCAGGATGGCTTTGGCCCTCGGGCTGTAGTTTGCTGACCTCCGGGACAGACAAAAGGTACTTGATATAAAACCTGATGTTTGCACCATCCTACGGATTAAATACATAATTTGATCCTCGGTTGGCACTTTCAAGTATGAGCACTGCTTCTATTTTGAACATGAGGAAATGGAGACCTCAGGGGAAGACAAAGAGAATGAGCCCCAAGCGTGCAGAGCTGTTAACCCCGCGTCCTTAGCCCTGGGCCCAAGAAGGTCTCTAATTTTCCAAGCTTGGTTGTTATTGCTTGCCTGTCTTTTTCCAGTAAACTGAGAATATCTTTAAATTTTGTTGGTATCTCTAGCCGTTCAGGGACCCACAGCTCGATATTCAAACGGATCCCTTTGTCTCTTCAAAGCCCGTCCACCCAGGGTGAGGGGGAGGCTGGTAATGCCCAGGACAAAGGAGCTGTCATACAAAAGTTTCACTAACCAATTTTTCTAAGGGAGGAGGAGAAGCGACAGCCCCAGGCAACAAGGGCCCTGCCTACCTTGAGAACAGCCCAGCACCCAGCAGGTAGCTCACGACTGACTGACTTCAGTGGACGAGGGCATCTGATGCAAGAACTCCAGCAGCGGTGACTCAGGTCCGGGCAGATCATTGGACATGAACTGGAGTTTTGGGTCGGACCGAGCTTCTCAAAGTCTGATTGGGCCACTTACGTCAGCAAAGAGCCTCGGGAAAGTTACTTAACATTGGACATTGGTAAACCTCACTTACCTTGTCTATGAAAAAATGCCAACGATGTTAGAAACACTTAAATAAGCCACTGTGAGGATTAAATGAGATAATGCACAGACGGATCAGAGCTCATTTTATAATCACGTGGATGGTTATGAAAGTGCCTGGGATGGCTGTGATCACCAGTATTACTGATCACGTATGCGCCTGGAATTCTCACTGGTCTCCACATCCGCCAGTTCCCGTCCCAGTGGGAGCCATGCAGTCATTTGAGGGTATGAAGTCCCACGGTCTAATATACCAAGGCACTGAATGTGTCGGTGTGACACAGTTGTAAGCATCACCAAGCCTCTTCTCAAAGGCCTAGATTCTAAAAGACTTTTCATATAAAGTTATGCCAACACTGGAATTACAAATATGTCCAAGTGACAGACAGACGCGATGGAGATTAAAGGGAAGCAAAGACAAATAAAGACAGATTTACTGGGGATGGGGATATAGGGTTTTTTTTCCCTTCTGTTTGCTTTTTTATGAAGTTCCACGAAGGTAGCCACAATGTTATTTATGAAATAAGAAAAACCGAATGTGGAAAAGTTTCGATGAGCTGAAGATGTTTCAAAACCAGTAGTATTTGGCAGAAGATAAAAACATTGAGCTTTAAGACACATGAAATTCCTTTCATTAACTGAAGCATTCACAAGGTAACTATTTGGTTAACTTACTAAACAGTTTTATTAATGACATTTTAAAAAAACTCTCATGAACTTCAGCTATTCTCCTTGTGGGCTGGACAGTGGACTGCTTTGCTGCTCTGTCTTCCCTGTTCTTCCAGGTTTATTACCAGTTCCTAGTCAACAGAGAAATGAAATAATTGAGCTATTCAGAGGAAATCTGACCATTTTCTTGAGCTATGTCTGCCCCAGCAGACAGACTCCTTTAGAACTTCCCAGAACAGTACAGATGGTCCGGGCATAAGGTCATCCACTTATTTTTGCAAAAAGCCAGGCATTGCACTGACCAATTAGGATGGAGGCCTTGAGCTTTCTGAGAGTTCCCTTGTTTTACAGAATGTCTTATTCCCACAAAAGAGGTTTAAAGAAGTGACAGATGCCATTCTCCTCAACCCTCTGGTACCTCCTTGTTCCCCAAAGGGCAGTCTATACGTGGAATCAACAGATCTGGGGTTGCCTCTAGCTCTGACATTTATTTACCAAGGAATCTGGGGCAAATCCCTTCATTTCTCTGAGTTTCAATCATGCCAACTGCCCCACTGACCTCACCAATATCATGAATATAAATTTTTTTTAACCATAACTTTATTCTTTACTGAAACACAACCTGAGCACCTACAGGTTCCAGACTCTCTTGTAGAACTCAAAAAGGAAAGACACAGAACCCACTCTCAAGAATCCAGTAGAGAACACAGGCAGACATTCAAAACAGAGGGTGCCAGGGGACCACAGTTGGTATGGGGGTGGGGGTAACCTTGAGGTCATAAAAGACTTCAAGACAGATGAACGTCTCAGATGATTCCCGCACGAGAGGGAGAGGAGTGCGGATGCCAGTCTGGTCAGTGAGAGGGGTATGGAAAGATGCTGCCAATGGCGATCTCAGCATATAATGGAAATGTCCTATAACTCTCCAGGGCCAGAGCCCAAGGGAATACGTGGGGAGGGAGAAAACATGAGAAATAGAAGCCTGGCAGAGCATAGTAACACATATTATTGAGAGTTTGGGGAGGATAAAAAATAATTCTTAATACCATTTGGCTCTTAATCTTGATTTAGTCATCTATGAATTTTAGTATCTCCCTTTATCATTTCCACAACACTATCCACAATGCTCTAAGGTAGGTAGCATTGCTATCCCCATTTTACAGAGGAGCAAACAGACACTTAGAAAGTTTAAAATCTTCCCAAAATACCACAGCAAGTGGTCTATCCAGAAGCCTAACTTAATTCTGTCTGATGCCATAGTTAACTGTTCTGAACCACTAAGTTCTCTTGCCCCCACTAAAGGTTTAGGCTTCATCACCCAGGAGCTGATGTTGGGCACACTGTGGGATGGACCACACGACCCCCACCTCTTGGTATTCATAACCCTGTGTGATCTCCTCTCGAGTGCGGTGCCCTAACAACCTTTCTTCTAACCAACAGAATACAGCAAAGGTAATGGGATGTCACTTCCATGATTCAGTTGTATCTAAAATTGTGACTTTCTTCTTGCTAGAACACTCTGTTCCTTGCTGACTTTGATGAAGTAGAGGTCATGGGGGAAAGGTGCATCTGGTAAAGAACTGACAGCAGCTTCAACCGAACCCCACCCCTGACCAACAACTTTATAGCAGCCTTGGGAGAGATCCTGAAGCAGAGGGGTCTCCGGCTAAGCTGTGTCCAGACTCCTAACCCACATAAACCATGAGATGACGCGTGTGTGCTGACTTAAGCCACTAAGCTTATCATCATTTGTTACATAGCAAGACAACTAATACAGAGCCTGTGAAGGGTTTAAGCCCAGAGATGATCAAGGACAGGTCTGTATTTCATAAAGTCACTTTTGCCAACAGGGCAGAGAATGGGTTAGGGGACCAGGAGAAGAGATTAGCTAAGAGGTTATTTCCCAGTGAGACATGATGATGACCCACATTATGGCCGGGGCAGAGGGAAGGGAGGGGGAAAAAAAGCAGAGGAATTTGCAGAAGACACATCAGGGGCAGATTCAGAAGGCTGTTGGGTGCCCCCTGATGCACGTAGGGAGGAAGGAGGAAGAAACACGGGGTTTGGACATGATAAGGGTCATGCCACTGGCCTCACTCAGAGCTGAGACCTTAAAGCTCTCAGCAGCCCTTCAACTGCACAAACCTGACGCAGTGCCACATGAGCCTTAGGGACCCATCACAGCCAGTGGAGAAACTGCTGGGCGTCTAGATAGGACAAGCAGAGTCCTTCGGTCCTTTGGGTACCACATTCTGAAAGTCTTACATGATGGGAATTCGACACTTTGGAGGAGGCGGCCATGATAAGATCCATCCTCTTAGAAATTCAGCCCAGAGAAAGGCCCCAGCATCAGAGACCACATCAAAATGTCACCTGAAAGAAGGAGTTCTCTCTGGAGAGAAGCAGAGGCAAGTAAAAGACAGGCTTCCAAGGTCAGGATGGACCGATCTTCCCAGTTCCAGGAAAGACACAGATGAGAAGATGGGCTCACGGTCTTGGCCACTCACTAGGGACACTGTCTCCTTACTATCACTGCTTCCTTACATGGACAAAACCACCAGCCAGCTACCATGCAGCTAATATGAGGCTGAAATAAGGTGAGAACTTTGAAAAGGAAACTGTGAATCGCACATAAGCTGACGTTACCATGGTATGAGAACTGAACCTCGGAAGAGACAGAACGTCATTCTGGGGCATTTGTTACTGCAGCCCCAGCAAACTCATACAAGGACACAGCAGCTAGGCTCTAAAACCAGGGCATGTGCATCTTGGCCCATCAAAGTCCACTCAGTCCTCCTCCTGGGATCCAACATGGGCACTGGGGTACAGAGAGGCCTTGGCACAGCTGGGGGAGCGGGTAGCTGGTCCCAGACCCTGGTGGTTCTAAGCACCAAATTTCACCCTGATAACGACTCAGCCTCCAATAATGGGATGGACATCTGAGGTCAGGGCAGAAAGCTAGAGCATCACTCAAAGTGTGGTCCCTAGGATCCCGTGGGAGCTTCCTAGAAATGCAAACTCTCGGGGCGCACACTAGAATCGGAATCTCTTGACAAGGGCCCAGAGATTTAGGTTGTAACAAGCTCTCTAGCTAAATCTTAAATAAAATCTTAATGAAATTTGGAGAAGCCCTGGGCTGGAGGAAATGTGTCTAATTGGTTCAAGGCTAAGTGCACCTTTGGCAAGTGCTATGTGTTAGGGAGTAGCCAGGAAGGGGCAAGTGAGATGTTGTCTGTGGGGGTCTGGTGCTCCAGGAATGGGCAATGAGTAATTACTGAGCACTTGCTGTATGCCTCTGAGGATAGACTGGTGGGGGGGAGGGGTGCAGGTAAAAACAGAGTTGACCCTTGACTCTCTACCACTTACAGTCAAAATGTCATGTTGCCCTTGTGAGAAGGGGAGGAGAGTGGGGACAGGGAGGGAGTGGTACTGCAGAGGACTTTGAGGGTCAGGAGAACTGGCCATGTTGCCTGCAGGGCATCCCCGTGTGATCCAGATGGAAGGTCCACATGGAGACACAGCTCTTTAAACAAGCTAAGAGCTAACACTACCAAGGGTCCCCATGGGGCATCCCTGTGTTCAGAGGTGAGGTTTGTTATCCTGTGGCCATCAGTGGCTTTGCCCTTCACCCCTGGTTCTAATGCAGCATAACCTTCAAAGCCACCCCCACTGGCCACAGGCATTTTTCTAACTCCTCCCTATTTTGAAGCACTGTCTTAAGTTTGCACCTCCCCCAGGCGCCGACCCTGAGGTGGGGATTTCGTACAGGTGCCTTATTGCAGAAGATGATTCCTGGAAGCACGGTACAAAAGCAAAGGAGGGAAATAGCAATGGGAAGAAAGCCAATGAAGATGGTGTTAATGAGTGAGTCACCAGTATGAGTGACTGGGGGCTCAGTCGCACAGGGACTCTCTGGGAGACTGTGAAAGACAGCTGAGAAGTGGGCTCCCCAAAGGTGGGCGAGCACTGTCCCATCCTCCTCCGCTGCTTGAGGGCTGCTGCTGGGCTTCATGCCCTGGCTCTGGCCTGCCCCGCACATGGACAGAACACCCTCCCATAGCCAGAGGGACTTGTGATGCCCTCAGTGTGGAGGGAGACTGTGTGCAGGTGCCCCCCAGGGCAGCCGAGAGATCCAGGTGACAGTCATCCTACAGGACTTTTTGCCAGAATATCTCTTACAGAGACAAATTGACATCTGGAATCTGAGCTCCACAACACTCGCCACCAAGAAAATCAAGCCATCTCTCTTCCTTATGAATCTCAAGTTGGGAAAGATATAGTTCTCTCTGTCCATTTCCACAACCATCCTGATGGCTTATGGAGTAATGAAATGTCTTCCTGTGAGATCTGTAATGCTCAAACACAGACATGATTTGATGCTGGCAAGAGCAGAGAGATGGTGTTTCTGTTCTGTGCATAGGAATATGGTTGAAAACAAGACGACATTGGTGAGGACAGAAATGCTGGAAGAGACCGGCAGATCCCCCCACTGCCTCCAAAGATATATTAATGGTGTGCGGATGCTGCTGCAGGTTCCTGGGGCTCAGGGACCCTGTCTCCTTCGTCTTGGCCTTCCTGGCACCCCTAGGCAGCACCCACACAGAGCGGAATGAGCTGTCAGTGTGTGGTGTGCTGACTGAGGTCGCCTTTCAGAGCCTTCAAGGGCTTTGAGTGTGCCTCATTTCACATAAGTCTAATTCGCTTAGAAATTCTTAGAGTTTCAAATGGACATGTTGAAAATTCACGCTTTCATTCACTTTTAATGAGAATTTTCTTTTTTCAAGAAGAATCTGTAGGCTTCCTTCCAAGTAATTCCACAGCCATCTGGAAGACTTGTGCTGCTACTTAGAAGTGCTAAAAGAGATATATATGGAGGCTGACTCCTGACGAAATTGGAAATGAAGGGAAGCATGCTTTAGCGACACCCACGTCCCTTCCCGGCTTCTTGTCCTTTCTCCCTGTGTCCCCAGAGCTCCAGGCACAGACGGCGTGCCTGCCTCCAAGTCACACAAATGTTTTAGAGATTTAAGACACTACTCTTCCTACAAATCTATTTTGTTTTGCCAAGGATACCTGCAGGAAGAAATACTTCTTTCACAAAGCTATGCCTCCGCAGTGACACTATTTCAAGCATGGTGAGTCCAGGCAGAGAATATCGTCAAGGACAAGACAATCTGTCCCCTGCTCTAGAAATCCTAAGACATTGGCCAACTTGCATCTGCTCTTAAGAACAACCCCGGTTATCGCTAACCCCACTCAGTACGCACCCCAGAGAATGTCCATAGGCGTCGGGCACCGTGCGTGGTACTGAAGAGACCAGGTTGGCAAATCCATGACTCTGAACACAAGCAGCACACCCTCTGGGGTGGATGGCACCTGTCACCCGCACATGACAGCTTGCTGGGACAAGAAGCAATGATTTAGACACAGAACCCCAGTAAAATGTACGACCCCTCTAGCTCTGTGGGGATGTCCGAGGAGCCTGGCGGAGCAGAAATCAGTTCTAGAACTGGTTAAGTCTTTCCCTCCAGGGCTGCTCCAAAAGGAGGTCTCCCACAGCAGCAAAGAGCTGAGGTTCTCTGGAAATAGGCTGCCAAGGTTCAAATCCCAGCTCTGCCAACCACCAGGTAGGTTGTGACCTGTGGGAAGCAAGTCTGCCGTTCCTTGCTTCTGTTTTCCCATCTGTAAAATGGGATTGTAAGAGATCTACCTCCTAAACTTGTCCCGATGATTAAGGACATTAATTAAGCTAATGGATTTAAAGCACTCAGGTGGTGCTTGACACAAAATAAGCACTTTGACATTGTCAGGTGGCATTACTATTACAAAGATTGCAGATGAACAAGGCAGTGTCTCTGTCGGTTTGTTGCTAGGATCCAGTAATATTCCATGGTGCATTCAACAAACATTCATATATTCCATATTCCATATTCCAATTCCATATTCCATGGTGCATTCAACAAACATTCAGCAAGGGCAGGCCCAGTGCCAGGCCCAGGCAGATGTGGCCCCTGCCCTCCAGAGACCCAGGTGGGAAAGCAGGAAGCCGGCAGGAAAACCAAACCTTGCAGGGTCATCACCCCTACCTGTAGAGGCCAGGAGAGGCTGTGTGCAGGAAAGATGGAGGCAGCCAGGCTTCAGGGAAATGCTTTGGTTTGAGTCTCAGTTTGGGAACTAACCCTTAGAACACACAGATCCAAGTGTTTGTCCCACTCAGTGGGACCCTGGGACAACAGAGCAGAGCAAGGACGTGTGAGCCTGGAATAAGCACAGAGATCAGGCTGGAAGGCATCAAGGTGCTTATCATCAGAAATTTACCCCAAACACCCCCTTGCCAGTGGAAACGGCTGTGACCACCGGGGATCCTTCTGAGGGGCTGGTGCTTGTACCAACACACCAGTGAAATGTCCTGCCTGGAAGGCCCAGCTTCTGAAACTCTTCAATGAGGAGGAATGGGAACAGCACCCACATGGTGAGCAACTCGGGGAAGAAGGGGCATGGAAGAGAACGGGTGCATGGAAAGTCAGCAACTCCACCTGACAAGGTCCTGTGAGCAGAAAAAAAAATCTCTGGGTGGGGGAAGAGACTGCTGTGGGGTGCAGGGGCTTCGGTACCCGGAGAAGCAGAGAGTGTGGATTTGTGCACTACGTTCAGTTCCGAGAGCAAGTGGAGCAAAAGCCTGTCATAGTCAGTGCAGCACGTGTTCACGGTGCTAGACGGACTCCTCATGCTAAGGGTCCCAAAATCCCAATCAGGAGCAAGACTCCACACTTTTTTGGAGAGTGTTACAATCCAGTCACGTTAGATGAACGTTAGCAGTGCCCTTTGAGAGATGGGGAGGAGAAGTGAGTTCGGGAAATCGGAGGGGAGATGAACCATGGGAGACTGGACTCTGAGAAACAAACTGAGGGTTTTGGAGGTGTGGGGGTGGGGAGTTGGGTGAGCCCATTGCTGGGTATTAAATAGGAGGGTACCTATTGCATGGAGCATCGGATGTGGTACACACACACACGCACAAATTAAATTAAATTTAAAAAAAAAAAAGGAAGAAGTACACTTTTAATGACACTGGGCTTTCTAGTGTTCATTTATTCAGGTCTCCATTTATTCAATGACCATGTGCCTATCAACTGCCCCTGGGTGACCAGATCTGTTTCACAGGCCAGGAATGCGACAGACAAAGGGGCTGCTCTCATGGAGCCGAATTCTAGTAGGGAGAGAGAAACTGTGAACAAGGATCACACAAATAAGCAGAGAAATATTGAACCACAGGAAGTGCTAAGCAACCAAGGAAGGCTTCTCAGAGGAGGTGACATCTTCACCTTGGATGAGAACACAGCCATACATTATCGTGGACAGGAAAGAACATCATTCTCCATAGTCTCTCTGCCCTGGGACATCCTTAGAAGCTGCCACTACTCACAGGAACTCCTCAGTGAAATAGATGGGGCACAAAGGGAGGGAGGGAATGAACATTTATTAAGCACCTACTATGTGCCAGCTTCTGTGCTTGGTTTTTTCCTATTTCTAAGCTTCCCAACTAGAGTCCCAAAGATAATTGCCAATACACAAATAAAGCAACTGAAGCTCAGAGATGTTAAGTAACTTGACTGAAGTCACCTACCAGCCAGGGACAGAAGCAGGATTTGAACTAGGATTGTGGAGTCTAAAGTTGGGCTGTGGATAAGGTAGCCCCAAGCCACACATAGTGCCTGAGCACTTGCGATGTGGCTGGTTTGATCTGAGATTTACAGCAAGTGTAAAACACACACTGGATTCCAAACACAGTCTGATAAAGAAGAATGTAAAATATCTCATTAGCAATTTTCATATTACTACAAGTTGATTTGATAATATTTTGCTGATATACTGGATTAAATAAAATGTATCCTTAAAATTAATTTTATCTATTGCTTTTTACTATTTTTAATGTTTCTAGAAAATGAGAAATCACACACACGGCTCACGTCTGTGGCTCGCTCGCCCTGTGTTTCTCTTCTGCAGCCTCTCTGGGGCATTTGCTCTCTCTTCTCTCTCCCACATCACCCTGCCTCCCAGGCACTCTGTGCCCACTCCTGGGGAAGAAGGGAGGATGGCAGCGGGGATGAGAGGCTGTGGGCATCCAGGGTATAACCAGAGCTCTGAAGCCCTAAAAAAACATGGTTTAGAGGCAGCTCATTTTCTTCAGCAGCCTGCCTTGCCCCAGAGAATCCCTAGGAGTGGGTGTTTGCTGACATTCAAGCACAAATTAGCAGGAAGTGTGAGGATGGACACTCTGGGGAACCTCATCATACTACCCACCTCTTTTTTTTTTTTTTTTTTTTTTAAGATTTTTTTTATTTATTTATTTGACAGAGAGATCACAAGCAGGCAGAGAGGCAGGCAGAGAGAGAGAAGAGGAAGCAGGCTCCCCTAGAGAGCAGAGAGCCCGATGCGGGACTCGATCCCAGGACTCTGAGATCATGACCTGAGCCGAAGGCAGCGGCTTAACCCACTGAGCCACCCAGGCGCCCCTACTACCCACCTCTTAAAGTAAAACATCCTAAGCCCTCCCTTAGGCTTAGGAAGAGCAGATTAGGTTACCCTTTCAGCCCCCCACGAGCCTATATTCTGTAAAAAAGATGAGGTGATGATGATGATGGTGATGGTGATGATGGTAATGATGGTGATGATGATGGTGATGATGAAGATGATGGTGATGTTGGTGATTGTGATGATGGTGACTATGGTGAGGAAGATGGTGGTGATGACGATGATGGTGATGGTGATGATGGTGAGGATGATGATGATGGTGATGATGGTGAGGGTGATGACTGTGATGGTGACTATGGTGAGGTTGATGGTGGTGATGGTGAGGATGGTGATGATGATGATGATGATGTTGGTGATGATGATGGTGATGGTGAGGATGATGGTGATGATGAAGATGATGGTGATGTTGGTGATTGTGAGGATGGTGACTCAGGTGAGGAAGATGATGGTGGTGATGACGATGATGGTGGTGATGGTGACAATGGTGATGATGGTAGAGAAAGAGAGAGGAATAATAATACCCACACTATAAATCAAGGCTGTGGTATAGCCCAGGGGTGTTTTACAGGTGTGAACTCATTTAATCTTTACCCTGAGGCTGATGCTATTTATCACCCCACTGTACAGACAAGATAACTGAGGCACAGAGATTTAGGCAACTTGCCCTAACTCACAGCACTAGGATGCCAGAGGAGGGATTTGAACCCAGGCACTCTCGATCCTGGGAGCTACAGGCTAATCCTTGGGCAGAGAGGGAGAAGCCTGGCAAAAGCAGGAGAAGGCCGGAAATAAAGAGCTGGCCCTTATGGAATGCATACCATGTGGCCATCAGGCTCCAGGCACACATCTCAGGGGTCTCCTCTTCCTTCAAATCAACACCATCAGTGAGGCACTACCAGCATTCCCATTTTACTGATGGAAAAACTGAGGTGTCAGAAGGGTAAGTGATTGGGGGGCACCTGGGTGGCTCAGTGGGTTAAACCTCTGCCTTTGGCTCAGGTCATGATCTCAGGGTCCTGGAATCGAGCCCTGCCTCAGGCTTTTTGCTCGGCAGAGAGCCTGCTTCTCCCTCTCCCTCTGCCTGCCTCTCTGCCTACTTGTGATCTCTCTGTGTGTGTGTCAAATAGATAAATAAAATCCTAAAAAAAAAAAAAAGGTAAGTGATTGGTTTTAGGCAAACAGTGGAGGAAGGAGAGATGGAGAGCAAGGAAGGAGGCAATGGGCGACACATTTGTGTCTGTCTCGTCTCCCAAAATTAACTAAGTAGGTCCTTAACTGTTTACTGTTTACTGAAGT
This sequence comes from Enhydra lutris kenyoni, assembly GCF_002288905.1. NCBI lineage: Eukaryota > Metazoa > Chordata > Mammalia > Carnivora > Mustelidae > Enhydra > Enhydra lutris. Next base: position 8,239,042 of record NW_019154098.1, on the reverse strand, counting down.
TAAGGTACAAAAGTCCGCCCTCTGCAGAAGCCTGGCTTCTGCACATGAAGAGCCTGAGGATGGCACTTAGCTTTTTCCAGATAATCCGCGCGCTCCCCTTCTAACCTATGACAGCCCCCGCCCCTTGACATTCTTCAGTGATTTCAGCCCATCAGCTATTTTAAGACCCAGGTTTATTATTTCCGTTTGTGTTCCTAAAAGATTTTGGAAGTCCAATCCTTCTATCTTCACACATCTTCCCACCTCATTCTCTGGAGGAGCCTAACTCGGGGTCACTTACCCGTGCCAGCCCCCTCTAAAGAGAATCAGGCACACATCATGAAAAGGACATAGTCCAGCTGTGTCCGACAGCCTTGGCTCCGTGGCTCAGCAAACACAGGGTGGGAATGGTGGGGGTGGACGGACAGAGCCTTACGGTCGTTGTGCTTTGAAAGCACCATTTGCCAGAGAACTTCTTTTCAATTAAGAAAAGGACATAAATTTGACATGACAAAGTAAGGATGGCGTGATGAGAAAAAAATGCACTTCCAGGATCCTGTATGTTTTCTGATGCAGATCTACAGTTAATTCTTAACAAAGAACAAAAATGTCATGCCTTAGTAAGAAACTGACATTACGGCCCTCAGACTATTTGTTAGTGATTAATGAGAAATAGAGTCCCATTTTTTGGTTATTTTTAAAGATTTTATTTTTATTTTTTTATTTGAGAGAGACAGATAGTGATAAGATAGAGAGAAAGAGCACAAGGGGGGAGAGGAAGAAGCAGGCTCCTCGCTGAGCAGAGAGCCAGACCCAGGGCTCAATCCCAGGACCCTGGGATCATGACCTGAGTCGAAGGCAGACACTCAACCGACTGAGCCACCCAGGTCCCTCCCCCCATTTTTTGGTTTGTGCCTCAGCTCAAAGGGTCTTTTTTTCTTCCTGAAGAAATAATAAAATAAGCAGAAGCAATTCCTAAAAGAATTGGAGGAAGCTAGCGGTAAGCTATACCAACAAGAATCATAAAATTAGAACGACAGCACTGAAGCTGCCTTTCAGCAGCAACTGATGTCCTAACTGA
>NW_019154098.1:7816135-8237972 GCF_002288905.1 Enhydra lutris kenyoni | reverse complement strand
CGCGGGCAAGAACCATCAGCGGACAAGCGGAGCACAACTGATGTCCTAACTGGCGCGGGCAAGAACCATCAGCGGACAAGCGGAGCACAACTGATGTCCTAACTGGCGCGGGCAAGAACCATCAGCGGACAAGCGGAGCAATGATCCCAAACCTCGGAGTCGCGAACAACCATTCTGTTTTGTTCATGATTTTGTGGCTCAGGGAGTCAACATGTGCTTGTCTGGGCCGTCCTTGCTTGTGGTCAGGTTGCAATGGTTGCAATCGGGTGTCAGACGGCCCTTCAGCCGTCTTTAGGGTCTCATTGGGCTGGAGCATCCTAGGTGGGTCACTCCCATGGTGGCACCTGGTGCTGGCTGTTAGCTGGCATCTTGCCTGCGCTGTTGACCACGGTGCCTCCTCACAGCCCCTGCGGTGTGACACCTTCAGCAGCCAGGCTACCCACAGAGCACATCACCTCTCCTGAGCCCAGCAGCCCAAGAGGACAAGGCAAACCGGCACGACCTTTAGGGTCGTGAGCTTCACTCCCTCGATACTCCAGAGACAAGCACCACAGCCTCACCCAGGTCAAGGGGGAAAGAGGCACACTCCATCTCTGAATGGGAAGAGTCTCAAAGACCTTGGTGCCATACTGAATAAATTACCAAATGTGATAATAGCATCAGGTAGGAGTTTACTGGGGAAAGGATATTGACACAGGCTCAGAGTACTTCTCAGAGAGTCTCTATTTATTAAGGAAAACAGATCTCTTTAATGTGGAGAAATCGGACAGATATCATCTTTGATCACATCTTAACCACGTGATCAAAGTTAATATCACCAACCACGAAACACATTGCATTCTGAGCCTTCTGATATGATGTACTGACAGGACCGGTGAATCTGAATAAGAGAAAATGAGAAAGTCAATCCTAACTGAGGAACATTCTACGAAACTGGCCCGTCCTCTTCAAAACTGTCAGTATAATTGCAGCAGATGCTGTCCATGCCCAACCCCCTCCCAACATGCCCTTGGCACTCACCCTTCCAGGGCTTGCATCTGGAAATCTCCAGGGGGCATGCTGGAAATGCTGGAGAAGCTATCACCCCTGGAGTGGCCTGAAGCCAGTAATGGATAGGGGTTAGGAGAAGAATTCCCACTTTCATATGTCCTGAATAGGATAACTCGGGGGCATCTTTCTACACGGTTCCCCCAGAGCGCCATATTGAAATGGAAGCCTCAGCTGCCCACACGGCTTACTTGCTTGATAACATATCGGCTTCCTTCCCTTCCTGTTCCACTCCCCCACCTCCTAATCAAACTGCTTAGAATTGCCTCCCAAAGATCCACCTGTGTTTCCATCTCTGTCTCAGCCTCTGCTTCTGGGACAACCCAACCTAACACAATCACGAGAGACAGAAGCAAAGACTGAGGAATCACTCCAGAGTAAAGGCAAGTGAGAGACTCAGAGGTGGATCACTGTGTGGTCTCAGATTGGAACCAACATTGCAGGAAAATGTTACGCATGATATTACTGGGACAATGAGCAAAATGTGAGTTTAGCCTGTAGATGAGACCCTAGTATTGTATCAGTGTTGTTCCCTGAATTTTCTAATCATACTGCAAGGACATAACAACATGTCTTTTATCTTTAGGAAAAGAAGGCTGAAGCACTCAGGGGTCAAAGAGTGTGATACCCACCGCTCATTCACGAATGGTTTAACAAACAAGGAGAATATGAGAAAGTGAAAAGAACTGTGACAAGACATTAGCAATTGCTAATATAGTTGAATATCATTTAGGTGTTAAGTACAACTTCTCTGATCCATTAAGAATCTCTTGAAAATTTACCAAAGAGTGCTAACAATACTAAGTACGTATGATCAATGTAATAGAAGTTAAAAAGGAAAAATGAATAGACCAAAAAGGAGGGTGTCTGCACTGCACTTTGCTTTGCTTTTTTTCCCTTTTCTTTCTCTTTTTTTAAGTAGGCTCCACGCTGGGCTCAAACTCATAACCCTGCACACAAATCAAAGACTCAGAGGCTTAAATGATGGAGCCACCCCACTGCCCCACTGACTTCTTTTTTTTTTTTTTAAGATTTTATTTTATTTGACAGATAGAGATCACAAGTAGGCAGAGAGGCAGGCAGAGAGAGAGAGAGAGGAGGAAGCAAGCTCCCTGCCGAGCAGAGAGCCCGATGCGGGGCTCGATCCCAGGACCCTGGGATCATGACCTGAGCCAAAGGCAGAGGCTTTAATCCACTGAGCCACCCAGGCGCCCCTGCCCCACTGACTTCTTAAAAAATACAGCAATGAGCTTCCTAGCAGGTAAGAACATATATGATGTTGGAAGAGGTAGAACCAAAAACATGTCAAATACTCCTCAACGTTTAGAGAAATATGAAGACGTCAGGTTCATGGCGGCTCAGGAAGGCAAGTCAAAAAGGAAATGAACACTTCTCCATGAAGCCACGTGAGGGACACGCCTCCTCCCCCTCCAGTGGTGATGTCTGCCAGAGTAGGGCCGGCAGTCTTCGCACTGATGTGAGCTGCTATGAACTGTCATCGCTTTGACACCGAGAACACTAGGTTTTACTAGTCATTTCCGCAGGCTCAGAAAGACTCAGTAACTTGCCTAAGATGACACAGCTATGAAGGAAGAGCCACGATTCAAGTCCTGGTCTGTCTGCATCGAGACCTTGACTCTTTCCCCAGCTCCCATGTGAGATCCCAGTCTTCCCTTAGGAGAGACAGATGTTGTCAGCCTGTTTCTAGCCTTTGGAAAGCCTAACCTTTGGCATCTGGCCTGTCAGTCATATAATCATCAAGACTGACCTGCAGGAGGCACTAGATGGACTCCACAGGGCACCCCTACCTCCTTAGTAAAGGAGGAAGGAGGCTGATGGGAAACACTCCGTGCGCATGCCTGGTGTGAATTTATACTTCTCTCCCCCTTAAGGGGCGGGAGTGCTCAGGCAGCTGCTACAGAGCCCTCTGTGACCGCCCATGGGACTTGGCGGATGGAGAACTTACCAGGAGTCAACCCTGCTGCCAAAATAAGTTCATCTGAATTCAAATTTGACTAACTGGAAGTTCGATGTATTTTATTATTTTATACAGCACAGAGAAAGCTTAGCAATCTAACCTCCCAATTTCTATAGATGAGAAAACCAAGGCCCTGGGGGCAGCAGGGGCTGGGGGTTGCTGGTGGGAAGCTTTGGTTGGAGCAGCAAGCTCGTTAGCAGAAGAGGCTAACACAGAGCCATTGGACAACCTGGTGCTGATTCCTTCGAGGAGATTCACTGGCATTCCTGGGCTCCATTTTTCTTTATTTAAAAAAAAAAATCATGTTCTTCCCCTTTTATTGAACGAGAAATGCTCTGACAAGCTTGGAAATGTTAATAGACCATCTGAGAGAACTGGCATCAAATGCAGCTGAAACTATAAAAAAGGAGAGTCCACGCTCTTGACTCCTTTCTCTCTTCAGTGCAGCTGATACGTTTCCAAAGGGCAGCCTCAGGAAACGTTCCCGGGGCTTTAGTGAGGCCACTAATGATGTAGAGACTCCTGGCAAGACGGGCTCTGGTAAAGTGGGTACGGAGTGGGAGCCATGGGGCCAAAAAGATCTTGGAGACAGGTACAGCCCTCTGAACCAAGGGAAAATAAGAAACCCAACCACTGACAAATACATCTTCATGCAGAGTTTCCTAACTTCACAAGAAACCAGATTATCTGAGGGCTTGGAAGAAGATCTTGTATAGCAGATAGCAGGATAAAAAAATCTCAAAAAAAAAAAAAAAAATAAGCATGCCCAGATTTGCATGTGTGGAGAAAGGAGTGGTAAGGAAAAAAAAATATGTCTTTTCTGCAATGGATCAGGTAGACTCTGATCTGTCTCATTTTTAAAATGATACGCCTCCCCGAGAAAGTCATTCACTTGATTGTAAAAACATCTGTGCTTATGTGCGTGTATACTGTGTACTGGGTTACCTGTTTATGTGTCTGTGTATGTAAAACATGTGGATGTGTGTGGTATGTGTGTATGCACGTGAGGGCATATTGTTTCTAGACCCTTGTCTCCACTCTCTATACTTTTCTTTCCTCTCTCACCATAAGCTCTGGGTCTAGAGATTAGACCTAAAGCTCATGCAGTTGGAATCCAGTTTTCTTTCCCTTCCCATTTGGGCTGAATGAGATGAGATGCAGATCTGTATTTGAAAGAAGTCCAATCAGCAAAATAACTCTGAAATTACCCACCATTTGGACCAGATTCATACACCTGGGCATTAAAGCAATTCTGAAACTTATTTCCAAATCACCACTGTCAGGCACTCCCCGGAGAAAAGTGACCAATTCAGAGTTCAGAGAGTGGATGTTTGCACCACAAATGGGCAAAACCTGGGTTTAAAACCCATCCACAGCCCTTCCCATTGGTCCCAGCGGTGGCGGTGTTCAGGATGTGTGACCATGCTTGGAGGGATGATAAATTTTGCAAAGCAATCATTAAATCGACATGCTGTTTGGCTCCATCAGACATGCCAACATGATTGATGTTTGCCCATCAATGGAGTCAAGGTTTGATCTGCTGGCCCAGCAGTGTAATCAAAACATTACCCACTCTAAGTCTCAGAACCTGATGAGAAAGTTAGTGGGGGGTTGTTTTTATTATTGTTACTGTTATTATTCCCTCAAGGGACCCCTGGGACTATTGAATTATAACTGATTTCTCTTGCAGTTTATTGCAATTTGCCACTTGGCTCCTCATGTCAAAAACCCAATACAATTTTCAGCCAAAAAAACAAGGCACTACATTATGATAATGGCCTCAGCATTTCATCCATCAGCAGGAACTGAATGCATTACTTAACACATTTCAGGAGACTTCATGATGAATTTGAAAAGTTGCCCTTTTGGAGAGTATGAACTTAAATCTTTGCATTATCATGTAGGCTTGGGAAAAGCCTGGCAGTAGGACCTACTGAAGATGGAGAAGCCTTTTTAGAGAATGGCTAGGATAATTTCACACTTGCTGATAGGCTAGGATAGGGATAATAAGAATCAGCTGGAAGGAAGCTTGCACTCTGGGCAATGGCTGCTCCAAATCCCACAGTCACTGGCTTTGAAGAGCCATCTGTCTAGAACCAATTGGCTCAGAGTCTGGCACACAGAGATAATGAATCCAAGATCAGAGGTCAAGTTTATGCACATCTGAGCCAACTAGCTCAGGAAGGGTGGAAGGGAATCATGAGTCCATGGCTGCTGGTCCCCCTCCAGCCCCACTGCCTTTATGTGTGTATGGCATCGGTTGCCAGGAATAAAAATAGCAGGAGGGGTTGGGGAGATTTTATGCTCAACTCAGGAAGCTTTGACGGAGCAGCTACCTGAACGGTTCACATCCCTCCCAACTAAGTACTGTGAGCAAGGACGGCAAAGCCTGATCTCTGCCCTCAGGAAGCTTAGGGTGGTTGAATCAAAGAGGAAGACCAGCAATTCCCATGAGAGCTGGAATAAAGGAAGAAACAGATGCTGTAAAAAAGACGATAGGGTAGATAGGATCTTAGTAGGAGGTTGCAGGAACAGGTGGGATTTTAAAAGGACCCTTGAGGATAGTTATTATTTCACCAAGGAGAAACAGGAACTGAGGCTGGGGTAAGTGTATCCCCTCGTGTGTCCTTCAATGGTGACCTCAAACATCTCTACTACAGGTTTCTGCTCCTCTCAAGGGCGTCTTCTCTTGACAACTCTGCCCCATCCACATTGTCGTAACCATTCAACTTTCTTCACCTAATGTGGCCTATAAGTGCTATTTTAGCTTGGATGTCCCCAGGAGCACAATTTAAGCCAGGAGTCAGCAAATTTCCTCCATAAAAGACAAGATAGTAAATATATTCCCCATTCCAGGCCATACTATCTCTGTCAAACCAGTCAACTTACTCCATCCTTGTAGTGTGAAAGGAGCCTAGACAATATGTAAAGGAATGACATGGCTGTGCTCCAATAAAACTTTATTTACAAAAACAAGTGACAGACTGGTCTGATGAATACTGTTTTATACCATGGTTCGAGGATAAGTGGTTAACATTATTGCAAAGAACACAGGAAAGAGAGAAGGGGCAAGACACAGGGAAAGAAGGGCCAGGAAGGATTGTGTTTTGTTTTTTGTTTTTTTTTTTAAGATTTTATTTATTTATTTGACAGAGAGAGAGAGAGAGATCACAAACAGACAGAGAGGCAGGTGGGGGCTGGGGGGAGGGGGTAAGCAGGCCCCCTGATGAGCAGAGAGCCCGATGCAGGGCTCGATCCCAGGACCCTGAGATCACGACCTGAGCCGAAGGCAGAGGCTTAACCCACGGAGCCACCCAGGTGCCCAGGATTGTGTTTTCAAGCCAGTTAAAAGTGAGCTACTGGAGATTAATCCCAAGGAGAAACTCTGCAAAAATAGAAGGAAAAAACTCAAGAATTACCTTGGTCAACAGGCAAGGGAATGGAGGCATTTATACCCCCACATACATTAATCATGGATTAAGGGCTTTCTCTGGGAGGACATAATTTCTGGTAAACTCCAGCCCATTCTCAGGCAGAATGGGGTTTTTCACCTCTGACAAACAGATGCTGGCCACTGGAAGTCAAGCTGGCCTTTGTGGAGTACGCTAAGGATCTGAGGGAGTAGGACTGAGCACAGCCCACGACCTGCACCACTCAGATCCAGCCATGCCTCACCCTAAGCTGGTTCCACTTTAAAAGTGATTCTTCTTAAAAGAGAGTTAGTGGGATGTCGGACAAGCTACAGTCTCCACTATTATGGCTGAACCCAAGACCATAGTTGATATTCATCATCTACCTCCTCTACCATCCATTCTAGATTTTTCTCACCCTCCGTCAGCACTTCTGCTGATCTAGTTTACTTGCCTAATGGGCTCACCTAACCTTAATGTTTTTTCAACCATGACCATGTAAGACTTTGAAAATAAATTCCTTCCTAAAATGACGACACCATAAATAAATCTCTTAGTACATAACAGGTGCACAAAATGGCTACCTCCCTACTGTCAAACTGTAACATATGTAAAATGAACGTGACACCCTTACTTCACAACAGTAAGAGCGTCACAGATTTTCACACACAAAAAAAGTAGAGTTAAAAAGAAAAAAAGAAAAAATCCTTCTGCCTGATTTCATATGCTAACATGTTCTTGCCAACTCCAGCTGCTGGCTCATCAAAAAGAGTTCATTAGTGTTGATTCTTCTGGTGTTTCTCTAGTAGACACCACAGCATGCCGCTGAATAAAGGAGCAGCACCACTGGCTGAATGGGTCCAAAGCCAAAGGGATCCCAAGTCCAGCAGCAATCTCCTCCCCATTACATTATCTCTTCTTCCCATCAGCTGCCCTGAAGAGCCCCACTCCACCAGAGAGAACAGCTCTTGCTCTGGCATTACTGGCTTCTCACAGCCCCAGGGTTCTTCCTCATCCTCCATTCCAGAGGGCCTGGAGAGGCCATGCCAACCACGTTGATGTCAATCTCTTTGGCAGATCTGTGATGGAGGGAGTACCCTGGGGTGCACTGATGCCAGATGGGCCCCCCCATACACAACTGCTGGAAGAATCAATTTCTTCTGGCTCCCCACTCTGGACAAAGAGAAACAGGCCATCAGGAATGAGTCAGTGTGGCCAAAATAGAGTCAGGAGAGGAAGGGGCTCTTTCTCCGGCTATGGGGGAGGGTCACAGCTCAGTATCAACAAGCACATTTGGGCCTAACTCAGGAGGGGCTCCAAAATTCAACAAGAGGCCATTGGACAACTCACCCCACGTGGAGGGCAGCACAGGAGAGCACAGGACAGAGTCCTGGATTGCCTCCTGGCTCTGCCATCTGCTAGCCATGCCCCCTGGGGAGCCTGTATCCATCACAGCCTCAGAACCCTCACCCACAGAAAGGATAAGTATATATACCCTGTTCTACCAAGATTCTGGCAAGACTCAAAACTACGATCATAGATATGAAATTCCTTTGGAAACTTGAAAACATTATAATTGCAACCCATTAAAATGAGTCTAGATGTGGCTTCAAAGAAAGAATCCACATTCAGAAGTCTTGGGTTGGAATCCCAGCTCCATTTTCCCCCAGTTGGTTAGAAGCTGACAATGCTCCTGGCCTCAGTACTCTATTTTGGAAATTTAAGAAACTAATTCCTCCTACAGCGGTCTGCCATGGAGTTTCAGTGACCATGGAAATCCTTGAGGGAAGAAGGATTAGGTGCCATCTACTTGTATCCTAAGCACTGATCCTAGTGAGTGGAGCTTAGAGGGTATAAAATAAAATAAAACAAAAGGCAGTATAAAGCAGGCACGCATACTTAAGTAGTAACAACAGTAATAATAATAATGATAACGACACATTTTATTAAGTTAGCCACTATCCAAACCATTTCGTGTGTATTATCATATTTAACCCTCATGGCAACTATAATGAGAGTGTTCTTTTTTTTTTTTTAAGACTATTTATTTGAGAGACAGCAGGAGCAGCAGGGAGGGGAGAGGGAGAAGCAGACTCCCCGCTGAGAAGGGAGCCCCTCCATGGGGCTCGATCCCAGGACCCTGGGATCATGACCTGAGCTGAAGGCAGACACTTAACCGACTGAGTCACCCAAGCTCCCTATATAACAAAATAGCTCTATTATCAGCCTGACTTCACACAAATAAAGTAAATTTCAAGAGGTTAGCTAACTTGTCCAAAGTCACCCACTAGTCCACAGAAAAGCCAGGATTCAAAGCTGACATCCCTCTGACTCTAGAGTCCACACCCAGTGTATGGACGTGCTCACATCCAGTATACATATATACATACACATATCTGCATGTAGGTGTGTATATGGAATATGTACACAGATGTACATTACAGCTATACACATAGACAACACACACACACATAAACACGTACAGAACACATATGTATATGTGCTACATTTATAAAATGCATGTGTACAAATACTCTATATGTGTGCATACATGTATGTGTTTGTATCTTAATGATTGTGCTTCTCCAGTTGAACCTTGAGGGGTACAATGCTAACAAACTACATAAAACTCTAAAGCTGATCCTCGTTCCCACTGAATAAGGGGGGGGGGCTCTGTTAAGACCTACAAGCTATTCACCTTGTCATTCCCAAAGAAATCCTGACACTTGTTTTTCTCAGAACTGAGCAGATACGGATTGGATTCTGACGTTGAGCAACTGCTGTGTAATTACGTGCTGGTTACTTAAGCTCTCTGATCCCCCACTGATGCGACTGAATGCCTCTTGGGGTTGTAAGAATTCAATGTGTAGTTCCTAAAAAAATATGGCATTCTTTATATATTAGGTACACACAGACCTTAAAGAGATTTTAGAGAGCTAACAAAAATGTGAATTAAATGACATATAAGGCACCAATATCTCCATAGGAACAATATTAATGGATTCTGGGTTATTGTGAAAGAATTATTAATTTCCTTTCTAACTTAGCAATATTATAAAAGGAATCACAGAAGCTAAAGATATCTATAGACATGTCCATACTGAAAAGGACGGCGTACATTTAAAAGAGTTCACACGAGTGCCATGTGAAGCATTTAGGATCCATTAAAAGGTCTAAATACTTGACCGGGAGAGTAAAACTTCAATAGTTTCTTTGTTCATTGAGATGTCAGCCTTTAGCGTATCGTATAAAGTTCTATTGATTACGGATCTGGACACATTTGCATTTCGCATGTCTTTCTCCAGCTGTCCTGCAGCCAGCAGGGTGGACACTGTGTCCATAACTCACCCAGGCACACGGAAGCGGTGGTAGGGAGAGGACAGACAGGGCTGAACGTTGTACAGGATGCGTAACTGATGGGAAACAGACAGAGATCCACTCGGGTGCGGGTGGCAGCGGGAGTGCCGGGAAGCCCAGAAGAACGACGGGGAGGAACAGGTTTTGAGAAGAAAATAGCAGAATTGATTTGTGCTGGTGAGAGTCTGAGGGAGGGATTCCTTGGGAGGAATGTGGACAAAAAGGAAGCATCCTGTGTGTTTTAACTACCTGTCTGCCCCTCTGGGCTGTGAACACCTTCAGGGTGGGAGCCACACCTTCCCACCACAGTGCCCAGCACACACACACATACACTCCGTGGCCGTGGGCTGTCGGAGGGGAAGCCTGTGATGGGCTGCTGGGTTTCAGGTACTAGTTCCAGCCTCAGGCCCCCACACTGGGGCCCGAGAAAGACTGGCCCAGACAAGGCCCAGGCCCTCACTGGACCAACCCTTTCTAGGCAGGTGAACCAGACAGGGAGGTAGGCTCATGAAATCAAAGAAGCAGATTCCCAAAACTGGGGATCGATCCAGTCGGCTCTTGGGAACAAAGCCAAACCCAGGCATAGACCCAGTGCCAAGGGTCCACCTGAGGCTAGGAGGGCAGGGAGGAAGTGGGGCGCTCTGGAGGGGCAGACACAAGGCCACCAGAGGAAGGCACACTTCTCAGTTCGGCTTTGAACCATAGCTCATCCTATGACTTGCAGAATCCGTCCTTGCAAATTCACCTCTTTGCTAAAAATTCATTTGTAAACACAAAATCAGTCCCTGCAGACATTCCGTGGTCATTAAAAGACTCACACAAAGCTACAAATAATTTGATCAGTCAACGAGCTCACCCCCATCTGAGATGGGGCAAGGCGACATTCCACTGTCTTGTCTCAGCTCTCACACTGCACAAAGAGTCCTTCTTGAAGCCTGTTTTTGTGCCATGTTTTTGGTTTTTTACGTGTGTGTTTTGCTTGGTTTTCTTTTGTTTTACATTTTGCGGCTTTCCGTTGGTCATTTTTCTGTTGAAAAGGGCCTCTGGGCGTCCTGCTGGAGAGAGGTCTGGTGCTCGGATGGTCTGGTGCTCTGCCTCCCATGTGAGATCAGCCCCACTCCGGCGTGAGGTCTGGTGCTGTGGGCTGTCAGTTTGATTTTAATGAATCAAGGGTCTTTATTAAATAAGATGTCTTCAAACAGAAACATGCAGAAAATAAAGTTACATATTGACTGAATGGTGAAAATGTTGGGACCAGAGGCTTGCAGGAGACAAACCTTGTGTGTCCCCAAGGAGCAGTGTCTCAGCATTCCCTCAGTCAGTATTCATCATGGTTTCAGAAAAGATCACAAGCGTGAATAATGAGAATCATGGGTCTCTCACTGCCTGGAACGAGGTTGTCTGGCCAGGCTCTGAGCCGGACAGGAATTTCTGTGGCATATCTTCTTGCTATCGTGTACTTCTCCTGTTTCTGACCTACCCCCTGAGGGGCAGCAGCTTTTAAGAATTCAACACCCCCTATCTTCTGGCAGCCAGGAGAGGAAGACGTCAGTTCAGGCAAGAAAGTGTACCTGCAGGTAACAATTAAGAAACTCAGAGTTGAACTTCCCTGTCCCTCCTGGACAAAGAAAGACAGCACACCAGCCGTAACACGATTACCATCCTTGCCTCTTCAGGATTATTATACAGCTCGATCATAACAATAAAAAGAATCTATTCCTAGCCTGAACTGTCTGCAGAGAGATAGTCTCAAAGGAGCAAAACAACTTCTATACCTTCAGAGGAAGCCAAGTCACATAAAAGTGCCCGGCGAAGGTAAAGCAAACACTCTCGGCCCAGAGCAGCCAGCAGCCTCCCAGGCCTACGTTCCGGGATGACTTTTAGACAATTTCATTTTTATCTCCCCCATGGCAGAGTCACATTTCAGTCCCTCTTAGCTCCTTTCCCAAAGACAATTTAGTAACATCAGGAGCTGGATCTGTCTTTTTTATGATCATATAAATAACAACTATCCAGGGCCGGCCTTGGCTGTTGGTTCTCTCGAAATATTAAATTAGCTTCCGTGGGAGAAAGTAAATTTAAAAGACACGGCTTATTGTTTCTATAAAAACTGGCGGAATCAAGAGCAGGGTCCACTCACTGTGGCAATGCGGAAGTGGAGAAGGAGGGCGGGCGGGGCTGGAGGAGGGGACCACGCATTTGGGTGGGTCGCCTCCCTAAAGCTCTTAGACCAGAGCTCAGTACTTTCTTGACAATTCTCAGATCCTAAGATCTTGACTATTTTCTTATTAGAAAGGAGAAACAATCAGCCCTCAACATTTCTAAAGAAGCTCTGTGGACTGAAGATTCAACATCCCTCAGCCTTTGCCCCCTGCCCTGCCCCCACTGGAGTTTTCTGGAATAAGCATCTGATTGTTTGCAGCGGCCAGCTCTTCTGGACACGGCGAAAGGCCAGCTTTGTCAAGTGCCTGGCTGTGAATCATAAAGGTCCAGGAGAAATCCTCGTGATTCCGCGACTGAAGGTGTAAGGCCTGAGTGCTGTCATGCACGTGTGTGCATTCATTCCCTTGCTAAGTAGATATTGAGCACCAGCTGAATTTTTTTTTAAGATTTTATTTATTCATTTGGCAGACATAGATCACAAGTAGGCAGAGAAGCAGGCAGAGAGAGGAGGAAGCAGGCTCCCTGCCAAGCAGAGAGCCCAATGTGGGGCTCGATCCCAGGACCCTGGGACCATGACCTGAGCTGAAGGCAGAGGCTTTAACCGACTGAGCCACCTAGGTGCCCCACCAGCTGTGTTTTTGGCCCTGTGCTGGGCACAGAAGATACAGCCAAGAGCCAGGCATCACCCTTGCCCTCAGGGAGCTCCCAGCTGAGTCAGTGACTGAAGCACTTGAGAAGACCATTACCATCTGGTATGGGAGCTATAGGATGGTGGGTCACGGTGTCACTGAAACAAGTAGGAGGGCATCCAACCCAGTCTCCAGTGATCTGGGAAAGTGAAGCTGAGCCCGAAGAATGGACGTGAGCTGGCCAGACACAAGGGAGAAGCCACGGATCTCCAGCACAGGCCAGGGCGAGAAAGAGCCGGGCAGTTTCCATGTTTCCATCAGCCTGGCCCAGAGTACGAGGAGAGCATTAAAAAGGGAGATCACGTCAGAATGGCTAAAATTAACAGGAAAAGACAGATGTTGGCGAGGATGCGGAGAAAGGGGAACCCTCTTACGCTGTTGGTGGGAATGTAAGCTGGTGCGGCCACTCTGGAAAACACTATGAAGATTCCTCAAGAAGTTAAAAATAGAGCTACCCTACAACCCAGTGATTGTACTACTGGGTATTTACCCCAAAGATACAGATGTAGTGAAAAGAAGGGGCACCTGCTCCCCCAGTGTTCATAGCAGCAATGACCACAATAACCAAACTATGGAAAGAGCTGAGATGCCCCTCAGCAGACGAATGGATAAAGATGTGGTCCATACACACAATGGAATATTACTCAGCCATCAGAAAGGATGAATACTCAACTTTTGTATCAACATGGACAGAACTGGAGGAGATTATGCTGAGTGAAATAAGTCGGGCAGAAAAAGACAGTTATCGTTTGATTTTACTCGTATGTGGAATTTAAGAAACAAAACAGAGGAGCATAGGGAAAGGGAAGGAAAAATAAAACAAGAGGAAATCAGAGAGGAGGACAAACCCTAAGAGATTCTTAAACAAAGGAAACAAACTGAGGGCTGCTGGAGGGGAAGGAGGCAGGGGGATGGGGTAACTGGGTGATGGGCATGAAGGAGGGCACTTGATGGAAAGTGCACTGGGTGTTATATGCAACTGGTGAATCCCTGAACTCTACCTCTGGAACTAATAATACACTATGGGTTAATTAATGGAATTTACATTTTAAAAATAGAAAAAGAAAGAAAGAAAGAAAGAGACCACAGAGGTAAGAGGGTGACAGACCATGCAGAGTCTAAAAACCTAGCACCCTGCTACAGATTTACTTTTCTTATAATGAGAACTTTTAAGACTTATTCTCGGAGCAACTTTATAATATAGCACTGTTAGCTAAACTTAACATTTCATACCATATACATACACTGAATCCCTGTGTTGTACACCGAAAACCAATACGGTGTTATATGCCAATTATATCTCAGTTTAAACAAATAAATATGAAAACCTAGAACCCAGGGCAGCCAGGTTAACTGTCCTGCCACCTTCTCCGGGGCCTAGCAGGCATCCTGGGTCCACGCCCACGCCCTTGCTTGTCAAGTCGCTGTCCCGTGCTCAATCTGGGATCTTGTACAATCTGCTGCACCTTAGAGGTTACAGATAAAATAAAAAGAGCAAGATGAGTGCCTTTAAAACACAACAATAACTCAAGACCTGGTCTCAGGCTACAGAAGGGCATGTGTAACTCAGGTCAAAGAATCTACTTCCCAAGATGAGGCTCTGCTTAGGACCTGATCACAGAAAACTCAGAGCAAACATGCCACTGAGCCAGATGTCAAAGATTCTTAGTATCAAATGCCAACTAATACCCAGGTTTCTGGGATCCTGAGGCTTAACAGAAACAGAAAAACAATCAGTGCTCAAACAAGGAGGCAGCCAGGACCCCCAGCTCCTCCCCCACCAGCTGAACGGAAAACAAGGCCAGCTGGGGGTTACATCCAGGGCTTGCTGCCTACGTTAGCCCTGCCTGGAATGTCCTCCCCGACACTGTCCATGTAGCCAATGCACGGTCCTCCTCTGGGACTCGATACAGACTGCTCCCCTGCCAACTTCCCACTCCCTCCTGCTCTCAAGCAGAGCCCATTCCGTGAACCGGCCTCTCTGAGTGCTGTGTTCTTACCCTCATGCGGTGTGTATGATTGTGCTCACTCTGGACCTTCGTGGTGGTTCTAGAACCTTCCTGATGGCTCACCTTCCAATTCCCAGTCCCTATGACAGGAGTACTGAGCAGGTGGTGAGTTCCCCATGCTGCATGGGGATAAAAAAAAAGGGGCAAATGAAAAATTCAGAGATGGGGGAAATCAGAGGGGGAGACAAACCATGAGACACTGTGGACTCTTAGAAACAAACTGAGGGTTTTGGAGGGGATGGAGGTGGGGGGTTGGGTGAGCCTGGTGATGGTATAAAAGAGGGCACATATTGCATGGGGCACTAGGTGTGGTGCATAAACAATGAATATAAATTAAATTTAAAAAAATTTTAAAAAAGAACTCAGACTGGCAGGTCAGAACCCTGGTGACAGGATTTTTGGACTAGAATTTACTGCCCACTGCACACCTGGTGCTTTAGCCCCATTAACCTCTTACACACCACTCTCGACAGACTCTGGGGCAGGACTGACGCTCTCACTGAAGACAAAGAAGTCAGGGCACAGAGGGTCTGAATAACTTGCACAAGTCACAACTAGATTCCAATCCACCTCCATCTTTACCTGCAAAACCCACACTCTTTTCCCGGCTCTAATCTGACCCCAGTGCCGGAGGAACTGAGATTTCCCTCCAGTGAGCATCTCTGTCATGGGCTGTTGCAAGCAAGTCATCCGGGAAAGTCATTCAAAAGACCCATCAGTCAAAAGCTTAAAAGAGAAAGAAAGAGAATTCATGCTCTGTCCCTCACTATTATGGAGACAAATGCCTAAATTAAGTCACTCAATGTTCCCACTCCCCAGTAGAAGAGAAGCTACATCTGCTCCCTCACCTTATTGGGCTTCCCCAAAACCTGCTGCACAGAACTTGCTAGTTCAGGCAAAGAAGCAAAAGACCCCAGAGAAAGCCACGGAGTCGGTAACTTCCTCCAAGGGGACCTCCTAGCATATCGGAGGGCTTCCGAGTTCTCTTGTACGTGAGGCCTTTCCTCCGCAGTTTGGCTCAGCAAGCACCAAGCTGTTCCCTCTGAAACTACTTCCAGAATCAATCATATTAGCCATTCGGATTACCACATCTACCTTCGGCGTATCATGAAAAGCCGGTAAAGCATGATTACTGCTTTTATATTTCATGCTCCTTGACCGAGCCAATTCTCGCGGAGGGCTGGATCAAATCCCATTTCGATAGGTCAGCTCCTGGAATTAGTGAATCCATGAAAGTTTAATGTATTTAAGTTACCGACAGATCTAAAGTGCATGCAATTACTTATACGCGAGTACACACGTACGCACACACACAAAATCAGGCTCACAGACCCAAATGCTTAGAAGGACAAAACCAACTGCAGAAAATGAGTGAAGCTGGACCCCACGGGCTGTGAGGAACCAGAAAACAAATGACCTCATACAGGCACCAGCCGCAATCGGCTGTGTGCCCAGCACGTCCACGCCAGGACCCACTGCCAGCAACTCCATCCACCACTTTGCCTCGTCGTCCCAAGGATGGCCCTGTTCTCTCATGTTTCTAGACTACTGAGTGGCCCATGGGCAGTTTCACCACTAGATTTCACCTCGAACTTTACTGGGCCTCGCACAACCCAATACAAGACCAATGTGGCATCCTAAGGAAGGGCTAACCTCTCTTCCCAAGAGGATCCCTCACTGTGGAGACCAAGCAATCAGAACAGAAGTTACAAAGAATATGGCAAATACCAAAACACCACCTGGAGGTGTAAGCATTATTCTCCTTACCAAAAAACAACAACAAAAGTGTGTATCAAATAATTTTGTTTGATACATACAATATATACAACTTTCAATATATACAACTTTTATTTGTCATTTATATCCCAATAAGGCTGGGGCAGGGGGAAAAAACCCTGTCTCTGGATTTTGCAGACTGAATGTTAGCCAAAACTGCGTGGCAGGGCTCACAGAGACGATATGAACTTTGGAAACATGGTTGCATCCTGACGACCCCTTAGCACACTCTTCCCCTCATCATGGACCCCTCATGGCTCTTTTCACAGACTGGATTTTCCCAAGTGATGGTCATGATTTGTTCCATCTGTGATGCTCCACTGGCCTCCCCCTTGACTTCTAGCAATGTTCTCTTTACCTTTTATGGTTCCTGTAGAATCAGTAGTTTGCAAAGATGGCTCTCCCTCTGCCACATCGCTAACCTCTACCTTTCCTGCACCTTCTGAGCCTCTCCACAGGGGGATGGCCACCCAGAGCTCCAACATCACGACTAAGACATCTGCCAGGGGTTCTGATCTTCCATGGGTAAATCACTTCCCTGGTAAGAGGGAGTTTCTTTCAGTTT
Source organism: Enhydra lutris kenyoni (assembly GCF_002288905.1). NCBI lineage: Eukaryota > Metazoa > Chordata > Mammalia > Carnivora > Mustelidae > Enhydra > Enhydra lutris. The sequence goes on along the minus strand of NW_019154098.1, from coordinate 8,220,978 downwards.
CCTTCTTCCCAAGCCGACTTGTCACAGCTCTGACTCTAACGGGATTCACTGGTGCCCTGTCGTTTCTGTTTGCCAGCATGCCTGGGGTGGATAGGGACCAGCATCCCTGCTCTGGTATGTTTTCCTAATGCTTCCACTAAACCCATATCCAGTCTTTGTTGCAGGAGCCCCTCGCGCTGGACACTTCACGTAATAGCAGACACTGCCAAGCCCCTCCTTGTCCCTCTGCCACTCACCATTCTAGGCACCGTGACTCTGCTTGGGGGCTTTCTGTGACCACAAGGGTGCCCTTATTCGGCACGCAACGCTATCCAGGAGTGGTGGAGAATTGAACGCAGTGGGAGCTCAGGCTGTAATGGATGGAGGTAGGGAGAGAAATGCCCTAGCGTGCTCACTTCCTCAATAGGACACCACACTACCCCCCAGAGGTGCCCAGTGGCCCCCAACTGAGCACAGCAGTACCATGCTCTTTACTGCCTTCTATACTGGCCTCCTTCCCTTCCACCTCTCACTTCTTGTCTCCCTGCAGGAACTGGGATTACCTCCCAAATAAATCACTTGCAGTCAAAGCCTTGCCTTGCCTTCTGCATCAAACCCAACAGAGACCGGTATTTCTCCCATCCCCCAGGGATCACACCTTCTGCTCCACCTACTGGAGCTCATATCCAAGGTTCCTCCAGGGACATGAAAAGGTCATACCCACTTGCAAATGTGACCCAAATACATTCACTATCACTGGCCTAGAAGCAGCACCCTTTAAGAAACTCAATCCAGTGCCAAGAGTCTTTGTTGGAGCTGTCTTATTCAACCACATGGCCCTCAGTGTGGGTCCACTGAGCTCAAGGGTTCCCTACTAGCAACTAGAGTTACTGGGGTCCCTATCATCAAAATCTTACCTATCTACCCACTGGACCAAGTAGCAGACACTCTATTCTCCACTCCACGCTCTAGCTGACGGTGAGGCCACAGAGGGCACGGTAAGGAACAGGCACACTCAAAGGCAGCCACATCTGATGAACTTACACAAGTTACGAGATGAGCGAGCTTCTGGCATTTACTAGCCCTCACTGCTTCCAGAGCATGTCACTGGTGAACAGAACAGGAACAGCAAGACAGAAACACAGCTGTCTTTCTGTGTATTATCTACACTACAGTAAGTAAGGCAGTGGAACAAGGATACAGACAATCCACTGGGTAGGCTCAAGGAATCCTTCTCATTCACAATTCAGATTACATCCTTCTTGACCTCATTCTTCATCTGTGGCACAACCCTGCTGAAACTCAGACCCAGATGTTCCCCAGCACAGATTTGACTAGACAGGTTCTGCATCTAACTACTGATGACTTCATTTGCATGTGGTTTCCTTACGATCACATCGTGATGCAGGTGCCCACCGCCACGAATGGTATGTGGGTAGTTTCAGCTTTTATTGAAATCAAGACTCCACCTAATCAGTTTCCCCCTGTATCTGCCCCTCACTATAATCAAAAGAAGCCATGGTGTTCCCATTTTCCATGTTTTCCCCCTCTTTTGCCTCTCTAAGAACTTGCTACAGTAACTAAGTATCTTCAATATCTTTCCCTCCTTCTACATATGAATTCCCACCAGGAATGCTCTCTCTGATTAATACCACTGCTCATTAACCAGATCTTTCATGTCTTTAAAAGAAATCAAATAATTAATTTTTATACAGGGTCTCCATATTTTTAAATATTGACAAGTAAAATTAATTAATTGAATGGATGGATGGATGGATGACTGAATACATTCTTCAGGCCAAAAAGAACACACCTGCAGCTTGAATGAAGTCTGTGTCCATTGGTTTGTAGCCTCTGGTAACCATGTACTTCATTTTTCCAATGGATCTGTTAATAGACCGTGAGGCATCAGGCTTCATTGTCCTTCCACTGACTCTTCCCTTAGCTTGGAATTTCTCCTCTCTCCCTTCATCTGGCTTCTCTCTTTTTAAACCTTCCTTAATGGTGTATCACCTATGAAAATGTCCTTGCTCCTCCTACCCCATCAATGAGAGCCCATAGTGCCTCTTCTACGATACTTCTCATCTTGTGCCTATACCTTTAGCTGTATTCAACACAATCCCCCACATAGATTTTTGGGAGGGCACTTTGGTTTCTTCTTCTTTCTTTGGGGGACAGTTCCTGGATAGCAAAGTCTTGTGCTATATAACTGGGCACATCCATGTAAGTAACACTCAGAGCTATGGTTCCTCCAGATCCCTGCAGGTACGAGGTATCATACCTGCCACACAGCTGATCCCCAATGAATATTTACTGCATTAAGGGTGGAAAGAATGGATAAAAAATGATTTCTTAAACACATCGTGAACTCAAGTTCTTCCCAACCAATGTTATAGAACTTAGTAGGTCTGAATGTGTCTATCCGCCCAAGTGCAACATTAAATTTGGAGAACAGCCAAACAGCATCCATAATACCCTCCTGCTTATCCCTCCCTTGACAACATCCACACACTCCTATCATCTCCCATTTGGCTTTCTTGCTTCCTCTAACCCACTGGCTCTCTGCTGAGAGTGATTTTGCAATCCAGGGAATATTTGGCAATGTCCGAAGGCAATCTTGGTTATCCCCATTGGGGAGTGCTGGTGGGATCTAGTGGGTAGAGGCCAGGGGTGCTGTAAACCTATTACGGTGCCCAGGACAGCCCCCATGACAAGGAATTATCCAATCCAAGATGTCAATAGTGCCAAGAGTGAGAAATCTTCACCTAAGAGACATTTGTTCCTATTGCTGTATGGGCAGGTACTGGGAGAGGGATTCCCGAATGGAGGTAATTAAAGGTCTGGGTGCTTCAGAATGGAGGATGGGGTTTAGAGTCCACTGCTTACAGAAATGTTCATACGCACCCATGTCGTCAACGGGAGCTGCCAACCCCTTGACCTGAGCCCGTTCCTTTCACAGAATTCACCGAATCGTCCCAACACTTCACAAATGGTCTGCATTATGCATGATTGGTGGGTGACCTTTTCAGTTGAATTCAGCCTGAACTGTGCAATTGACACAGAAGGAACAAATGGACTGTGTTTTCCTATGAATTTAATATGGGATTATAGTGTTTTCCTCTAGGAAAGTTGGCACTTGCCAATTCAGGTGGGAAATCACATTATAATGGTAATGACACCTTTTATTCGGAGCATACCGTTGTGGGTTGAAGGGTATCCCACCAAGCAATATGCTGACATCCTAAACACTGGTCCTTGTGAATGTGACCTTCTTTGGAAATAGGGTCTTTGCAGATGCAATGCAGTGTTGTTATACTAAAGGAAGGTGATGTCCTTATAAGGAAAGAGAGAGGTTTGGAACACACAGAGAAGGCCATATGAGGATAGAACAGGGACCAGAGTGAGCAGCTAAGACACACCAAAACCACCAGAAGCCCTAGAAACTGGAAGAGGCAAGAAGGATTCTTCCCCATATCCTCCAGAAGGAACATGACTCCGCCAACACCTCAGTTTCTGACTTCCAGCCTCCAGAATTGTGCCAGAATACATTTCTTCCTTTTTACACTACCCCGTTTATGGTAATTCACATAGAAGCACTAGAAAATGAACACACTTACTACCTCCCAAGAACAGTGTGTGCATTACCTCCTTCAATCCTTACAGCCAACAACGAAGCAGTATTATCCCCCATTGCACATATGGTAAAACTGAGGCTCAAAGAAGTTACAGGGCTCTCCCACAGTTGCACAGCTAATAGGGACAGAGCCAGGATGCAAATTTTAGTCCACGATTCTAGTGCTGTGCCCCTAAATCCGAGTGCCTTGCCATCTCCCCAGGAGGCACTGTGTTATCCAGTCCCCCGCCCCCCCAGCCCCCAGAGCTTGAAAAGTAAACACTGCAGTTAAAGCCTTGATGCTTCTGTTCTCCCTCAGAGTGCAGGGTACAGTTTGTACAGAACCTCTAGTGTTCATGATTCTTTTTCAAAGGAAGCACTGCCCGAGCTCATCTCTCCAGAGCTCTGCCTCTCTGAGTCAGAATTCACCCGTCTGAATTCACCAGGCCTCTGCCTTCGGCGTGGGGGGCGGGGGACAGCACATATGTCCCTAGGTCCATGGCCCCTCAGTGACCCCTTCTTGTGTCATGCTTTTCAGGTCCTGCGTCTCTAGTCCTGCTTTAGCAGGCTCGAGGGGAGACCCAAGAGTGAAATGGAAAGTTCCTGGGATTTGACTCCACCTCCCCAGACCTGGGTTTGGAGCCCCTATACAGCTCTCTCCTCTCCCGGACCTCCCCAGTCCCCACCTGTCAAACACAAACAGACAAAATGAGAATCTTTCAGCTTAACCAGACCCCTGCCCGCCAAGTCCTCACCCATGGGGGCGGCCACCTCCTTGGCCAAGAGCCCAGGCAAAGTTAAGCAAAACGCACCCTCTCTATTTCTGTCCAGGATTTAGGCCCTATTCCCATCTGCTTGTCCAGCCTGTGAGCTGGATTGCAGAGCACAGAAACCCCAAGAATGTTCCCTGGACTTCCCAAAGCCACGGTCAGAACCACTACCAGGTCTGAGCCCTCTGCGCGCGATCTCCATATTCCTGCCCCCACCAGGAACCAGGTAGCACCCCAGAGCCAAGTAGAGAAGCCTGCTGTCAGGCCCTTTGCAAACTGAGGGAGGAGCTTGCTGGGGTAGGATCTCCTGTCCTTCCTTTGCTTCTTTCCCGGGGTTGCACTTCCCTGTCCCCCAGAAGCTGGTGGGCGGGCCCCTGGAAGCTGGTGGGCGGGCCATGCTCCTGAGGGGCCACCATCCTATGAAGGCTGGGAAAGTCTGCAAACATCTCCGAGTCTTGCTGGGGCTCCCTGCAGAACCCACACGGACAGTGCCACTACTCAGGACCCCAGACGCCACTTTCTTCCAACCCACAGTCTTCCCACCCTATCTCAGCAGCTGATGTAACCCCCTCGGCCCTCTGAGACCCCACCCAATAAACATTAGGAGATCTAACATTTTGGGGGACTCACTATATAACCAACAACCCTCTAGCTTGTTACAAAACCTCCTTGCATCCTCCTCACTACAGCCCACTGCGGGGCCTGGATTACTGTCAGAGCCTTCGGGGGGCTCTTCCCTCTTTCTGGAAGGCCTTTGTGGGAGGCTAAAGAATGACCCCTCCAAAAGATGTCCAAGCCCCAATCCCTGGAACCTATGGATGTTACATGGCAAGAGGAACTTTGTAAACATGAGAAAGATTGTGCAATGGGGAGATTGTTCTGGATTATCCCAGTGGGCCCCATGTGTGTTCCTGAGTATAGGAGGGAAGCAGGGGAAGCCGACACACAGGGAGGAGACGGCGAAACATGACAGAGGCCGAGAAAGATCTGAAGATGCTCTGAAGAGGTGGGGAGGGGCTGGGAGCTTAGGAACGCAGCTCAAAAGCCAAGAAAAGCAGAGAAACAGATCCTCCAGGATTCTGGAGGGAGCAGAGCCTTGCCAAAAACCTCGACCTGAACCCAGAGAAATGGGTTCTAGACTTGTGGCACCCAGAACTGTTAAGAGAGTAAATCTGTGCTATTTTAAACCATGAGGTTATAATTTTTCCAGAAGGCCCAGGAAACTAACACGTGCCTGTTTCACTGGCTTTCCCGGAGCTCCGCCCTTCTCATTCCCGTCTCTGTTCCAATGGTACCTTCAAGACAGGTCCTCACCAACCAATGATCCAAGGACATTCCTCCTCCCACAGGACACTTTTTTACCATCCACCCTGTTTAGTCTCTTACCTGAAACTATCCTGTTTCTTGCTTCTGGTTGCCCTTCCCCTCCCCGCATCACCACAGTTTCATGAGGACAGGACCATCTCCGTCCTGTTCACCACCAAATGCCCAGAGCCCAGAAGAATGCGTGGCACATCCCAGGGGCTCCAGACAGGTTTGTTAATGGAATGAAGGTGCATCTTGAATACGAGGAAGCTGGGGTTCAAAACTGCGCAAGGTCGCCCTGCCCGTAAATGCCAAAACTATAACGCTGACTTTCAACTCCTCGACCCCAGGCTCTCTGCTCAGCTGGTTGCCAACCTCTGCCTTGGGTCCCACCACAAGCTCCAGTTCCCTCCTTGAGGAAGTGAAAGGTGTTGGTGTGGAAGGAGGGACTGTGGAGCGACAGCTAATGGGCCCTGAACGAGCTGCTTTATCCGGGACAAATGATGGTACCTCCTGGCCGTCAGCAAAATGGGCAGAAGGACGGGCCTGATCTGCAGGCTGGTGAGGGAAGTAAACAGTTAATCAGGCACAAAGCACTCTTATTAGACCTGGCAGTTCACCCTACACGAGAAGACTAGCTCTTCCTCTGCTCCCCTGACCTTCCTAAGGATAAATCCCCTGACCTCTTGTTGTTTACACGGAGCTCGGAGCTCGGAGCAGAGAGATTTAAATTAACTGACTTGTAACATCTCAACACAAGGTCTAAACCCAGAAGGAAAAAGAAGGGCGGAGGGGGGGACTCAGTAATGAGAACTTTAACAACTGGATAATGACCAGCTGAACGCTCGGATGCAGAAAAGCCCTTTAGACGGCCACAGACCGGCTGTCACAGCTTCATTTTCGGGTCATCATTACCAGCAGGGAGCTCGGTGTCGAATTTCTCTGCCCTGGAAGGCCCACTTAAGCCATCTTAATGATTTTCTCCCATGCTGCGAAGCCACCAGCCCATTTTCCGTCAGATTCGCTCCCAGTGAAATTATGGCAAGTGTAATGTTCTTTCGGGCCCGTGGAGATGGGCATGGAGAGAAGGCATCCCCGGGGCCGCAGAGGACCTCCCCCAGCTCCAGCTGGTGGCCTTTGGGTCCCAGCTGGCTGCAGAAGGGGAGAGGTGGAGGGTGGGTGCTCATTGTCCCCACAGACGGGTCAGTGCTCCCTCTGGCTAACAGCGGCTAATAGCAGGGATCTGGACCAGGAACGAACGAGCTGCTTGATTTGGGGATAAGCCTCCCTCCCTACTGAATCCTGATCCCTTGTTTTCTACGCTCTATGATGTCGGGGCTGTAGGAATCTTTAACAGGAATGCTTTCCCTGAGAGAGAGAGAAGTCAAACAGATTGAGATTTTAAAAATGTCTTTGTTGTTGCTAAAATCACGGGAGCATCACAGTTTGGAAATGGCAATAAAGTTACTCATTTGCACAGCCTCCTTGAGACACGGAGCTCCCATCTGGAGATGAAGCCTGTCCCGCCGGCCGACTATGAGGCCAAGAGGACAGGTCAGATTCCAGAACAGGAAATCTGAGTCAAAAGGCTAGAGATGCTATTGGCCTGGACAACAAGGATAATGAGGGACAGAGAGAAGCTGCTGGAGCTAAGAGCTATGAAGGAGGTAAACTAATAGGACTCGGCGGTTGGCAAGGTATTATTACTATAATGTCATATATGCTAATAATGTATGTTACTATGGTTATATATAATAATGGGCTTTACTTTTAATAATTTGTGTCTTTCATGTATGTGGATAAAGATATAGATGTAGAGAAACAAGAAAGTGAGAAAAAAAGGAGAGAGATTTACAAACATAAAATCACACCCTCCCCAAGACATCTTCTGGAAGAACACAGGTCAAGTGGCCAGAGCAGGGACAAGCCAAGTGGACAGTGCTGGTTGGGGAGACTCTAGCTTTCTCTCCAAGTTACCATTTCTTAGAGAAAGACGTGCTTGTAGATAACCATTTCGCTGAACAGGGTGGCGTGACAGGTTGCAGACAAACAAGGACTCAGATCTTCTCCTCTGCCTATTGTGCGTCCTCCCTCCCTGCCTCCAGACAGGTTTTGGAAGATCACTGGTCACTGTGGTGATCACTGTGGGCCAAATGACCTTCGATGGCTTTGTCAGAGCCACAGTCCCATTTCTAATGATACCAACACATCGAGGGTCCCGGAGTCCTAGGGAAAACTCTCCCTGTGCCACAAACAAGGCCTGTGGTGTCAGGGTGGGCTCAGATGGGCATTCTGTCCCTCACTGCTCCCGAATTCCCTAGTACCTCTTCTGGACTCAGAAGGAAAGGCCAGGATGGAGATGAGGGGCAAAGGGCTCCATGCAGCACAGAAGATACAGATGGAATCAGGTCTCCCTGGATGAAGACCTGCCCGGAGAGGCTATTTCTCTTCTGGGCACTTCTAGGGGAGCTCTGGAGATCCCTACCCTGATGAGGACCTTGGACCATAGCCCCTTTGGCTGCTTCCAACCTGAGCCCTAGGCTCTCTACTAAGTTCCTCCTGGTCCTCTGGGAGGGATCCCACAGGTAAACCCACTGGCCGCTGGGACACTTGTGCATCCTTCCCCCATCTGGGGGTAAAATGCAGCTCCCAGCCATCATACCCACCCTTCTGGCCCCGTTTCCAGGAGGGCCACTCACTCTAGCCTTACTCTGCTGTCTTCCCAGACCAGACACACACACCAGGCCTCAGGATTCCTGGACTCAGGGTGTCACAGGCACACCAGGCCAGCTCCCCAGTCATCTCTGTGAAGCTCCTGACTTAGCCTGAGGTAAGGACCAAGTGCAGGGTTGGAAAAGAGTCAGTGGGGGGTGCAAAGCCTTCACCCTTCGCTCCAGAGAAACCGTCTCCTGACCCCCGATCGCTACATCTCTATAGGCTGGAATGTATGGTTTCCAAGGGTAATGGGGCAGAGTCCAGCCTCTTAGTAAGCCCTGCACTAGTGACCTGATCAATGCCCCACTCCCGGCTGTGGGTGTTCTTGGCATCAACTGCCTTAGCCTTTGGCTTCTCAGCCAAAACATAGACACTCGAGTAGTTAAATAATCGAAGACCAAGTGGTCTAGGAGAGAAAGGCCCACAGGAGAGAGACCAGAGATATAAACATGTCCCCTTGCCCCGCCCTGCACCACACACACACACACACACACACACACACACACACACACGCATGCGCACACATGTGCACTCACACATACACACACACACACACACACACACACAGAGAAGACCAGGAGATACAAAGGTTCTCAATGAGTTTTGGAAACTAGGAGATGTTCAAGTTGGTGAAAAAAGAAGTAAGACTCAACAAGAGTCCAGATAATGCAATACGTAAGACCTATACCCAGTCTCTGCAGGGCTGGAAGAGAACCAGATGCTAACAGGAAATCAGGCCATCAGTGGTCCTGCATAGAGCACATCTCCCCTAATGCAGGTTTCCAATTCCATCATCAGCTCAGCTGTAGGGCTCCCATGAGTGATTCTTCACTTCTTTTCCCATGTTCCTCCTGGCAAGTCCGTCAGCCCTGGTTCTGCACCTGGGCTCCTGGTTCAGTTCCTTCTGCACACTTAGGTTCTCAGGTGGGTCTGCTAGTCAACCCGCTTGGTGCAGGCTGTGTGTTTTTTCTCCTGACTCCAAATATGTGTTGTTTGTCCAATAACCAATTCTCCAATTCGCTGCCACCCACTGGGTGTCCAACAACTCAACCTGGTTCTGATACTCACAGCCCAGAATTAGCATGGACCCCACAGATGACGGGCTCAGTCCTGTAAGACTGCTCCTACTTCAGACACTAGTCACAAAGGGAACCCCCGGCTACCCACCCATGCTTATGCCAAGGCGACTATGAATTCAGGGGCTTCCCAAAATGCCCTCTTCCGGGTGTGATAATTCACTAGGATTTACAGAACTTAGTGAAGCACTTCCTTTGCGTTTACTGGTTTACTATAAAGAATCCAAGTCAGCAAAAGCCAAATGGAAGAGATGAGAAGAACAAGGGCTGGGGGGTGGGAGGAAGTACAGAGTACCCATGTTCCCCTTATTACCTCCCAACGCATCAATGTGTTCACAAATCCCAAATCCTGAAACCCATCATGTAGAGATTTTTGTCAAAGTTTTTTCCATTATGCAGACATGGCTGATAAAAATCATTGGCTATTAGTGATTGAACTCAACTTCCGGCCCCTCGCTCCTCTCCAGAGTCTGGGGATGGCGTTGAAAGTTCTAACCCTTTCATCCCAGAGTTGGTTTTTCCAATAATAAGCCCCCACCTTGAAGCTATCCAGGGACCCTCCAAGAGTCATCTCATTAGCATAAACTCAGGTGTGGTCAAAAGAGGTACATTGTGAATAATAAAAGACAGCACTATCAATCAGGAAATTCTAAGAGTTTTAGGAGCTCTGTGCATGAACCTGGAACAAACACTAAATATATATATATATATATATATATATCTTTATTATACCATTCTGGCCCAGCCCGCCTTGTCCCCTATGAGACTCCATCCTGGTCTCTCCACCCTGGGTTTTACTGAAGGATTTCTACTTTTCTGAATTTGCCAAGGTCTCTCTTACCTGCTGGCCTTCACCACTGCCCATCAACCTTGACCTTCCACCCTTGCTCTGACCATGAGACCCAACCTTCTTAGATGTGAATGCCACCATGCTCCTTCAGGCTGGGACCTGGCAGGTCAGTGCACCCCAAGAGCCTGCCTGAAAGCCTGGCCCCTATGAAAGCCGGCTCCCTTCCTCAGGGACATGATCTTACCATCTTGGTAGGACTTGCCAGTGCAATGATCTCAGTCAGAACAGCTAAGAGCCTCGGCCCTCAACATCTGAGTTCTCTGCATCTGTCCAGTCGTCAGTCAATTAGGCCAAACCAAGACCCCCTGGTAGTGTGGTTTCCTTGTAATCCAAAGAGGAGTTTTCCAAAGCCAACCTGATCTTTGTTTTCCTCACCTTTTAAGATTTTCTGGCTGTGATGAAAGTAATGCATTCATAGTATGTTTTCAGAGAGACAAATTGAAATAAATATCACCTGCTATTATTCCTCCCGGGGAGAACAGTGATTATCATCATCACCCATGTAGCACATTCGTTTCCTTTGCACGGACGCACCGTGATTCATTCCACAGCCCTCCTCCTTTGGACGGTGTCTTTAACATAGTTCTTGATAATTCGGGCCCTTCGTATAATCACCCCCGAAGCTTCCACTTAATGCCACTTATAGATGGTAGTTGCCATGAGAAAATATCATTTCATGGGCCATTAATGGGCTTAACAGTCTTATTTTTAAAAAATAATAAAAATTCTTACAGTTCATATTTTTTTAAGTGGAGTTGAAGGAAAAGCAATATGCTATGACCCCTCATTTCACTTCAGCTAATATTTATTTAACACCTTCCTGGGCTGGAGGCTCTGTCCTTATTACCCCATTTGCCTTGCTTGGCACCCTACTGGGTAGGTGCTAATACCCCTTCAAAATGGGGAAATGGGATCAATAAGGTTAAGTCCCTTTGCAAATTTTACAGTGTTAGGAAACCACAGAAGCGTGATTCGGCCCCTGACACAAGCGTCGGGGCTCATTCCACTGCCTCAGAGAACCCAACCAGTAAATTCAGCATCTGTAGCTAAAAACCAGGCTGTTGGGGTCAGCAGTGTCCTCTGCCACCGCCACCACCACAAGCAAGCTGTGTGACCTTGGCCAGGCTCCTTTAGTCTGTGTCTCAGTTTTCCCAGCTATGAAGTGGGAACAGTCATGTAGTGACCCCATTTTCAGACGGTAGTAAGATTCAGGCCATGGACATAAAGCCCCCAAAATGGAGGCTGGCCCACATGAAGCCCTTAGTCCATGTGCCCATTATTCCCTTCAGCCTCCCTGCACTGAGCCTGCCCAGAACAAGCCAGCCAGGGGTGTCTCCACGGGCTGCACAAGGTCCCCCACACGGTGCGCTCAGGACATCAGCCTGCCCTCCAGGATGCGCTCACATGTACTAAGACAATGGATGGCATTATCTGGTTTCCTGTTGAAAAATGTAATCTTATATTTTAATACCTTGTGTATTCCTCCTCTAGCTTGTTTAAGATCTTTCACAGATGAAATACTCAGTTCTTCATACAACTTGAAATTCCATGCATGTTCTCCTCCACTCTACCCCCCAGCCACAGGATCTGGAATGTTCCTCTAATCTTTCTCTTAACCAACAGCCATCCTCTGGGAGCCTTCTCCAATCCCATCCTCTACCTTCCCCTGGCTGAGACCATGTGTCTCCTCTATGCTCCCTCTGTCCTCACTCCTTACCTTCAAAGCCAACATTTCTCACTTTCTTAGGACTGTCTCTAACGGTATCTCTCCCTCCATTAGACGCTGAGCTAATTGCATTCTAAATGCCAATGAGTCCCATAATCCTGTCTCCTACAAAGAGACAGCCTCTTTACTCCAGACACGTGTTTTTATCAACCTACTTGATATCACCACAAAAATGTGGCAGAGCTACTTGAAACTCTACATTTCCAGGGAATTCGTGACCCTTCCCTCAAGCCTGGTTTTTTCCTGATGTTCCCTGGCTCAGTACATGGTGTCTTCATTCGGGCATCCCCAGAAGCAAACCCCAAGACGGGTTCAAGGGCAAGAAGCTTATTTCAGTGATTTGAGGAACACCAGTAGGAGTAGGACAATTACATAGGGGAGAAAGTCAACTACTAAAGGATAGACTGTTAATTTAGCCCTGACAGTGAACGACTGGAATTTAATCCCATGGACAACATGGACACACAGCTCGGAATTATCCCACCTACAGGTCAAGGGATTGTGGGTATTTATACATCGACTCCCAGAAGTCATTGGTTGAGGACTGCTCCACAAGGGTAAGTTCCCCAGGACCTCCAGCCTGCCACATTCACACAGGCAATGCAGCCTCTGGTGCTTCCAGATTCCCTCCCGTGCAGGACAGGCACACTGTTGGGGGAGCTGGCGGAAGCATTCTGAAATGGTCAGGTCCAAGGGTTGTGGATGGGGCATGATTCATCCAGAACATTCTTGATACGTCTTCCTCCCCCGGTCCCTGTATGCAGCACAGCACCAAGCTCTGTGGCCTTCTCCTAAACCTCTCTGGAACAGACCTTTATTCCAGTCCCTCGATCATCACTTGCATGGACTCCTGCCATCACTATTCACTCCCTTTCCTGTAAGAGGCTTAAACATGTGACTTGCTGTCCCTCTGATGGAAGGAATAGAATTTCCCATCCCCTTGACATTAGACTCAGCCATGTGACTTTCAATCAAATGTGACCAATCACATGTGACCCATCAAATACGTTGCTTCTGAGCAGAAACTTAAAGGACAACCTCCTGTGGACAACCATAGCTTTTCTCCCTCTGCCATGAGAACCGTATCTCCCATATCAAATCTTCGCCATCACTCCAGGTCCTGGACTGAAGAAGAGTCCCTGGAAAAGAGCCAGAGCCACGCACAGAGGACACGTCATGCAAGCGAGATAGAACGCTTCGCTGACGCAAGCCACTGAGATGTTGGGGGGAATGTTTCTTCAGCATAACCTAGTCAACTTCTGTACTTATCAACAGTCCCCTCCACCCATTTTGGTCCCCTCCACTCTCTCACTGGGTGATCGTCTAAAAACACCGACCTGATTCTGTTATTCTCCTGATTAAAAGCCACCAGTGGTTTTCCACTGCTTCTAGAATAAGCATCAAAGACTTGGCCACAGCTGTCAAGGCTCTGCGAGGCTTAACCGACTGAGCCACCCAGGTGCCCTGATATTATTATTAACTATTCTGAATGAAACAGAACATACTGTGTGGTAGGCATACCTCATAAGAACTCTAAGAGCTGGGCACTGTTATGATCCCCATCTATGGCTAAAACAGAGTTAAATGACTTGCCGAGGTCATCCATGGAAAATGTGATAGAGCTGAGATTCTAATCCAGGCCGTCTGGTTCCAAAGACCCTGCCCTTAGTCCCTACATGAATGAATGCACGAACAAATGAATGAATGCATGAAGCGAGCTTCTTGGAGCATGAACAGTGCGCCCTGTTTATTGCTACAGCCATGGTGCTGGCTAGGAAAGATCTAGCACTTACCAAGTATTTACTGAGTGCTTGATGCATCAATCAATCAGCCCATGAATGAACAAATGAACAAGCTGACCCAAGGGGGTTGCCATTTCCAGGATTGGCAATGTGGTAAGTCCCTTCTCTCTGAAGCTCAGCACACACAAATGCTTTTGGGGGTGCTGAGTCTTTGTACAAGACTCCAAAGGCCCATGCAGATGAGAAGATCCTCACCCACTGAGACTCTCCTAACCCAGGATTCCACTTCCTACCTTGGATGCCATGCCGAAAGCCCTGCCTCCCCGCAAAAAGGTCGAGAGGGGAGCATTTGTACTTTTCTACTCAGTTGGGAAAGGAACCCAATTGCCTTGAGTCCCTGGGAACTCCAACATCTGCAGGGAGAGAAGCATGGCTTTAGAGCAAATGCTGAGCCTGGGGGCTACACCAGCCAGGGTCTTGGAGAAACTCTGCTTTTGGGCTTCCCCCAGGAAGCAGCTGGAGAGAAGCTGCTTAAGGAGTCACATCACATATTTTCCAAAGCTGATCTGAAACGAAGATCACACTAATATGCTTGGTTTAATGGAACACACCAGTGTTTATCACTTTTGCTTGGCTTCTCGAAAGGTGCACGGTGGCACTGACCAATCAGATTGCATATGAAATGCACCTGGAACTATGCTACACGAACTCAGGACGTTTCTTTCAAAACAGAGTTAGGCCATTGAGACACTGTGCCAGAGCTCAACAGATGCTGTGGACCCTACAACAGCCCCCAGGGCCTGTGGCATGGAGTGGGGGGGCAGGAAGTTCTCCATCGGGTCTGAGCAGAAGGTTCCCCAGGGAGCCCAGAGGAGAGGAATGTCCCTGAGTCTGAGGCAGGGCTTCTTGGTGACTGTCACACTGGAGTGGAGCACCAGGCTTCCCACATCAGAGGTCTTTGGATTTGGGGGGTTTGTTTGTTTTTTAAAAGTTTTTATTTATTTATAGGAGAGAGAGTGCAGGAGTTGGGGGAAGCAGAGGGAGAGGGAGAATCAGACTCCCCACTGAGAAGGGAGCCCAATGCGAGGCTTAATCTCACGACCCTGAGACCATGACCTAAGCCGAAGGCAGACGTTTAACCGACTGAGCCACCCCCCAGGCATCCCCACTGGGGGCCTTTGTAAAGCAAAAAAAAAGTGATGTTAAAAAAAAGAATTGTCTTTATATTTTTCAAAATATAATTGGTTTATTTAATTTTAATTGGTTTTTCACCAATTAATAAATTAATAAATTAATTTACATATAATATATATAATATGTAATTATATATAAAATAATAAATTAATTTAATAAATTAAAATTTTAATTGGTTATTCACCAATTAAAATAATAGTAATCATAATAAATAATAACCATAAGCAAGGCACTCTTTGACCTGGCATAGGCTTCCCTCCTGTCTTCTCGCTCACCACAGCCCCTGGCCTTCTGCTCACCTACTTGCCATTCCCCAGCACCAGAAATGCCAACCCTTCATTCTCCGGAAGCAACTTTAAGGGTTGGGCTTTGCTGGGAATTCTTCAGAACCAATCAAGACCTCCCAGACTCAGAGCCTCCCACAAGCCTCCTAGGCAGGGCTGGCAACCACTGTGCATGCCCTCACAGCACCCTCCCGATCTCCTGGTGAGGCCATGAACAACAGCTGGGGCAGCAACATTCTGACCACACTGCCTGGCACACAGGAGGCCTCAGTGACTATCTGCTGAGAAATGACTGGTCAGAGAAATTGATGGATGAACAAATGACTGTATCTGACAACCTCATTTACCTGGAATGCTGAAAATCAGAAGAGAAACAAAATCTGACTTTGCAGCAGAAATCTAGAACTAACCAAATCCTCCCACCACCCCCCATTCATTTTACTCCTAGGAGGAAACCTGATCCACAGCCCATTTATTATACCTCTGGATAAAACGCTAACATATCCTAGAGCCTCCAGGTGCCAGCTCCATATCCCAGCTCTGCTTCAATTTACTTCCAAAGCCCGACTTCCCTCTTCTGGGTAGTGTTCACCACATTCATTCTTTCATTCTTTCAAAAATTCAGCGAACGCTTCTTGAGCACCTATAATGTGCAAAGACCTGCATTCTAGGCACCTAGGAATACAGCAGGGAAAACACAGGTGACATTCTAATGTTTTAGAGGATAGGCGATGAAAAAAAGAAATCAGTAAGATATTACATTTTAGATGGTGGGTGCCATGGAGGAAAATACCAGGTAGAGGGGAGATAGGGAACATAGAGGGAACTAAAATTTTAACTGGGATGGTCAAGGGAGGCCTTTGAACAGAGACCTGAAGAAGGGGAGTGAGGGAGCCATGTGGAAGCCTGGGGGACAGCACTCCAAGCAGAGCACATAGCAAGTGCAAAGGCCCTGAGGTCTGAATGAGACGCATGAGACTGAAGTGAAAAAACAAAACAAACAAACAAACAAAAAAAAAAAACAGAGGCAAACATGGCTGCTGTTGATGGAGCCATAGGACTGGAGGAGAGAGGTAATGAGGGCAAACCTTCCAGAATCGGAAAACCATGTAGAGGACCTTGACTGGTGCTCTGGGTAAAAGGTGGGAAATGCTGCCCACGTTGGAGCCAGGGAGTAACAGCAACTGATTTACGTCGTACACTGCCACTCTGACTGCTGTGACAAGACCAGACTGAAAGGAGGGAGGCCCAAAGGCAGAGAGGCGAGGTGGGCGGCAGCGATGGCTTGGACCAAGTGGTAACTGAGGGAGTCGTGAGAAGTGGCCACATTTCAGACACACCTTGAGCATAGGGCCAACAGAACTGGCCGCATGGTGGAAGATAGAGTGGAGGCAGGATGACTTCCAGATTCTGCCTTGCGCACCTGGAGGAGATCCAGTGTGTGTAAGTACCCAGAAAATGACAGTGTTGGTATTATGGCTGCGGTCTGATTTGTTCTAAGACTTGATTATCTAACTGATCCACGGCAAGGTAGAAAGAGCAGTTAAGGAGAGAGATGCTCCTTCCGGGGAGATGCTCCTTCCGGAGAGACGTGGGATCAGAAGGGAGGGAAACAGCAGTTGGGAAGAGAAGGCTGAACAAATTCATTAAGAGGGGACACAAGAAGTCACAAAAGTCACAGGCGCTCAGCCCTAGTCCGTGGGGGACCAGCGTTTGGCATGCCTCGCTAAGTCCCCGGGGAATTGTCTTATGAAAGTTAATTTTCTTAATGCCAGTGAGTCATCCAAAAGATCAAATTCTGTTTATTGTATTCTGCTTAAAAGATCAGTAAAGTGTGTAACCCATTATAGAACAACTTCCATCTAAAATGCTTAAAATAAAATATTTGGCACTTAAAAGGATAATTCCTCAGATGCCTGGGAAAAAAGGCTGCCCGGAGATTCTAGGAAGTGACGTTTTATTGTACCAGCATAAATTCACCCACATTCAGAACGTGGGGGACACATTCACATCCATTACCTCCTTTGATGCTCATAAAAGCCCTAGGAGAGAGATAATTATCCCTAACTTCATAGGCATGAGACTTCATAGGCTGAGAAAGGTGAAGTGATTTGTTGGAAGCCACACCACAGAATGGATGCGGAGCCATCGCTGGAGGTGCAGGGGAGGGCTCCTACCTCAGGGCCCCCTCGCTGGCCTCTGCCACCCCTACACCCATGTGCTTAGGACAGTGGTTCGCAGTGGGAAGATCTAGACCTAGAATAGAAATCCGGATCTGCCACTAATGCCTGTGTGACCAATCATGATCTAATAGGGGGCAGCCAAACATTTGTGTGTCTCTTCCAACTTGACTCAGCCCCTAATGACTTCCAGGAGTCCCATGCTTGAAAGTTCCGGGATCAGCCAGACCCAACTGGGAAGAGCCATGAGTTGGATCAGTAATGGCTTCCTGGAGCGGAAACTAGGGGAGCAGAGGCATGTGTGCCTCCCCTCTGTCATCCTTGGGTTGCACGACCTGTCAATTCCCTTCCTGCACTCGTGGCAGATGATCACGTCTAAACAGAGACGTCTGGGTCATGAATAAAGGAGGAATGGATAATCATGAATAGAGCCATTTTACACACATCGATCTGCTTTTCACAACACCATAGAGCCTCCCCCAGATGCTCTTTGTGCCGTAGCGACATTTTTAAATATTTATACTTCACATTTGCAGAATATCCTCAACTCTGCGAACTCCAGGTAACAGACCTTGCTTACACTTTGGCATATTTTCCAATTGCCAGCTGTAAAAATTTTATCTTAATCTTAAACCATCGCCAAACAGGCCCTTGCTCGTATTTCCAGGGAGTGTTACTGTTAATGGGGGAAGTCGTTTTACTGCTTAATCAGTTATTCTATAAATCCTAATTTGTTGAATAAATGACATTTTTACAGAGAAGTAAAACTTTGGCCCAAAAAAATAAATAAACCTGCAGTGGGGGCAGTGATGTCATTCCTACACCCAGATCTACCCAGAATCCTCTTCACAGTGAAAGACTTACTGTTGGGACTGGCTGCTACGGCCTAATTATGATGTCTCTCTTTGGATCAAGGCTCTCATAAACAGCATCAATGTGTCTGTGTAATGAAGGTCATCCTTGACCATCTCAAGAGGCAAAGGGCTAATTCGACTCTGATTCATGCCAAAAGCCCTCGTATATGTATTTCTTCCAACATAACATACTTCTGAGATCAACGGTCAGCAAACAGAGGAGCTACCCTTTTCCGAGCCACACATACATGTCAATGTGCATTTTATCCCCTACCCCATTTAACACCCATGGTACCTATGACAGGTGTTTTTCAAGATCTTGATCTTAAAGGTAAGGCAACAGAGGTAAGGTCTTCGACTCAACGAATATTTTTTGAGCACATATTGGATGTTACTGGTTGATTATGGACATGTTGGTTAGATAGCTAGCGAGTGGTCAAGGTCAGCTCAGACCCCAGGTGCCTGATAACATCTCCCACACCTATCTGATGCAGCCCACCTCCATCAGAGTCATCCACAATATCTGTAATAACATATCCTTGGCCTCACTCAGACTTACTGAATCAGAATGATGTCTTTTCAGTGGAAAAAGTTAGTAAAAGTTGTTGCCATTTATGAAATGACTACAACGCTGGATTATTTGCCCAATGTTTTCTTTTTCAGAAGCAGAAAATCACAAATTGAGCAGTAAACAGAAAAGTCATCTGTCCAACTCCCTATCTGTGAGCTGAACCCTGCCCTTACCTTCTTCAGCAATGCCGCCCAACTGGGGTACCCACCGCCTGCCAGGGTCCCACTCAGCCCCAGTGCCCTTACAGCATCTCCGTGAAACTCCTGCTCAACAGTCCAAAGTGTTCTTAAGCCATGATGATCATCGCCTGTGCATTTTTTCACTTACACGTTTGATGAGAAGGAACATGGGTGACACGACCCCGAGCCCAAGTGCCTTGCATCCTGCTTTATGCATGCCAACGCTTTTAATCTTCACACAACCTGCAAGAAATGTACGTAAGTGTAATTTATTTATGGTAAAGTTCATAACTGGTATTGCTTTCCTGGACCCTCAGTTTAATAATGCATGAGCTAGCACGTAATACTATTAAAGCAGCCTGAAGACAAAGGAGAAGGCAAAATTCCAAAACATCTTTGAAAACCAGAGATAGCAACAACTACTTAAAGAGGACTTATGGGATTTGTATTCACATCAAGGAAAGCTTGACTGATATCACAAATGGCAGCCAAGCATGTGTTTCTCCATGGGGCAGAGCACTGAAGCCACTGGAAGGCAGAGAGGGAACGAGAAGAACGTGCCTCATGCCCATTCCATGTCACCTTCCGAAGGCAAGGCAAACAGGGGAGGTCAGAATGGGCTAAATACTCCATTTGGAAAGTCTTTCTTCATTAAAAAAAAAATCATCAAACTTTCTAAAACCAATATGAAAATGACACTCAAGGAGATCACGGAAGTATTAACCTAATAAATTGGAGGAGGAGAATGTCTCTAAGAGTGATTTATTATAAGAAATAAAATATGAAACATGAGGTGTTTGTAAACATGACCACATATTATTCTACACCCTCCCTCCTGGCCCTTTGGGAGGGCTTTTCCCCAGGAAACTCTGGGCTGGCCTTGGACTTAACTTGAACCAATGAGATTTTAGCAGATGACTGAGGCTTGCTTGGGCAATTGTGCTTGTCCCCTCTTGCTGCCCTTGGAACCAGGGGACTGCCATGTTGCAGAAGCCTGGGTTAGCTTAACCCGGGGCTGGGAGACCACATGGCTGAGGCCCAGCAGCCTTCTTTCCAACTGCCGGACCAAGTCTGAGGCAGTCCTAGGCCATCCACACCCAGGCAAGACTGACAGGAGCAGAAGAACGACCCAACTAACCCACAGGGAAGTAAGATATAATCAATGTGTTCTTCTAAGTCATTAAGTTTTATGATGCTTATTTTTTTTTAATTTATCTATCTGACAGAGAGACAGAGATCACAAGAAGGCAGAGAGGCAGGCAGAGAGAGAGAGAGGGAGAAGCAGGCTCCCTGCTGAACAGAGAGCCTGATGTGGGGCTCGATCCCAGGATCCTGAGATCATGACCTGAGCCGAAGGCAGAGGCTTAACCCACTGAGCCACCCAGGTGCCCCTGATGCTTATTTTTTTTAATACAGCAAAACATACACATTTGGTTAAAACAATAATATGCAAAAGACAGCACATTTTATTTCTTTTTTTAAAGATTTTAATTTATTTGACAGAGTGAGACACAGCGAGGGAGGGAACACAAGCAGGGGGAGAGGGAGAAGCAGGCTCTCTGCGGTGCAGGGATCCCAATGTAGGCCTTGATCCCAGAACCCTGGGATCACAACCTGAGCCGAAGGCAGATGCTTAACAACTGAGCCACCCAGATGCCCAAGACAACACATTTTAAAAAGAACATCATCATCATCATCATCATAATAAATAAGTTCAAGGAGGGGTTCCCAGGTGGCTCAGTCAGTTGAATGTGGACTCTTGGTTTTGGCTCAGGTCATAATCTCAGGGTCCTAGGATGGAGCCCTGCATTGGGCTCTGCATTGGGTATGGAGTCTTCTTCAGATTCTCTCTCTCTCCCTCCCTCCACCCCTCCCTCCACTCATGCTCACACTCTCTCTCTCTCTCCCTCTCTCCCTCAAATAAATAAATAAATCTTTTAAAAAAAAGAAAGAGGGGCGCCTGGGTGGCTCAGTGGGTTAAGCCGCTGCCTTCGGCTCAGGTCATGATCTCGGAGTCCTGGGATCGAGTCCCGCATCGGGCTCTCTGCTCAGCAGGGAGCCTGCTTCCTCCTGTCTCTCTGCCTGCCTCTCTGCCTGCTTGTGATCTCTGTCTGTCAAATAAAAAAAAAAAAATCAAAAAAAAAAAAAAAAAGAAATTCAAGGACACATAAGAATAAACACACTTAGAAAAATGAAAAGACCATTGACTCCAATCGGAAAAACTGCAATGAGACTAAAAATATAATTAAAATTAGTATTACAGACAGTAAAACAAATAACACTGCAATAAATTAAATAATGTAAAGAATCGGTTATTGATATCATCTCAGGGAAACAGGGATTAGACAGGGAAATGAATAAGAAATTAATGAAAGTCTGATATGTAAGACAAGATCCTAGATCATGAGTAGTGCTAGCTCCAGAAGAAAAAAGAATAAACAACCCAGAATTTTAAAAAGATGGCAGCAGGGGAGAAGAGAAGAAAGTAAAATCTTCTTGAGTCTTCAGATCAATAATGTTCCAAGTTCCAAAGAACATGAAGGCAAGGGAATGCAGAGAAATCTATCCTTGGGGTTTATAAACTATAATATGAATAAAACTACAAATTTCAGGATGGCCCAAATAATTTATTGACACAGAATCTAGAAGAGGAAAAGAGAAGGACTACCAAGAATGGAGCTGTAGATGGAAGGGAGAAAAAGGGACTCAGTTATTGATGGTGTCCCTACTGTGTGCTCGGTGCCCTGCTCCACGCTTTCTGTGTTTTTCCACTTAATCATTTCTTTAAAAAATCCTTAAACAGCCTCACATACAACCACCACCACCACTAGAAAATAAAAATGTGCTCCTCAATTATCTGAGTCATACAGAAAGTGCAAGATAATTACAAATGTTTTAGATATTAAAAATGAGAAAAATGGAAAGTGTCCAATCCTGCAGAGGTAAACTCACAGTTTAGAACACATCATTTTCAATAATAAACTACTAAACACACCTAAAAAATAGAAGGAACATAATAGTTTAATGAAGTACATGTTAAAAACCATGAGAGACTATGAACTCTGAAAAACAATCTGAGGATTTTGAAGGGGTGGGGAGTGGGAGGTTGGGGGAACCAGGTGGTGGGTATTGGAGAGGGCACAGATTGCATGGAGCACTGGGTGTGGTGCAAAAAAAATGAATACTGTTATGAAAAAAAAAAAAAAAAAAATATATATATATATATATATATATATATATGAATTAGAAAATAAAACAAAGCCGTAAATTTTAGGGAAATTTTTAGTTTTGACTTTTTAAGGAAAATTTAAATGTAAAAAATGAATTTTAGGAAAACTTGAAATTTAAAAAGTACCAACAAATGTACAAATCTACTTTTATCTTTTTATTTTTGATTTTTTAGGACCTTTTTTTTTAAAATAATCTCTACACCCAGTGCAGAGCTTGAACTCAAAACCCTGAGATCAAGAGTGCACGCTCCACTGACTGACCCAGCCAGGCAACCCACAAAATTTTTTTAGGTGAAGGTAAACATACATTGCTAGTAGGAATTAAAATGGTTCAGCCACTTAGGAAAAAGGTGTGGCAATTCATGTACACACACACACAAACTTGTCCACTAATGTTTGGCAGCGTCAGTCGTAATAATCAAAAGGTAGAAGCAACCCAAATTCCATTAACCCATGAAGGGATTAATGAAATTTGATATATCCACACAACAGATTAGTATTTGGCAATTATAAGGAATGCGTACTAATACAGGCAACAGTACGGTGAACCTTGAAATATTCTAAAAGAAGGAAGCCAGACACCAAAAAAGCCACATATTATATGACTTAATTTATAGAAAAGGTCCAGAATAGGCAAGTCCATGTAGATGGAAGGCAGGTTAGTGGCTCCTTTGTCTGGTGGGAGGGGAAAATAGGAAGTAACTGCTAATTGGTATAGGATTTGTTTTGGGGATGATGAAAATGTTCTAAAATTCGATATAGATGATGGATGCATAACAAAACCTCTGTATTGCACATTTTTAAAGGATGAATTTTATGGTACATGAATTACATCTCAATAAAGCTGTTACTTTTAAGTCAATTAGCATACAACTGACTGCAGTTTAGGCAACAGTATCAGTGAGACCGAGCACATAGATCAGAAACAGAACCTCCCATAAATAAGAATAGATGATAAAGGAAGAACAGCAAATAAATAGGGAGGAATAGATTATTCAAGACAGTGTAAAAAATGGCCTTTGCAAAAAAAAAAATACATCAAATTCAGATTCTCGTATTATACAGCAAAATAAATCCTGTTTAGATTAATGATTTGTAAGAAGAAACGAGGGGCAAACCTCGAGGAGTATTTATTGCCCTACTGGAGAAGGTACACTTTTTCTCAGCATAAAAGCAACAGAAGCCACAAATTAGAGCACTGAAAGATGTGCTATCTTACAATATAAATAAGCATCCATACAACAGAAACGCCTGCAAAATTTAAAGGACAGCAATAAAACTGAACAAAATGTACCTAATAAATTCTTCACACTAGTGTTTAATATTTTTATTTAGAGTTCATTAAAAATGGATGAACCCTTAATTGGAAAATGAATAAATAATATTAACAGACAGAAGAAAATCAAAGAGCTAATGGATGTTCCATTTTATAAATAATAACAAAACGTGGGGGCATTTTCCCACCTAGGCAGCTCGAAAATATTTACAAGAGCATGCTGTTGAGGAAAGAAGTGATGAGTTAGGAACTCTGGTTGGAAGTACCAGTTGGCAGAGAGACGGTTGTACCATATGTCGCAAATTCCAGGACATCTGAATAGCCAGGTAGGCATGTATCAGTACTTGAAACAGATTTGCTAAAATATAATGCAAACTTCAAAATCATTATCTGATCAATGTACTTCTAGAAAGCTAGCCTTGTGAAGATACAGCTATGTCAAGAACTTGAGTCATGCATATCATAGTCATTCATTGGACAAAATGTTATTGACCATCTACTATGCGCCCAGGTCTGTAGGTGTGATGAGGATGACAGTGGGGAATGGAACAGACAGAAGTCTCTGACATTACACAGCCTATATTCTACACAGTTCTTCACAGACGTAAATAAAATCTGCTGGAGTAGCTGCATCTCTAGAAAGCACTCCTGTACCCCTGGTTATGGAGTTCCTGCTCTGTCATAGACACCTGATGTTGGGCTGTAGGGAGAGATCCCTGCGTCCTGAACATACTAACAGAAGTCTTTTCACCAGCCTCTTGCCAAGGTTCCCATCCAGCCCTTGGCTGCAGGCCCCGAGTCTGGGTATACTTCTCACCTCAGCTGTCCTCTCCTCCATCCGACTTATCTGACCACACACATCAGCAGCTCCGGTCACTGAAGGACCTCCCACTGTCACTGGCACTTGAGTGGGGCTGCAGTATGGCCATGGTTCGCTAGGGCTCACACCCCTGTCTCATGCTGACTCATCTACTAACGAGGCCCAAGCACCCGTCCTCCACTATCTACTACTGAGGAGCTGAAAAGAACTGACTGATCCCCTCTTACAGCATATGGTTCTTCTGGGAAGTGGTCACAAGTTCCTCGGGGAACCACTGGAGGGAACTCTTATTATATTTACTTGCTACCATTTTCAGGTATCTTCTCTTGGTGAGGGGACCCCATCTCCCCTTCAAACAAGAGACTCTGGGTCTGAGAACTGCCTCAGATCTAGAACCGGGGTGACAGACCAGTGTGTCCATCATGATGGCTATCTTCAGCCCTCTCTTCATCCGTTCTTGGCTTCTTTCCAGTTATACTAGTGAAGCTGTATCCTCGGAGGCTATCTGCTCATCTCCACTCCACTTAGCTCACCATGGTCTATTAGACATTGCCATCCTGTAAGTAATTAGGTCCCTCTGAATTTCATGGTGAAGGGTTGACATCTGGCTCCTGCTGATCTTGAACCTATCAAGCCAGGTTCCAGGGCGGGCATCATCCTCTACTGTCAACCCTAGCCCATAACTGACCCTGAGCTTTTCAAAGATTCTGTGCCCAACCCCCCACACCCTTGACAGTGTATCCTCTTCTTTATGTGCTATATGAGCAGCATGTCCTCTGCAGGTTCCCAAGGAACATGTCCATGGAGTGCACTTCCCTGCCTCACACCATAAATCCAATCTATTGTTCCCATCTCTCTGAGCCCTCTGACCCCCTCCTCATCTCTCTGCAAAGGTCACTCTGACATCTCCATCCCCTTATGCCATCTTTGTTTCCAAGCCAGGGAGGCATCCCAGCAGATGAGGACTGGCTCTAAGATGGCCTCGCCAGGACGTCAAACCCTGAATCCTAGAGGATGCCCTCAGATCACTAAGTCCCCTCCTGTCTTGCTGTGCACGTTCTCCCTTCTAGCCTGTCACCCTCAGGAACCGCTCTAACTGGTGCTGCTCTAATTCCAGCACACACACATATCATCCAGAACCCATGCTCATTCCAGTAACTGAGTTGTCTTCTTCAGGAGCAAAGGAAATGAAAAAGGAAAAAGAACAATGAAAAATGGGGTCATTTCTCAAGAGAGAACGAAAGAAGACTTCACGGACAAGACATCTGATCTAGGCATCAGGAACTACAGAGATTTTCAGAAGACAGAGAGAGACAAAGACAGAGGAGGGCACATCATGTGTGAACAAGGCATGGGGCATCCAATGGCCAGGCACACTGAGGGGAGAGCGGGTCGAGCCATGTGGTGGGAGTGGAGACTGAATGGAAATGCCACCCCCAGAAGATGCTCAAGATGGAGACAAGCATCACTGATGGAGGGACATGTGTGTGTCAAATGAGGGTGCCCACCCCACCCCTACCCCAGAGGGATCACAGACAACAGTTTTGTGGGACTCAAAATCTCACTTCAAAGCCTATGGTTTAGAAGGACAGTCATTCAGCTATCCAAACTGAGACCATCTTAAGGATAGAGCCTACAGAGTAGACGTCATGGGGGGACTGAAGCTCCACCCACGGGTGGGTGTCCAGGTGTGACTCTCTACGTCATCTGTTGGTGAGGAGGGTGTGCCTGGATGACAGACACCTGCCAGTCACACTAGCTGCCATTGCTTTTTGGTTTTTGTTTGTTTGTTTGTTTTGGCTACTATGTTCCAAACATTTTACATCCATTTCTCTTTTTTTTTTTTAAGATTTTTTATTTATTTGAGAAAGAGAGCACACAAGCAGCAGGGAGGAGCAGAGGGGAGGAGCAGAAGGAGAGGGAGAAGCAGATTCCCCACTGAGCAGGGAGCCCGACATGGGGCGCAATCCCACCACCCCGGAATCATAACCTGAGCCAAAGGCAGATGCTTAACCAACTGAGCCACCCAGGTGCCCCTTATATCTATTTCTTATACCTGTTTCATCCAGACAGATAAATGTATGTGCCTGTATTTTATAGTTGAGGAAGTTGAGTTTAGAGACGTTCAACATTGTACCCAAGCTCTCATAACCAGGACACAGCAGGGCTGGATTTCAGACCCCGTCTTCTTTGACCTCAAATGTGGTTCTTCCTCAGGTGCAACACGGGGGACAGGCTGCCCTAAAGGCTGGAGCTCTCTGGGACTCTTGTCAGTGCTCCTGTCTGACTCTCATCTGCCCACGTAACTTCTCTGGGTTATTGCAAGATAATCATCATAAAAACACCATCAACCACATGGAAGCACATCGCCAATGATCATAGACAACCAAATGCAAGGGGAGTCCACAGTTTTGATTATTAGCACTCACATTATTTTCTTGTTCTCTCTTGACCATTGTCACCATCTTCTTGATTTAAAATCACAAGACAATGAAGAATTATTGGCAAGGCAAGTAATGAAACCCCTCTCGATGCTTTTTTTTTTTTTTTTCTTTCCTATTTGGGACTATCCATTCAATGTGAGAAAACTAAGCTTTACTCCCAAGGACAGATGATTTAACGCTGAATGACACCAACCCAGGTAGGAAACATCCCTGATGAAATAGAAACTCCAAGAGTGATTTAGTGCTTGAAGATGGTCTAGCAGTGGAGAATCACCCTGCAAGGCAATTAACTCCAGATAACATGACCAACAGGTTTCTGAACCTTGAGGAGCAAAGGTGAGAAGGGTCCATCCAGCCTGCAGGGAGCCATCCGAGAGGATCACAGCTTGTAATCGCAATATCAAGAGAGGGCGGGAGAGACACACGGCATCTGGCAGAGAAGAATTCCTTATCCAGATATTTATTCCACCTCGACACCAGGCATCTGGACGGAGAACCCAAGCATCTCTCTGAGGCTGTTTGTTGTGGGGTTGGCACGTATGCATGGGTGTGCCTGTGTATGTGAGAGAGAGACAGACAGACAGACAGAGGGAAAGAGAATGGAATGGAATCAATCAAACAAACATCTGCAGAAGACATGGGATGGCCAAGGCAGGACAGTCATCGTAAGAACTCGGTTCTTTGGAATCAAACACAGGTGCATTCAAATCCCAGCTCCGACACTGTGTGCTCCTCAGAAATTTTGCTAAGCTTCAGCTTCCTCATGTGGAAAACGGGAATAGTAACCAGAGTGCTGCTGAGAGGACTGTGTGAGCTAAGGTGAGTTAATGTGTGTAATATGCCAGCTCCAGAATAACTCATTAATCAATCTCTTCCATTATTACAACCTTTGTTGCTGCGGCTAGCCTGTTGTGTGAGCCCTGCAGAAAGATAAAACAAAAACCAGATGGGCTGAATTTTCCTCTTTTTAACCAGACATGTACATTTCTAATCAAAGCAGCTGGGATTCAAACACATCAGGAAAGTAAAACGCTGGGTCACATTCAAAGACTATCTTTCAAATTATTTTGAAGCAAATTCTCCACCAAACATCAGTCCTTGCACTGCAAAGTGTGGACTGTATCACCTGGGAGCTTGTTAGAAATGCACGATCTCGGGTCCTACCAGAGAGTCTACTAAATCAGAGTCCGCATTTTAACAAGATCCCCGCGTGATGTGTAAGCACAATAAAGTCTGAGGGGCGCTGAGCTGGGGCATGGAGTCTGCATTTGACCACAGTCCCATCAGAGCCTGCAGTGAATGGAGAGGAAGGGTCCCTTTCACCAAGCAGCTGATCCATTCAGTCACACCTGATCAATTCATGCCCCAACAAGGAGAGATCAGAACTGACCCGCAGTTGGAGATGTGCCCACTGCATTCTGTCTAAATGGGGAGCAGATGGTGTATGGGAAGGGCCATCCAAAAATACTTCCCCCAGGACAGCCCCTGCCCCTATAAAACTGACAACCTATTCGGGGCAACAGAGGCATAGAACAGTAAGTCAGATCACTAGATGAGTAACAAGGAGTAGGAGCAATTCACTATGACTTGGAAAATCGGAGTGGCCTTGTTGGAGACTGTGGCATGTTCAGTAGACAGTGATGAATGAGCAGGATTTCAACAGGTGGAGAAGGAGAAGCAGTTGCAATTCAAGCAGAGGGGATCCATGAGGCCGAACGGCAGAAAAGTGCCCGGGATGTTCAGACGCCCAAATGGACATAATGAGAGAGCCTGAATGATGTCTGGGGCTGCGTTATAGTGGCTTGAAGGTAAACCGGGTGTCCCAGCTTCAGCAGCCAGGCAGGGAGAGCAGAAAGATCAAGGAATCCGCCTTAAACAGGGAAATGACTTGAACAGGCTTTCTTAGACCACAAGTAACCTCTCTTCTCTTTAGGCTTTTTTGTAGAGCAATAGGGCACAATCTCCCTGTGTCCAGAGATAAGACAATTCCGTGTAATCTGGCCTTGACTGGTCATGTTTAGTGTCAAAGCCCTGCTGGTTGTGCTTTGATAGGTAAGAACTCATCCTTCCCTTTTGAGATTTGCATCCTCATTCAGTTACTTTCCTAGTAAACATCAGGCCCTAAAACGTATGGCAGAGATGGCCGACTCCACATGAAAATAGACTCCTCTTCTTCTTCCGGAGGACAAAGGTGCCCCTGGAGAGTGGCTGCTCATTCTGGCCCTTCCTTGTCTAGCTTCTCCTGCACTAACATGGAACCGTGAGACTAATTCCCGCCAAGACTGAGGAAGTAGAAGCAAAGCCTTGCCGTGGCCATACCTTCACCCTCTTCCCCTTCCATGGCCGGCTGCAGTGGACACTGAGAGCCTAGTCTTGAGTCATCACATCAAGAAAATCCAACCACCAGGCAGGAACACCCACATTGTACACGGTTCCTTGCACAAAAAAGAAACAAGCTTCCATTGCATCTGAGCAACTGTAGCTTTCGGAGTCTGTGTTACAGCAACTAGCATTACCCTGATACAGACCACACAGGAGTGGCTTCCAGGATCAAAGGAGAGAAGGCTCATAAACGGCTTTATAAATTATAATGCCCTGAGTAACACTCTGGCGACATTAAAAATTCCACAGCTGTCACTGGAGCTGCTAACTACTAAGCATGTACTTAGTTCTGGGGAACCAGGACTGAGCAGGACGAACTCATTCTCTCTCCCAGATTGGTATCCAGCCACAGTGCTGCTGGATCCCCAACAGTGCTGGCTGGAGCCTAAGGATCCCACCATCTGCCTTTCAGCAGAGGAAATAACACATCCTATCCTCATTTATCCATCCAATGGGACAACAGCCAGGCAAAATTAGAGTCTCTCTCATCGAGCGGCTTTCACTGAGCTTCTATGTATTTACTTTTAAATATATAGCTTCCTTTGTTCCAGGCAAGATTTAAGACAGCTTACAAGATAGCTTAATTTAAAAATGAAAATGAAAGAAAAAGGAAAAACGGGGTGGGATAGGAGATGGAGCCATGAATATGGCTAAATATGCAGTCACTAATGACTTACACACTTGCCACAGATTTAGAGCGGAGCTTTCTGGAGCCCAAATCAGAATGTAATGTTCTTTGGCTGTTATGGTATCTGTAATTAACTAGTTAGTTGCTGTATTCCCCACAGACTGGGAGCTTCATGAAGGACTAATGCTGTCTTGTCTTACTGTTGTACCCACATGCCCTAGCCTCATTCCGGAAGCACATAGTGAGGTAAAAGCAGATGAAGCCTGAGGTACAGTCGTACTTGACTGCAAGACAAAGAGGCGTGTCCTCCCAGGTCCTCAGAGGGGCCAGTGTGGTGATGACTGGCTCCTTCCTCCTATGATTCCAGTGGAACCAAGGGCAACTGACCTCCAGCTGGTGCCTTTCCCAAACCACGTGTGTTGATAATCTCAGACTGAAGCACCGCACAGAAAAAGCAAGGGAATCCCAGGTCCTGCGATCCCAGACCCCAGCTTCTTCCGGTCTGATGGAACAGATGGAATCATGAATTCTTAACAACCTTCTCCTCAATGCCATCGTCCTCGTGGTGTTTCATGGGCCATCAGCCAGGCAGTTCCAACTTGCTGTCTTTGGCTTGCATGGGCCATTAAGAAGAAAGCATTTTTGGAGACAAGAATCTGCACCTCCCATGTGGAAAACTGAAGAGTACTGTCCACTCTGTCATTCGGGGGCTCCAACATGAAGATGTAAGTGGTTGGATCAGAGTGTCCTATACATGTCACTTTGGCCACTGAATTAGAGAAGCTTTCCTTTCATGCTCGTTGATTTCTTATGATTGACTTGCTCCTCCGCCTCTTTTTTTTTTTTTTTTTTGCTTGGACCCCCAGTTCCAGGGACTGTATTGCCTAGATTAGCAGCATAGTCCCAGCTACTTACAAACATGGCACCTGGCGCAGGTGGCAGAACACACATGGCCAACAGGGGCAGCAGAGGCCTTCTCCCAGTCATGGCTGGGAGAGGCCTCAAAGATGAAGATTCACTACCCCTGGCCACTTGCGGGGGCAGCACAGGACTCCCAAGCGTGTTCCCCTAAATGCACCCAATTGGACAAGCCGGGCTCGTGGTGGGCAGGAGCCCGTGGGCTCCCGCACAACTGCACAGCACTGTCGGTACGGACCTCAACGACTTCAGTGGGACGGTGCCCCTGAGTAGTCTGAGAAGGGCTCCTGCAGGCCCATAGGGTCACCGAAGTGGCCAGAAGAACCAACAGTTCCCGAGTGCCCTGCATGTGCCAAGCACCCCGCTGAGGACTTCACCAGCAGGGGGTGCCAGCTTCTCTCAAGACCGTGGTAAGCCGACACTGCTGTCCCCCCATTTCACAAAAGGGGAAATGAGACTTGAGAGACTAAGGAAGCTGCCCCCAGTCATCCAGCTAGGAAGTGAGAAGCTAGTCTGGCCCCGCACCTTGGGCTTTCAGCCACTCTAATATGCTGCCTTTATGAGAGCTGATAAAAATAACCACGATTTTCAAGATGTGCTGCACAACGGCTTAAGCATCCCGCCCTAGCAACAGAGAGCCCATCCCTAAGTTCCACCTGTCGGTTCTACCACCTGGCCGAAGAGGGCAGCTCTGCACTACAGGGGGCCGGGCAGGTAGGAGCCCTCAGTGAACGTGCCCTGGAGAGACATTCAGGGTCCAGCCCTGCCTTTGCTCCCGGAACAGCGCGACGGATGCAGCCCTTGCCAGGGAGATCTGCCACCCAAACCTGGCCACTTTCACTAAGTCCCATGGGCTCCAGGCTCCTTCCCAATAGGAGCAGCTGGCTCCCATTCTCCATAATGACAGCTAGGTAAATGCAGTCAAGGGCAGAGCACGGTGTGGGGGCTGCATGCCCGATGGTACAAAGTCAGGGATGGGGATGAAGGGGGGAGATGGCTTGGGACACATTCTGATAGGAGCTGTCTGTGCAGAATCACCCCTGCTTGGTGGCCGTGGCTTCTGCAACCAAAAAGATACCTGTCTACAACAGGAAGAGGGGACAGAAGTCTCTACAGAAAGGAGGTGTCATGGCACCTGGGTGGCTCAGTGGGTTAAAGCCTCTGCCTTCAGCTCAGGTTATAATCCCAGGGTCCTGGGATCGAGCCCCACATTGGGCTCTCCGCTCAGCGGGGAGCCTGCTTCCCCACCCACCACCCCCCGCACCTGCCTCTCTGCCTACTTGTGATCTCTGTCAAATAAATAAATAAATAAATAATAGATAGATAGATAGATAGATAGATAGATAGATGGGAAGGAGATGCCGTTTCCAGCAAAGTGTCCAGCATCCCCCAGCCTCTTTCTACCCTTGCAGAGACAAACCGATCTGGAAAGATGCCACACAATCCACTTTCTCTT
This sequence comes from Enhydra lutris kenyoni, assembly GCF_002288905.1. Taxonomy (NCBI): domain Eukaryota; kingdom Metazoa; phylum Chordata; class Mammalia; order Carnivora; family Mustelidae; genus Enhydra; species Enhydra lutris. The sequence continues at coordinate 8,188,786 of NW_019154098.1, read as the reverse complement.
TCTTCTTTTCTTTGAGGGCATTTTTCCAGGCCACCTTGTTCTTCAGCGGACATGTCAGTCTTGCAAATTGAGATTTAACTTTTCAATCTGTTTGAACCAAACCTGGTTTGGACTTTTTTCCTTTCCTCCTTCTTCCCTCGATCTCTCTTTCCACTTCGGATAGGTAGAGCTCTGCAGACTGCCCTGGATCTGGAAGGTCTGATGATCTGTCTTCATTGCACAGGGACTCTCGTGCCAGCAGTGGAACACAGCCCAACCAGCCTGCACACTGCCTCTCTCCGGCCTCAGCTCCCCCAGCCCTGTCCCTGCACACCTGCCACACTTACTCTCTCCCAGGTCCTGAAGCACTGTGTCCCGAAGTCACCCACAGCGAGGCTGATCCCTCCCTCCACCGCAGGGCCTGGCCGGGCAGGGAGAGGCAGCAGAGAGGCACTGTGACTGGAGCTGAGAATGAATCCTTGCTCAAGTCTACCGTGTCTGTTTCCCTCCCAGTTTCCTACCTCACATCTGAGGTCATTTACAGAAGGAAGACAAGTCTCTCTTGATCTAGGTTGTTGAATCAACTTAGAATACCATTTTAAAATGTCACAGAGTCTACTTTGAAAGTTTCCCTTCCATCATTTTTATTTTGCTTATGATTTTGAATCTTCATCCAAAACCTCAAGGAGATGAAAAGAACATTTCCTATAGTTTACACCTTCTAAAGGCCCTCTGTATGTTTTGTTCTGTGATCAGGCACAGATAGGCTATTCGCATCGTCTTGGGGTCTTCCCTCTCTTGCAACTTTGAAGCATCCTCCCCACCCAAGGGTCAAGCAAATCAGTGGAACAATTGGAACAGCTCTCCAAGTCTGGAAAAGTTAGTACCTCACACAATGTTGCATCTGTAGCCCATATCTATCCATTTTCTGAATCTGGGGAAAAGCCCTAATTGTAGTCCTCAACTGTCTCTAGACCTTCTGATAGAACAATTTTAAGGGTATATTAGACAGTGTGCTCTCCCTTTGCCTGAAGAGAAGGGAGTTTAAATGACTCAGGGGAAGGAGCCAATGGCAAAAATGGGACGTGGGTAGGTGGTGTAATAGAGCTGGGGGTGGGGCCTGTTCCAGAAAGTTCCCGCTGCAAGTGATTATGGTTTTTCCTTTGTGATCAAGGCCTTACGACAGGCTCCTTGGGAGTATCTCATTCTAAGGCCTCAGACTATCAGTGAAAGAAAGCCAGCCACTGAGCGGTCGGTATGTGGTCTCTCCTATGGTGTTCCTCTTCAATCCGTTATGTTTCGATATATTGAAAGTCCCCTGCAGTGAGCACTGAGCTCTAAGTCACCCATAGGGAAAGGCTGCCTTTTACCAAGAAAGGCACAAGAATTAGGACTGTGGTGGCATGGCGTTTCAGAAGCAGGGGCTCAGCCTGGTGGGGGCTCTGGTTTTAATGCACGTGAGCCCAGTACACAGAAAAAGAGGGCACAATAGCTCATCAAGTTCGAGTGCTTAGGATTTCTCCCGTTCTCAGCTAATCCGAGTCTGAGAAGGATTTGCACTGATCTTACACCAGGACTCAACCTCCCAGAGACCACGGAGGTTAATCAGGGTGGAACTAAAGGGACTGAATGATCATACTAGTTAATACAAGGTTCCCCTGTAATGCCAAGGGAGAGTCTTCAAGCCAATATGACAATGCCCCCAGAGGTAAGGGAAGAGGCCATCACTCACAGTGTCTGTAACAAAGATGCTACCATCATTCCTTGCTAAGCACACAGAGCTGTACTTGCAAATCAGTCTCTCTGAACAAAGCAATGAGCTGAGTTTTGCAGAGTCTGGTGAAAGATGGGAGTTTGGGGACCAGCGGAAGTTCCAAAATAGGAGTGTTTAGCGAATGGCTGGCTTTCAGAACTGAATCAGTGGCGTGTGTATTACTAATGGATTTCTGGGACTGCAGGGACCCAAATGAGGCCATCCCTAACGATGGGGACACTCAACAAAACACTGCCAGGAACCCAAACAGTTCTGAAAAAGAACAAAAGTTAGAGAACTTTCACTTCTCGCTTTCAAAACTTACTGTAAAGCTAGTTATGAAGATGTGATGTTGGCATAAGGATAGAACAGAATGGATGGAACGGAATTCAGAGTCCAGAAATAAACCTTTACTTTCATAGTCCACTGAATTCGAAAAAGGTACCCACGAAATCCATGGCGGGGAGGGGAACAACTGCCTGCTTGACAAGCAGTGCTGGAACAACCCCATAACCGGCACGTAAAAATGTATGCACACCATACACAAGTATTCACTCAAGATGGACCACAGACTTAAATGCCATATTTTGTTTTGTTTTTGTTGTTTTTTTTTTAAATTTATATTTGACAGAGAGAGAGATCACAAGTAGGCAGAGAGGCAGGCAGAGAGGTGGGGGGAGAAGCAGGCTTCCCGCCAAGCAGAGTGCCCGATGCGGGGCTCGATCCCAGGACCCCGAGACCATGACCTGAGCCGAAGGCAGAGGCCTAACCCACTGAGCCACCCAGGCACCCCAGTATTTTTTTTTTAATAAGGGATTGTCCTGAGCATCTGAGTGGCTCAGACTGTTAAGTGTCTGCCTTCAGCTCAGGTCACAATCCCAGGGTCCTGGGATCGAGTACTGTATCAGGCTCCCTGCTCAGTGGAGAGTCTGTTTCTCCCTCTGCCCCTCCCCTCTTCTTGTGCTCTCCCTCTCTCTCTAATAAATAAATCTTAAAAAAAAATAATAAGGTACAATTCTTGAGAATCAAGCTGAGCAAAGTTTCCTTAGACACATCACCATGGCCCATAAAAGAGAAAAAAATATATATACATTGGAAGTCATTAAAATTCAAAATTTTCACAGTTTAAAAGACATCCTTAAGAGAATGAAAATAAAGCAACAGACAAGGAGTAAATATTTTCAAAATTCAAATCCAAGAAAGGACCTATAAATAGACTTTATAAAGAGTACATATAACTCAATAATAAGACAACAAACCAATCACAAAATAGGTAAAAGATATGAGCAGGCATATCACCTGTTAAGATTTACAGATGGCTGGTACATATATGAGAAATGTTCCATGACATTAGTCATCAGGGAAATGCAAACCAAAACTACAGTAACACACACACACACACACACACACACACACTCAAATGAGTATAATAACAAAGGCAGACACGAGCACACGCTAATGGGATGTGAAGAAATGGGAAACTTCACACACTGCCAGTCACAGTGGACAGTGGTGCCACCACTTCGAAAAACATGTGGGGAGTTTCTCAAAAAGGAAAATATAAACTATCATGAAAGCCAGGTATCTCGAGAGAAATGACAACAATGAACCATACATGAATGTTCACAGCATTATTCATAATGGTGAAGAGCTAAAAACAATCCACATTTCCATCCACAGGTAAATGGATAATCAAAATGCGGTATGTCCATTCAACAGAATATTATTCAGCCATTAAAAAAAAAAAAAAGAAGGACTGATGCAAACAAGAGCATGGATGAACCCCCAAAACATGATCCTGGAGAAAACCCCATTAAGCTAAGTGATGTGAGCCAGACACATAAAGCCCCATATTGTGCAATCCTGTGCTTTAAATGTCAGAATAGACTTCTGCAGAGACAGAATTGGCTAGTGGCTTCTTACGGCTGGGAGAGGCAATCTTACTAGGGGGATTAATGTTCTGAAACGGACTTACGGTGATGGTTGTATCACTGAGTAAACTTCCTGAAAATACCTGGGGAGTACACACCTGAAATGTGTGAGTTTTACTTTATATAACAAAAAAACTAAAAAAAAAAAAGTGGTCAAGAGAACAATAAAACTACAAATAGATTACAGTAAAATACCAACAAGTCAAACATAGAAAATGAACAGCCGAGTGTCTGTAACATGAAACCCGACTCTTTCCATGTCCAGGTTGTAGCATGTTTCTTAATTGTAAAAATAAATAAAGACTTCCAGTATCTTAGACATGACATGACATATTCCTGGGACAGGTGAGTGGTTATGACCTCAAGGTGCATAGGACGCCGCTTTCTATTTTAAGACCCCCTGGCGACCCATGTCGGCAGCTACAGGCTGGGGTTTCGGTATAGTCCGCAACACCTGGTCCAGAGCCAGGCTCAGAAAAGACACTTGTTAGATCCACTCAATGCCTTCTGTCTGCCTGGGTGGAGTGTGAGTTTCTGTAAGTATTTTGTCCATTTCAACACTTTTTCTAGCGACCTTTGCAAGTGTTCTAATTAGAAAATCACACTGTAAGAATGAGTAATACTCGTGCACTGAGATGCAAGTACAAGATCAAGGGCTGAACAGACTCATGAGTTGAGGGATTCCTGCTGCACCCCATCTTAGTGGTGCGTGGGATTTGATTCTTCCTTCAGCAGAGGCAGACATCACTTCATCCAGTGAAATATTCACAACCCAAAGTAGCAAATCCAGAATTTTAATGAGTAATCATATCCTTTATACACATTTTATTAATTCTCTAAATGTCTCATGGAAGAACGGAAAACATTATTGCCATATTATTGGCGTTTTTCTGTGGAGGAAGTGGGACACTGAGAAGAGATGTGACATACATACAATGTGCATGTAACAGAGCTGGGGCATGAATTTACTTCTCTTACATGTTAAAGTCTAGTTATAAAAAAAAATACACACTCAGATCCGATTTATGTCAATTTTGGACATTTATTGACCTCTTGGATGTAGTGTGTCTAAAACCAAATTCCTGACCTTCGCCACCAGGACCTGGCCTGCTCCTCTTACAGTCTTGCCCACATCTGGAAAGGGTAACTGTCCCTCCAGCTATTTCAGATAAACAGGTTTTGGCCTCTCTTGACTTTTCTTCCCTTCCCCACAGCCACAATGTCCGCAAAGGCTGTTGTCTCTCTCAGCATCCATGCAGAGGTCCACCACTTCCCAGAAGTTATCACCATGTCAACAGCCAGCCACCACCTTGGATAATTGCAAATGTCCCCAACGTATCTCCCAGCCTCTACCCTTAGTGCCCTAAAATTTTCACTGTTGACTCAGAAGCCACAGTGTGTTAGAAGGGAGTCAAATCCTCTTATTCCTCTGTTCAAGATCTGCCAGTGGTTTCTCATCTCAATCCAAGTCTTTACTATGTCCTACGTGGAAGCCCCACTTTTATGACCTCTCCACTCACCTCTATCTCTGCTCCTTCTGCTATCTCTCCACTCACCCTTTCCAAACTTCTTGCTATTTGTCAAACATGCTACTCATGCTACTGCCTCACCTTTGCAGGTGTACAGATAGAGCACTTCCCTTCTGCCTTCATCCATCTGAATGTAACCTTCTTGGTGAGTCTTAAACATATCCCACCCTGCCTGATGGACTACAAGACAAGACATTCCTCTTGCAGCATGACATCATAGCTCCTCTCACCAAGAAGGCAGGCAGGTGTCCTCAATTTCCCTAGGAGGTAAGATGCTGGCTTCTGCAAAGACCATACTTCTCTCTACCTTACACTGCCTTAGTCTGCTGGAAAAGGAGCTGAGATATAATGATACAAATGTGGGAAAGCAAGAACAAGCTCACCTGGGCTTTCAGGTGTAGAACCAACCCAGACTTGGACCTGGATCATCAGGTTCTTAATCCATTTCTCTTCTCAGAACACCATGATGCCTCTCAAGACCATTATTAACTGGCCCCAACCCTGAACTTTCACAAAGCACCTAAATCACATTCTTCCACAACAGTATTTCCAAACTTGTCCACATGATAATCCCAGAAGTGGAGCAAGTTAACCAGGTCATAAGCAGTACAAAGGCAGTCATAGAACCCAAGGTATAAATAGCCACACAGGGTTGATGCACGTGGGATCGCAAGTAACAGAGTTTCAGTACTAAAGACCTTGCATTTCATGACAGAACCACCCCAGTCGTTTCTACAATGTGTTTTATAAATAATCCAGGGCTCTCAGAGGGTCAGCTCCAGCAGATTCCCACCCTCCTATCAAGAATATCTTGAATCATAACAGTACCTTTCTGCTGGGAAAACTGGACAGCTATATGTAGAAGAATGAAACTAGACCATTCTCTTACACCGTACACAAAAATAAACTCAAAATGGATAAAAGACCTCAACGTGAGACAAGAATCCATCAGAATCCTAGAGGAGAACATAGGCAATAATCTCTTCGATATCAGCCAAAGCAACTTCTTTCAAGATATGTCTCCAAAGGCAAAGGAAACAAAAGCGAAAATAAACTTTTGGGACTTCATAAAAATCAAAAGCTTCTGCACAGCAAAGGAAACAGTCAAGAAAACAAAGAGGCAACCCACGGAATGGGAGAAGATATTTGCAAATGACAGTACAGACAAAAGGTTGATATCCAGGATCTATAAAGAACTCCTCAAACTTAACAGTACCTTTCATGATGAGTCCCCAGTTAAATCCTGACCCACTTTAGGCAATTCTAAACCAAAATTCCACACCATAGCATCAAATCATTTATTGATTACTTGTAACTAATACATGATGAATGTTATAATGGGGAGATGATGGGATTCCATGGACACATACAACAGGTCCTAACCCGCTATGGTCTAAATATAAATTTAGGGATCTTTCTGTGTATATGTGGCAAAGTCAAGGGATTAAGTGATGTTAACCAGAGGAAACATAAAGGATGAAAAGAGGACCAGGAAGAGAACTTCCAGTAGTGGGAGCCAGCAAGGGAGACAGAGAAAGAGCCAAACGAGGAAGAAGACGACCAGTTGAAGGATGTCATGGTAGCCAGATCAGGGCATAAATTTTAAAAGCAGTAGATGGCAAATCCAGACAACAGCAAGCTAGCTCATTGTAGATCAACACTTCCTGCCAAAAATAAAGCACAATCGGGATAAAATGTACTTCTTAAAAATAACTATTTAAAGTCATTGGAAAACTACCTAGTGAGAACACAGCGACCAAAACTCCAAGAGGAAGAAAAGCTCAAAACTGTGAGCCCAAAATATACGCTACTTTTTAAACTTCATTTGCTGATTCAAAAACAGAGCTTCCAAGAAGCTTGTGAGGTTGTGGGAATAAAAACTAGAGTTTGGGGCTAAAGAAGGATGAGTTTTCTTGGTTAGATGCCTCAGGTTTTCAGCTGGAATCCCTAAAAGACAAAACCCTAAGAGTTGGGGAACATGGGAAACAGACCCTCTCTCACAAATGCTGAAACCATCTTTGATAACCGGGGCTTATCAATAGAACTTTCCACAGTGATGTATATGTCCTCTATCTGCACTGTTCAGTATGGTAGACATGAGCTACTTGTGGTTCCTGAGCATTTGAAGTGTGGCTAGTGCAATTGGGGAATGGAATTTCTAACTTCAGTTAATTTAAGTTATTTTAAATTTAACTTTAAATAACCATATCAGGATTGTTTCAGCTAAACAGAGTGACCTTACTCAAGATCTGGCCTGCTCCCCAGGGTGACCCACATCAGTGAATAGTCCACACGAGGGTATAAAGCCAAATGTCTTGCTCTATTTCAGGACAATCTGAAAATGCCATTTAAGGCTCAGAGCTCTATGTGGGGTTAACCAAGGGTCCCCTGGGAGTGCTTCACAACTCAGATTCTCTCTCTGACAATCCCTGTCCTTTCCCTCTTTTCCCTTCCTAAGAACACTGCTTAATAAAAAAAAAAAAAAAATTCTGTGTGCTAGGGCACCTGGGTGGCTCAGTCAATTGAGTGACCCTTGATTTCAGCTCAGGTCATGATCTCAGGATCGTAAGATGTAGACCCGTGTTGGGCTCTTTGCTGGGCATGGATCCAACCTAATATTCTCTCTCTTGAAGAAATTTAAGATGGCAGAGAAGTAAGGGAGAACCTGTTTGTCTCATCCCTTGAATACAAATAGACAGTTACCAAATCATTCTGAACATCTAAGAAATCAATCAGAGATCAAAGAAAATAAATGCTGTAAATCTACAAGGAGAAAAGCAACCACCATTTGGAAGTTTCTTTTAACATGCAGACTGAAATACACCCAGGATGTGGTTGGGTTGTTTTTTTTTTTCTGTTGTTTTTGTTGTTGTTTTTTCCCCTTCTTTCCTCCTTTCTTTCCTGGACAAAATGACAAGACAGAGGAAGTCATCCCAAAAGAAAGAACAGGAGGTAGTACTCACAGCCAGGGATTAAATCAATATGGATATACGGAAGATGTCTGAACTAGAATTTAAAACAATGATTATAAAGATACCAGCTGGGCTTGAAAAAAGCACTAGAGAGACTAAAGAATCCCTTTCTGTAGAGATAAAAGAACTAAAATGTAGTCAGGCCAAAATTTAAAATGTTATTACCAAAATGCAGTCCCAAATGGAGTAAATAAAAACAAGTAGGAATGAATGAATCATAAGACCAAACCAATGATATAGAAGATAAAATGATGGAAAACAAAGAAGCTGAAAAGAAGAGGGAAAGAGAACTACTGGATCACTAAGGGAGACTTCCAGAACTCAGCAATTCCATAAAGTGAAATTTTATCTGTATTACAGGAGTTGCAGAAGATGAGGAGTGGAAAAAAGGGGCAGAAGGTCGATTTGAACAAATTATAGCTGAGAACCTCCCTAACCTGGAAAGGAAACTGGCATGCAAGTCCAGGAGGTACAAAGAAACCCCCTCAAAATCAACGAAAATAAGTCAACACCTTGACATATAGTGAAGCTGGCAGATGAAGAGAAAATACAAAAACTAAAGGAATTTATGAACAATAAACCAGCCCTGGAAGAAATATTAAAGGGGATCCTTTGAGCAGAGAGAGTCCAAAAGTAACAAACACTAGAAAAAAACAGAGACAATCTACAGGAACAGGGACTTCACAGGTAATAGAATGGCACTAAATTCATATCTTTCAAAAATTTCTCTGAATGTAAGTGGACTAAACACTGCAATCGAAAGACATAGGGTAACAATGAATTCTGTTATGCTGAAAAGAAATAAAAAATGTAAAAAAAAAAGACATAGGGTATCAGAATGGGTAAAAAAAAAAAAAAAAAAAAAAAAACAAGACCCACTGATATGCTTACAAGAGTCTCATTTTAGACTCAAAGACACCTTCAGATTGAAAGTGAGGGGGTAGAGGGGTGCCTGGGTGGCCAGTCAGTTAAGTGGCCAGCTCTTGATTTTGGCTCAGGTCATGATTTCAGGATTCTGGGATTGAGCCATGCATGGGGCTCTGTGCTCATCAGGGAGTTTGTTTCAGGATTTTCTCTCTCCCTCTGTCCGTCTCCATATTCATGGGCTCGCTCTCTCAAATAAATAAATAAATCTTTAACAAAAATAGAAAGCGAGGGTGTAGAGAACAATTTATCATGCTAATGGACATCAAGAGAAAGTTGGAGTAGCCATCTTTATATCAGTCAAACTAGATTTTAAACCAAAGCCTGTATTAAGAGATGAAGAAGGACACCATAACATAATAAAGGGTCTTCTTCCAACAAGAAGATCTAACAATTGTAAGTATTTATGCCCCTAACTTGGGGGCAGCCAAATATATAAGCCAATTAATAACAAAAGAAACTCATTGATAATAATACAATAATAGTAGGGAATTTTAACACCCCATTTACAGTAATGGACAGATCATCTAAGCAGAAAACCCAACAAGATAATGAGAACTTTGAATGACACACTGGACCAGATGGATTTCACAGATATATTCAGAGCATTCCATCCTAAAGCAGCAGAATACACATTCTTCTCAAGAGGACATGTAATACTTTCCAGAACAGATCACATATAGGGTCACAAATCAGGCCTCAACCAGTACAAAAAGACTCAGATCATACCATGCATATTTTCAGACCACAATGCTATGAAACATGAAGTCAACCACAATTAGAAATCTGGAAGGACCATATATACATGGAGGTTAAAGAACATCCTACTAAAGAATGAATGAGTTAACCAGGAAATTAAAGAAGAAATAAAAAAATATATATGCAAATAAGTAAAAATGAAAACATGACAGTCCAAAACCTTTGGGACACAGCAAAGGTGGTCATAAGAGGGAAGTAGCAATACAGGCCTTTCATGAGAAGCAAGAAGTCTCATACATAAGCCAAACTTACACATACATAAGCTCCTAAAGGAGCTGGAAAAAGAACAGCAAATAAAGCCTAACTCCAGCAGAAGAAGAGAAATAATAAAGATTAGAGCAGAAATCAATGATATAGAAATTAAAAAAAAAAACAGTAGAACAGATCAATAAAACTAGGAGCTGTGTTTTTGAAAGACTTAGTAATAGATAAATATAAATAGAGAAACCCCTAGCCAGACTTCTCCAGAAGAAAAGACAAAGGACCCAAATAAAATCATGAATAAAAGAAGATCACAACCAACAGCAAAGAATTAGAAACAATTATAAGAGAATACTATGAGCAATTATATGCCAACAAACTGGGCAATGTAGAAGAAATGGATAAATTCCTAGAAACATTTAAACCACCAAAACTGAAACAGGAAGGAAAAGGAAAGCTGAACAAACACATAACTAGTAAAGAAATTGAATCAGTAATCAAAAATCTCCCAAGAAATAGAAGTCTAGGCTTCCCAGGGGAATTCTACCAAATAAAGAAGAATTAAAACCTATTCTTCTGAAGCTGCTTCAAAAAATAGAAATGGAAGGAAAACTTTCAAATTCATTCTATGAGGCCAGCATGACCTTGATTCCAAAACCAGACAAAAACCACACTAAAAAGAATTACAGAACAATATCCCTGATGAACATGGATGCTAAAATTCTCACCAAGATACTAGCTAATAGGAACCAATAGTACATTAAAAGAATTATTCACCATGACCAAGTAGGATTTACTCCTGGGCTGCAAGGGTGGTTCAACATCCACAAATCAATCAACATGATACACCACATGAATAAAAGAAAGGACAAGAACTATATGATCCTCTCAATGGGTGCAGAAAAAATATTCAACAAAATACAGCATCCTTTCCTAATAAAACCCTCCACCATGTAAGGACAGAGGGAATCTACCTCAACATCATAAAAGTCATATACAAAAGACCCATAGTGAATATTATCCTCAAGGGGGAAAAACTCAGAGCTTTTTCCCTAAGATCAGGAACACGACAGGTATGCCCAATCTCACCACTGTTGTTCAACATAGCAATGGAAGCCCTAGCCTCAGCAACGAGAAAACAAAGGGAAATAAAGGGCATCCAAATCAGCGAAGAAAAAGTCAAACTTTCATTCTTTACAGATGACATGGTACTCTATGCATAAAACCCAAAATTCTCCACCCAAAAAGTGATAGAACTGATGCAGGAATTCAGCAAAGTCGTAGGATATAAAATCAATGCACGGAAGTCACTTGCGTTTTTATACACAAACAGTGAAGCAGAAGAAAGAAATCAAGGAATCAATCCCTGTTTACAGTTGCACCAAAAGCTATGAGATACTTAGGATTAAACCTAAACAAAGAGGTAAAAGATCTGTACTCTGAAAACTATAGAACACTCATGAAAGAAATTGAGGAAGACACAAAGAAATGGGAAAACATTCCAAGCTCGTGGATTGAAAGAACAAATATTGTTAAAATGTCTATGCTACCAAAGCAATTTACACATTCAGTGCAATCCCTATAAAATACTATCAGCATTTTTCACAGAGCTGGAACAATCCTAAAATTTGTATGGAACCAGAAAAGATCCCAAAGAAAGTAATGTTGAAAAAGAAAACTGAAGATAGAGGCATCACAGTTTTGGATTTCAAGCTGCATTACAAAGCTATAGCGATCAAGACAGTGTGATTCTGGCACAAAAACAGACACATAGATCAGTGGAACAGAACAGAGAACTCGGAAATGGGCCCTCAATTCTATGGCCAACTAATCTTCGATAAAGCAGGCAAGAATCTCCAAAGGAAAAAAGACAGTCTCTTCAATAAATGGTGCTGGGAACACGGGACAGCCACATGCAGAAGAATGAAACTGGACCACTTTCTTACACTACACACAAAAATAGACTCGAAGTGGATCAAAGACCTAAATGTGAGATAGGAATCCATCAAAACCCTAGAGGAGAACACAGGCAGCAACCTCTGTGACCTCAGCTGCAACAACTTTTGGCTAGACACATCCCCAAAGGCAAGGGAAACAAAGGCAAAAATGAACTATTGGGATTTCATCAGGATAAAAAGCTTTTGCACAGCGAAGGAAACAGTCAACAAAACTAAAAGACAGCCTACGGAATGGGAGAAGATATTTGCAAATGACATATCAGTAAAGGGCTAGTATCTAAAATGTATAAAGGATTTATCAAACTCACCCAAAAAAACCCCAAAAAATCCAGTCAAGAAATGAGCAGAAGACCAGACCAGATATTTCTCCAAAGAAGACATGCAGATGGCCAACAGACACAAGAAAAAATGCTCAATATCAGGGAAATACAAATCAAAACCACGGTGAGATACCACCTCACACCAGTCAGATCGGCTAAAATTAACAACTCAGGAAACAACAGATGTTGGCGAAGATGTAGAGAAAGGGGAACCCCCTCATACTGTGGGTGGGCATGGAAGTTGGTGCGGCCACTCTGGAAAACAGCATGGAGGTTCCTCAAAAAGTTAAAAAATAGAGCTACTCTATGGCCCAGCAATCGCACTACTAAGTATTTGTCCAAAGGATACAAACATAGTGATTTGAAGGGGCACGTGCACCCCAATGTTTATAGCAGCAACATCTACGACAGCCAAACTATGGAAAGAACCTAGATGTCCATCACCAGATGAATGGATAAAGAGGATGTGGTATATATATACACAATGGACTATTAGCCATCAAAAAGAATGAAAACTTGCCATTTGCAATGACGTGGACAGAAGCAGTAGGTATTACGCTAAATTAAATAAGTCAGTCAGAGAAAGACAAAGATCCTTTGACTCATATGTGGAATTTAAGAAACAAAAAGAACATGGGAAAGGGAAGAAAAAATAAAATAAGATGAAAACGGAGACAAACCATAAGAAACTCTAGGAAACTGAGGGCTGCTGGACGGGAGGTGGGGGGGATGGGGTAACTGGGGGATGGGCATGAAGGAGGGCACGTGATGTCATGAGCTCTGGGTGTTATACACAACTGATGAAACACTAAATTCTATCCCTGAAACTAATTATACACCACGTGTTAACTATATTGAATTTACATGAAAAAATTTTTTTAAAGTTTCTCTCTCCCTCCCTTCACCTCCTCCCCCCATCTTTCTCCCTCATAAAATAAAATAAAATAAAATAAAATAAAATAAAATAAAATAAAACCCTGCATGTTAATCTCCAACTCGGGAGTCTGGACCCCAGGATACCAGCCTGTAGCACCGGTGCATGGAGTAACCAAACAAGCAGGTATTACTGTGCGAATCTGGAACTGGGTCCCCTCGAGCTAGCTGGCAGCAAGCCTCCACCACTGGTGGGAGGTGACACTTAGCCGCTGGCACGGGAGCAACACGGTCCTTCAAACTTTCACTCCTCACGACCCAGGATGGGGTCCTGAAGGGAAAAAGGACATTAGCTACTGTCACGTATCAGACATACGGAAAGCAGGAAGGGAAGAGTGAGCGGAAGGACAGTGGAGTCGGGAGCTTTGGCCAAGCTTGGAGGGTTGCCCTGCACAGAGTAATGAGCCACTGAGAGCAATTAAGCAGCAATGACAAGGTAAATGCCAAGTCCAGAGGCCTCCCCACAGCGCAGAAAGAGGCTTTCCTCTCCTGTAGCCAAAGGGCCAAGAAAGCCGCGACACACGCCCCGGCCTGAGTCGTCGGAGCGGCTAACCTCCACAAGAGCTCACGCTTCCAGCCGCGGCAGGCTGCTCTGCCAGGGACAGGCCAGGCCCGGACTGCAAAGTACGGAGACTTGGAGGCACGGAACAGGCAGAATCTGAAAAAATGAGCATCAAGTCTTGAATTCCCGGATGCCCCCAATATCCTCCACCTCGTAAGCCCACTCCTCCTGACCAAGAGCCAGGGCCTCGCCCAACGTTAAAAAGGGAGCGGGTGTGCTCTGCACCTGGTCTCAGGAGAGGCAGCAAAAGCAGCCTTAGACCAAAGCGTTCATGATAATCGGTAAATGACATTGAAAGCACTACATATAATTACGTATTTTTTTTTAAGATTTTATTTATTTGACAGAGAAAGACACAGTGAGAGAGGGAACACAAGCAGGGGGAGTGGCAGAGGGAATGTAGGCTAAGCCTGCTCCCTGCTGAGCAGGGAGCCCGATGTGGGGCTCGATCCCAGGACCCTGGGATCATGACCTGATCCGAAGGCAGACGCTTAACGACTGAGTCACCCAGCACCCCAAGTAATTACGTATCTTTAAAATTATTTAATAGGGAGCATATTTTTGTGAGATAACTTTTATATGATATGTACACTTAAATAAAACTTAGTCTTAATAAAACTTAAAAACTTAAGTTTTTATTTTATTTATTTTTAAAATAAACAATTAAATAGTTTTAAAATAATATTATTATTAAATAAATTAAAACTTTAAAAAATTAATCTTAAATTGGCCATAAATAAGGTGACGCACAGTCCTTCTGCCTATGGGAAAACATGCATTCTCCGCTCCAGGACCTGGCCCCACCTTCCTTCCTGACCAGTAGTTCTACACTTAGGCTAAGACTAAGTCACAACAACACCCACCCAATGAGGGAAGAAAAAGACTCTACTCCAGAAGCTTCCTGACCGAGTGTGTTACACATTCCAGCCGGAGCCAGGAGAACATGTGTGGGCATGCACTCTTGGGGTGCCTAATGAGGGGACAGAACATAAAGCTGGGGACAGGTGGTGGTCTTGATTCTGAACATCTGACGGGACTCAGGCTGCTATGCCACTAGGCAAGGCCCCAAGACATGGAGCAAATCCCCAAAGAATGGGTCCAGCTGGGGGGCTGCGGTGGCTCCGTCAGTTAAGCATCCAACTCTTGGCTCCAGCTCAGCTCATGGTCTCAGGGTCCTGGGATCGAGCCCTGTGTGGCGCTCTGCACTAAGCGGGGAGTTGGCTTCAGGATTCTCTCTCCCTCTGCCCCTCTCCCCTCAAATAAATAAATAAATTTTTTAAAAAAGAAAAAAAAAAAAAAAAAAAGAATGGGTCCTAGAGCGTGAAAAGACAGCTCACGCTGAATGACACAGAAATGCTGCCCTAGCAGACAGCGGAAGAAGGGATTAGAGAGCTCCAGACACAGAAACCTTCAAACAAATATACTATGTAACAGCCATTGTGGGAGACATAACCGGATTGCAGATGGATTCAAACACCCCCTGCCTTTCCTCCAGGCCAGTGTCATGAATTCTGCCCAGAACAGGCCACCGGTAACGTTCCCGACTCTGGCTGCGGACCAGAAACACCGGGAGAAACCACAGCAGCTGGTGGACAAGCAGTCCAGCCCCCCGCACAGGTCAGTTTTTGCCTCATGTCCCATCCAGTGTTTGCTTCTGGCTCCCAAAACACTGTGCCTGAATTCTCCAGGGTCCCACCAAGTGGATTTGAGGAAAAAAGAAACCAAGTCCGCTTATTTTAAATGACATGTACCCTGAATTCCCACTGAAAGTGAGCACGGACTCTCTCCTGCCTGGGGACAGAAGCAAAGATGCAGGATCCGTTCTTTTTTGTTTGCTTGCTTTCTAAGATTTTATTTATTTATCAGAGAGAGACAGAGAGAGAGCACAGGCAGGGGGAGAGGCAGGCAGAGGGAGAAGCAGGCTCCCCACTGAGCAAGGAGCCTGAAGCAGGACTCTATCCCAGGACTCTGGTATCATGACCTGAGCCTAAGGCAGCCCCTTAACCAACTGAGCCACCCAGTGTCCCTGCAGAATCTTTTCTGGAGGAGCCTCTTACCTCGCTCAGTATCCCCTCTCTCTCTCCTTGGAAGGAATCTTTCTACAGTATAGAGCTGACCGTGCTTTTCTCCTGCTAGAAATCCTCTGATGATTCCATAATTGCTACAGGATAATAGATGAAGAAATAAACACCATTTAGGGTCCCCAGGACAAGCCCCAGAATTACTATTCAAGCGCTCTGCCATTTGCATCCCGTCCCAAGCCCAACCCCCCACCACCAAACACACACACACATCAAACTTGGTTCCAACTAACCAATTTCTGATCCCACCTTCCCTTTAACCCTTGAGCTCCCTGTGTACAGGTCCCAGCAGATTCGTTTCCGTATCCCCAGCACCCAGCCATAGCAGGTCCTCAAACCAAGTTTGGGGAAAGAAATGAAATGAATGGGTGTATAACCCCAGTTCAATGAGGCTGGGAGTACCGGCATGCTCCCCAAATGGCTAGGGTGAGAAACTCAAAAAGGAAGAAGACTGTGTCTTCTCTCTCGTGTGTCCCCACCCTGACATTGCAACACTCGGGAGGCAGGTGTCTTCAGTACAGCTGTGGTGTCTGAACCAGACAGCCTGCAGATGACCCTCTGGGTACAGGCTGAGGACAGCTACAGAGGAGCCTGGCTCCTATTCAGGAATTCTATGCTCTGTTCAAGTTCAGCTGCCTCTTGGCTGGGCAACTTCAATCTCGATGCATTACTTTTCTGTTATTCAATCTCTATGAATTTGTCCTTCCTTATCCACAAAAGGGAGATTAAAAATACCAGCTTTGTGTGGTTTCCATAAAGATTAAATGCACTAAGGCAGGGAAAGCATTTAGCCTAAAGCCTATAATGTGGGAGGTACTCAATAAATGGGATCTATCGAGTTTGAAGAATCAAAATAAAGAATTCTATTTTGACTGTGAGCCTTCCACGATGGATCAAGAAGTTTTGGCCCATAATGGAGGCTCCCTATGTCACATCATAAACCCCACTGTCACCAGGGTTACTTGGGGGGGCCACTCTCCCAAGGGACTGATCACCCCGCTGGGGATAACTGAGGGTTTCTCTTTTCCTTTCTTCCTGTGCTTTTTAACACAGAAGACAGAACAAGGGATTTTTTTTTTTTAACTCCCGTGAGCTAACGTGGGTGGAGGGACCTTGTTGCCCAAGTGGAAGGGTGATGGATCTCATTTGGCAGAAAGCACTTGTAGCCTCTGCGGTATACGGAATACTTCCCGTCAGACGCAGTTCTAAGAACTTTCCATAGATGACCTCCACTAGTCTTTACAGCAACCTGATGAGAGAGGTTGTAGTGTACCCCCACATGACATCCGAGAAGCGGGACACAGAGAGGGGAGCCTCCCAAGCTTATGCGGCAAGCTCATGGCAGATTGTTGGATTCGAACCCAGCCAGCGGGCCTCCAGAATTTACCATCTTCACAGTTAGACTATGTTGTCTCGCAGAAAAGTGCAAAAGAAAAAAAAAAGAAAACACACACCAAAATCTCAGAACAGGGAGGAAATTCAACAGCAATGCCCCGTGTCATGGGCTCTTTCCTCTCCTTCAACGGCAGGAGCAAGGAAGTTGGCTGGAGCTCTTTGGGGCCCGAGGGGGGTTCAGGGAGAAATGGAGCAGAAGCGGGCGGAGGCCCAGCCCCCAGCAGCCAGCATGGCGTCAGCCAGGTGGGGTCGGTGTTGAGGGTGGACGAGCCCAGAGCCAAGCACATGGTGCCCACGCTCTCCCACTCGCTGGGCACCAGCCAGAGCCCCACGAGCCCAGAGGAGCAGCTGCAGGAGTGGGGAGCCTTTCTGTGTAGGGACTTTGCTTTTTTAAAATTTATGGATTTTTTTTTTTTTTAATTTTGCTGTTTAAGTAAGAGAGTGAGCACTTGTTTCCATGAACCATCCTCCAGACATCAGGACTTTGCTTCTCCCGTACTCAGAGGGGGCCAGACGGGAAGCCAGGCCCTGAAGAGCAGAGGCAGAAAATTCCTGTCCCGGAGGCTCCTCCCAACCCCCTACCACTGGCCGTGCCCCTCCCCCACTGTGCCTTGGCTCAAGCTAGACCCTCTGCCCAGGATGTCCCCCTGTCCCCACGTCCCTCACCCAAACCCTCTGCCACTTACCCTACAACGCCAAGGAGTCCTGCCACCCCCCAGTGGAGGTGACATTCCCGCTCAGCCCGCACAGCGTTTAGTCCCCTCCCCCCACAGCACCACAGGGCACAACTTTATGTCCTCCTGGAGCTCTCTCGTGGGGAGACAGTGCTTCCTTCCCCAGCAGTGGGCAGGGTGGGCACTAACGTCTGCGCTGACAGAGGTGAGGGAGTCGAGCGCCAGAGGGAGAGGACGCGCTCAAAGCCCATGGTCAGTAAACAGGGGGGACCAGCCTGTTTCCCATGCAGGGGAAGGGGCCCAAAGACCACCGCCTCTCCCCAGCCCGGGCCGTCCCAGTGAGCTCCACTGACAATGACTACTTACCCCAGTGGATGCCACGCTCCTTGTGAACTCCATCCCCAAAACCCTCGGCATGACTTAGAAGCTCCCAGGGTGAGAAGCTTCTACACCTGCAAACTCTCCTCGGCCCTCTCTTCTCTCCCCGCCTTGTTCCAGCCACACGAGCTGACTCGTGATTCGCTAACATGGAAAACACTTTACTCTCTACCTTACAACCTTCACATGTGGGTGCCTGGGCCCAAACTCTCTCCTTCCCCCACCCACACTCTGCCACCCTCCTCCCATGACCTCCTACCTGTCCTTCTCTTCTCAGATCCAGAACAGGTGAGGGCTGGGTGGCTCCGTACGTTAAGCCTCCAATGCTTGATTTCAGCTCGGGTCAGGATCTCAGGGTCCTCAGATCGAGCCCCACGTGGGGCTCTGTGCTCGGCGCAGAGCCTGCTTGTCCCTCTCCCTCTGCTCCTTCCCCTGCCTGCTCTCTTTCTCTCAAATATATAAAATCTTTAAGAAAAACAAAAGCAGGTGAGGTCTACCTGTCCCACATGCTCAGAGTTCCTTTACAGGTCCAATGGCATAAACACACTTTGTGACTATATTTTTATTTTTACTATTAACTTATCTAATGTGTTTCCCTCACTACGTGGGCTACATGGGTATAAACTGGCCTTCCCCTACTGTTTCATCATGCCCGCCAGGCACTGATGTCCTCATCCAGCTCTATGTATATATTATAAATGCATTTGTTGAATAAATAAATGAAAAACAAGATAAATGAAAGAAGTGGCCTCTGGTTGGAGTCGATAACCCTGATAATCCCTCCGGTTTTTGGAATTCAGTAAGAACATCATCTTTCTTAGACCAGAGGGGAAAATCTCAGGTTCCGTTCTTCAGAAAAAGTCCTCTGAGAAAGATTTGTTTTCCCTATCTGGTCTGTCTGTGGGGTGTCAGGGTCCTTCCACTGTAATTGCGCGTGTTTGGGTCCGTATGTCGGGAAGTGGGAGACACAGAAGCTGGAGGTGCCCGATGCAGGTGACCGGCCAGCGCAGGAACCCTCTGGAATGAGCCAAGAGCAGATGAGCTTCCAAACACCCCGCGGCTGCCGGGGAGGAGCCCAGATGGCTTCTCTCAGAAAGTACAGCTCCAACACAACACCGTTCTTCCTGCCGTTGCTTCACTCGCCCTCCGCAGCACAAAATGGGTTCCCGGCTCCAGTTTGCTCCACTTGAGTGAAAACAGATATTGGGCCCCGCTGTCTCCACCCGCAAACCTAAGCGACGAAGCCAGGACTGGATAATGGGCCGGTTCCTCACCTTCGGCAGCTCTCCTCCTACCCCAGTTGTCACCCAGAGGGGCTGAATGGATTTTCCTAGTTTATGTTCTGGCCCCGAACTTTAAAAACTAAACTAAAATGACATCTATTTGGAATATTAGACCAAATTGGGCTGTGCTACTAACTAGTTAATCGGCCTTGGGGAAATCATCTGGCTTTCCGGAAACCTGGCTTCTTAAACATTCAGAAGCAGGACCGTGTCATGGCCTAGGCACATGCAGACCTAGACTAGGTCTTGATTCTGCCATTTGGTAGCTGTGTAACCTTGGACTAGTCACTTAACCTCTCTGGGCCTCAGTGTCCGCATCTATAAATGGAGAAACAAAGATGCTCCGCCTATTATGTCAAGGGCTGTTGTGAGAATTGAGTGAGAAAATGTATGTAATGTGTTTCGTGTATGCCTGGCACCTGGCAGGAACCCAAGAAATTACAGAAGCGGTAGCAGTATTAATATCCCTAAGATCATATAAACTATTAATCACCATAATGTATAAATATAATCAAGATTATCCTGATTCTCAACCAAGTCAAACCTTGCCTTCTTCATGAAAACTTGTCCTAAGAACTATTGTTTATGGAACATTCCTTTTCCTACACTCAAACAAAACACGCTCTCTGTACTACATATTTAAAATTTAACTCTCCTCCATACATTTTCTCTGATGGTTCCAAACCACTGGTGGCTCCCTCGGGTCATGCCTCCTGGGCTGGGGACAGGAGACAGGGATGCAGAATCTAATGGGGTCTCCTAACTTAGGGCCTGGCTCCCCTCGATGGATCCAGGGACATCATCTGGAGTTCATTCCCAGAATTCGGGAGCCTCTCAGGGACCCAGTCACACCGCTACCATCCTCCTTTCTCTCGCCCACCCACACACATAAAAACAAAAGCATGATTATAAGTAATTACGCATTCTAACCCACCCTTTAGGCTGGGGGAGGATAGCTTCCAGGTACAAGAACACAACTTCTTACCTCCCAAGAACCCCCCCACAAACTGGCTGGGGGACCTGGCAATACCTGGAGTGAGGCAAGTGCTCCATAAATATTTGTGGAGTGAATGAATATTATTAGTGACTGGATTGCCGGGACATCAGTTACCTGCTGAACAACAATGCTACAAAACAAGCTAGTGAGAAGGGTTCAGCAGCTCTGGCTCCCACATGACCGTAACCAGCCGCCAAGTGGGTTAGGGAGCCATGCCTGGCGGAAAGGTGATGTGATTTTCTGAAGAAGCTGGGCAGCTGGCAAGATCCTGACTCCCCAGCACCCAGCCCAGGGCCCTCCCAATCACCCCAGGTTCTCCCAGGGCCCTTCAGTGCTAAGACGGAGGCTGCGGACTCACGAAGCACACGCACAGACACAAACATCCCCCCACCCCAGGGGGAAGGATGTGCGCACACTCCTGCCTGATGAGCTGAGCTAGGCCTGACCCGAGCTCCAGCAGCACTGCTGGGCTCTCGGAGATGGAATCTGGGCCAGGGCTACTAATGAGCCACATCCAGTGGAAGGCCGGGGAAGTTGGGGGGCTCCTCTGGGGACAGGAGTGTGTCTACAAGAGCAAATTACCCATCCCAGCCACTGACAGGGCAGCCATTTTGCTCAGCACAAGCACATAAAACCCCACAAGGGAGGGTTCCCTCTTCCAATTCCCAGATGAGAAAGGTTCAGGCAGTACGTGACTTCATGTGTGCCTACTGCTATCCTGGGTCCAGGCCCAGAGTGGTCCCCAGGGGCCCACGGTTGCAATTACACACACCAAGCCCTGGCAATGGAATTCACTGGAAAAGATCTTGCAGAATTCAATCAAAGCGTCATTTATCTCCTCTTCCTTGCTCCAGATAATCCGTCGGGTAGAATTTTTCAATCTTTGCCAGTTGGCTCACACAGAATCTGAACATAGGACAAGGCAAAAGTCAGCCTCCATCCAAGATCATTCCCCCCTGCCAGGGATGTCTTCCTATGTCCTGCGATTTGAAGATGCAGAATGGTCACTATCTCCTGAGCATGAAGCCACTCAGTCAATAAGCATGTACTCGGCATTATGTGCCTCGATATCAGCGTTCAGAATGACGACGTCCATCTCAAACCCCCAGTCAGCGACTGACAGGCAACCCTCCCCCTGAGAGACTGGTTTTTTTTCCTTTTAATAGAGAGAAGAGAACCATAAACACGTATAAAACCATTCAGGAAGACACTGTAATGGGCACATGCAGTAGGTACATGACACGAGGTACAACATCTGTGTCTTCCCGTGGGCATTGGAAATAATAATGGAAGTCCTTTTTCCCAGGAAAGCCCCCGGAAGCTTCAGAAAAACAACCACCCCTGGTGATTTGAGTCCAGGCTGATCTGAAAGTGATTCCTTCCAATGACTTTGTTAGCACTGAATTCCTTTTACTAAACACCTTTCTGCCTTTTCTTAAAATACTTATATTGATTTTTATCTGTTGCACTCAACTTTAAGATGATATGAAACATAGAACCAAACAAGTGCTTAAAGATGGGAACTTAACATTCTTGTCCTGAGCTTATAGGATTTGAAGGCAGGGCAATGCTATTACCATTTGGAAATGAGTTACAGGGCATGCAGGGGCAAAACGGGTCGTTCGGTTACGACCTCTGAATGGCCAGCTGTGATGGTCCACCTGACTGACACCAGACTTGCCTTCCTACCATAAATGATCATAAAGCTGAGGAAAGTATGTAAGGCAACTGTTCGCAGACATGTGAAAGGCACTGCCCGAGACCGAAATCCAGAGGGGAATTCGTAAGTGAGCTGCAAAATTACCTCAGATCTCCATGGCTGTGAGAAAACTTGCTGCCTGTGAGCTGGAGTCCAGCACAGCTTGATGACGTCACTGGGCTGAAGAGGGAGAGTGGCCTGAATCTGTGGTTCGGGGCACTTGGGGAGGTCTGCTGTAAGACGGTGATGAGGACCAGCCTGCACGAACACAGGGGGATGTTCCCAGACGGTCCCCACAGACCATGGGCTGGAGACTCTAAAGGTTGAGTAGAGCCCATGAAGCTGAAACCCCGGCCCAGTGAGAGAGTAGTAAGACCTCGTTAAAACCTAGTTAACACTCCAGGCATTAAGCTGAGGTCAAAGAGGGTCCTGATTTAGGTTTAAAGACCACACCCTAGAGTAAGGCAGATGCTAGACACATCCTAGCAGATCCCAAAATCAAGACATGATAAGGTCTACAGCAAGAGTTGAGAGACTACTGGGTCCTTCCAAGTGATAGGATTTAAGAAATATCTTGGAGTTCTTGCAAATTTATCTCGACAAAGCACAAAATCAAACCAACACAAATTCAAGATAGTTGGCTATTAACTGTGTCACTTCCAATAAAAAAATACATATTCCTTATCCACTTGGTTCAGTAAAATGTTCAGCAGTACTAGACATGCAAGGAAACCGAAAACATGACCTACAGTCAAGATTAAAAAAAAAAAAGCCAATTAAAAATCAAACCTGAATTAGCACAGATGTATTATTTAGCTGACTAAAACTATAAAACAGCTATTACGTTCATTAAATTAGAAGAAAACAGAATCTAAATGGATGAACAGATCAAGAATGTCAGCAATGACATGGAAACTACAGAAAAGAGCCAAGTAGAAATCCTATAATTAAAAGTTGAAAAAAAAATAATTGGGTGGGCTTTACAGCAAACCAAAGTTACAAGCGTCAATAAACTTGAAAATAAACCAATAGAAATTCTCCAATATGAAGAACAGTGAGAAAAATATTGGGGGGGAAATGGGGCTTTTGGGACAATATCACATATGTAATAAGAATCCCAGAAGGAGATGAAATGAGAAAGAAAAAAAAGTAGGAATTTTAGAGCCCTTAATAATTAAGAAATTATAACATTAATAAATAAATTTAAACAATAAATAAATTTAAACATTAAGAAACTTACAAGATACTCTAAACAGAGCATCACATGCAAAATCTGCCAAATTTACTTGACCCTAGAACCTTTGTACCATGGAGCATATCACAGAACTATGCTCTAGAGAACCCCCTTTGGGAACTAAGCCCCACAGATTGGACGTGCAGTTCAGGCATTTCTTGGGGAAGTTAGCTCGGGTGAGTGCGTGATGCCAGGTTCCCCAGGGTGATGATATTCAGGCAATGGGTGAGAGTTATGATAACAAGAATACCCTAGGAGGTCGGCAAGGACTCAGGAAGAGAGGCGGAAGGGGCTGAAGACAAAAATCTTCCACAAGCCAAGCCTGGCTCTGAGCCAGCTTCTGCTCAAGCTCTACTTAAATGTCTTGAGGTCCACAAGCACCACGTAGTACAATCAGGCCGGGAGGCCCCCGGGGAAATCTGGGTCTGGGACTCAGAAAACTCATTTCTACCAAAGGAGATAGGAAGCTTGGAGGAGTGCCAAAATCCAGGTGGAAAGGATTGCTTTGTGTTTTCATTTCATTTTCTGCAAGTGACAGAATCATAGGGGAAGGCCACCCAACATAAAGGAAATAGCACAAAACCACAAATCACAGTTCCCTGGATCGCAGCCAAGTCCGACGGACACTTCCTGTGTGACAAATGGAAGGACCCAGAGAATATTAAACAAAATATACAGCAAAGTATAAAACAAAAACTCAAGTCACGACTAAGAGACAGGTCATGTGGTTGTGCGATAAAATCCTGCAATTATAAAACCCTTCCATTTACTGAGCACTTGCAAGTTCATTACTCCATTGCATGTTCATGACAACCCATGAGGCATGTGGCATCTTATCTACTCCACAGAAGAAGAAATGGAGGCTCAGGCAGATACTATGAATTTTCAGAGGCTACCTAATTAGTTAACGGCCAAACTGAGACTCCAATACAGTTTGTTCCTCATAATAACCCACTGCTTTGTATAAACAAAATGTCATGGAAAATATGGGTTCATGAGAACCTATCTATGGACTTGCCCATTCTGGACCATTCATGTAAAAGGAACAATGAGATAAGTGGTCTTTTGTGACTGGCTTCTTTCAGTTAGCATAGTGTTTTCAAGGTTCACCCATGTTATAGTGTGTGTTACTAAGGACTTCAATCCTGTTTATTGCTGCATAATGTTCTGTTGCATGGATATACCACATTTTGTTTATCCGTTCATCAATCAATCATTTTAAATGGAGGAATGGTAGTCTGCTGTCTGTGCCCTTACTGTTTCAATTCATCATCCCCGATGATGGATTTTTTGATCTGCAACTATTTGACTTCTACAGATAACAATGTACATCACATATTTATAAATATTTCTTTATACATGTATGATAATATCCTTAAGCTTTTAAATCAAAACTTTTGAGTTAGAGAGTACTCATACACTTAAGGCCTTTTTGGTATATATTGGCAAATTTCCCTCTACATAACAGTCTGTCATGAAATGGATTTATCATTATACTCAGACTTTTATTTCTCTATAAAAGCATCAAATAGAAATTCTAGAAGTAGAAAACTGAAATAAAATAGTTGGATGGGCTTAAGGGCAAATCAAAAATTATAAGGGTCAATTCATGGACAGCTGATTCTGCCATGTGTATGGAAATATAGAGCAATGATGAAAAAGAAAATCTTGAATAAGAACAAAGTTGAAGAACTTAGATTGCAGATTACCAAGATTACGTTAATTAAGATAATGTGATATTGGTACAGGGAAGAAGAAAGACAAATGAAAAAGAATAGTGAGTCCAGAAGTAGACACAGATACATATAAGTCACCTAATTTGGAACAAAGGTGATATGCAGAGCCATAGGGATGACATGTTTGTTCTGTTTAATAGAAGATATTGGGACTATAGGGTGTCCACATGAAGTAAAAAAATAAATTTTGACACCCTACCTCACACCATATACAAAAATCAATTCCAGCTGAATTATATATCTAAATGAGAAAGACAAAACAATAAAGCTTCTACATGATAATAGAGGATGACCTTGGAAGAAGCAAAATTTTCTTGAACAGGACATGAAAAACAATAACCACCAAGTAGATGATACATTGGACACTTTCCAGATTTAAAACTTTTTCTTAAGTCAAAAATCACCATTGAATAAGATATTTTCAGCACATATATCCAACAAAGGGCTCATGTCCAATACAACTCAAAAACTCCAAATGAGAAAAACAGATAAGCCAAAAGAATATGTTTAAGAGAGTGGAACAACCACTTCACAGAAAGGATATTAAAATGACCAACAAGCACAAGAAAAGACTCTCCACAGTGCTGGTGACAGAAAAATGCAAATTAAAAGAAACAACTACATATTAAAATGCAAATTAAAAGAAACAACTACATATTACCAAAAGAGTTTATTTATTTATTTTTTAGATGGCAAGAATGTAGGGCACCTAGAACTCTTACCCTGCTGCTGACATGAGCCTGTGTTAACACGGTCACTCTGGAGAACTGTTTTGAGCACTTACAATAGCCAACGTGCTCTAAGACCCAGGAATTCCATGCCTAGGTACATACACGCCCCAAAAAAAGAAATACATCTATGCACCAAAAGACATGTAACAGGATGATCAAAGCAACATTATTCACAGTATTCCAATTCCGGGGGAGAAAAAGTCCAACAACAGCAAAATAAATAAATAGTGACAGACTCATATAGTAGTAAATGGTGCAGCAATAAACACGAACCATCACTGGTACATATGAAAACATGGATGAACCAAACAAATATCATGGTGAGCGCAAGAAGCTAAACACAGAAGAGTAAACAGATTATTTCATTTACATAAAGTCCAAAACAGGTGAAGATATTTCATGGTAAATGAGGATAGTTGTTAATTTTTTGGCAATTGTGATGAAGAGTATGTTTTGGTCACACAGGTGTGCTCACTTTGTTGAAACCTACCAAGCTATATACTTAGGATGTGTGTACTTTTCCAAGCGTATATCATGCTACAGTAAAAAGCTTGTTTAAATACAGGTGATACCCCAAGGCCACTGCGTGAATGTTCAGGGTCCACCATTTTAAAACAAGTCCTTGTGTGTGTCTCCACACCCACAACACAGCACTGCCCACCATCTGTCTATGGAAGGCATAAGGGCAGTGTGGTTTGCTGGGCAAGGAGGTTGGGCAGGAGATCAGACCAGAAGAGACTCTAAGAACAAAATGGTCTGGAGATTCAACTGTGCTCCTGGGCTAAGGGGAACTGGAATTGGAGAAACGGGGACAAACCCCACTTCCCTGTATCAAGTGGGGGAAAAGCAGGGAGGGTAGCACTTCCTCCCTGCACACCCACCATCACCCACCCCTGAGTCAACTGACCCCTGGTTCTTGCCCCACCACACAGACATTGGCAAGCAGCACACCTCACCCCTCCACCTCCAGAAATGGTTCCAAATCACTGCGAGGGTAGCATTCAACACATTCAACACAAGGAAAATGATTTAAGCCCGTCAAAATGTAGTAAGAAAATTGTGAATTATTTAAAATGAGAAAGACAGCAAGAATATGGATAACTCAGATCCAAGACAGACCACAACACATGCTTTTGTTGAGTCCACACTGCCTTTTACTGAGTTGTTTCTCTAGGCCAATTATACTTGGCCCCCACAGCTCTGAGTGTCAGGAAGGGTGTGATCGTATTTTCTTTGGCTCCACACAGTTTTTCTGCTAGGGAAGGGAACTCAGGAGGGTCCTCTGTACTCTTTCCCTGTAGGGGAGCATATGCTGCTGTGTTCTCCTCCCACCCCATGGAGAGATGAAGAGAATGCCATTCCCCGGCAATGAGGGGACCCGGGGAAGGAGACAAAGGCTTGGTCCCTCCTTATTCCAAATGCAGAGAAATAAACACATGCACACTCAACCCTGACCAGGTTGTAAGTGGTTGCATACTCAAATGCTGGTGATGGGATCAATCCAAGAGAGTCAGATGGTGAGAAAATCAAGTGATGTGGCCTGAATCGAGTTAGCCAGCATATCTCAATGCACTATGGAATGGAAGATTCCAATCCCAGAGAGGCTTTCCTACCCAAAGTCTGGAATCACCCCTACTTAGATACTCACGGTACTCTTGTCTTCTCTCCTCCTCCTGCTTTGCTAAATCTCCTCCTCTAGCTAGAGTAGATGAGTCTGGAAATGGGAAAGGAAGAACATTATGGGGTAGAGATTCCTCCGTGCTAGATGTGGGTGAGCTTTCTCCCCAGGGATGGTGGAAAGCAGGTCAGTTTTGAGTACCCAGAATTCACAGATCCCTTTTCTGCTAACAGCACCCTGATTTAGGTAGACCACCCCCCTCCTAATATAGATGCTTGTGGCAGCCTAACTCAATTCTTGGCTCCAGAAACAGAGCATATGACTTGGCAAAACCAATCAGAGCACTGTCCCCCACTTTGCCACAGTGATTGGTAGAACATAACCCAGCCAGTGTTGAGACACATTGAAACTTCTGGGAAAGAAACCATGTTCCACTGGATTTGAAGTTACAGGAACTCGAAGCTGGATCTGCTGCAGCCACTTTGTAGCTGTGTGGAGAGGACCTGTCCAAGAGTGGAAAGAAAAAGGAGCTGAGAGGCAGTGAGGGGAAGAGGGGGTCCTGTCGAAATCGGTTAAGTATCTGAATCAAACCATACTTGAATCTGAGTCTAGAGTTTTCGATCACGTGAGCCAGGAAATTGCCCTTATTATTAAGCCACTTGGAGGGGCATACTCTGTACTGCTTGCAACAGAAGGATTCATATCTGGTGTGCCAGTGATCTAAAATAAATCAGAAATCCCTCAAATATGAAGATTAATTTCCTGATTAAACCCTTACCAGGTCTACTTGAGAGTTTCCTACTCCTCCTTCTTGACCTCATCAACCTTTAACAAAAGAAAGAAATTTTCCATTTCTACCCCTAATCCTTAGCCATTAATTTAACAACAAAGGCCATTGTGTCCCTCTTCCCTTATTCCCAGACTTCTCCCCCAAGTGGACCATAGTAGAGAGGTGGGGAGTCCTGCCAAAAATCACAAAAGCCCCCGCAAAAGAGGTTACCCCCATCTCTTCAGTTGAGGCCACCAAAGGTGTACCTTCACCTGGTCATCCCCCATGTTATTTCCAGACTGGACTGAGTTCTTCAGGAAGCCAGGAAGGCTTTGTGGAAGCATCACGACTCGAGTTGGCCCCATGAGCTTTCACAGCCTGCATTCCATCACTGGCCTTTTCTGACTGCTGCACAAAAAGGAAGCGGGTGATTCTCCACACAGTGGGGCCCCCGGCTCTCTCCTTCCAATCCATTAAGCATGGCGTGGCGTCTGTAACTCGGCACACGCCATGCTGTTCTGTATAAATAGGGACCATCCATCAGAAATGTCACAGACAGGAAGCCAATGAAGTTTCTACAACCAATTTACAATCAGAATCTGCCGTGAAATGCACACGGAAAACGCCTTAACAGATTGAGAGGATGTGGAATGCATATTACGTATGGTCGGCACAACCCTGTTAAATCCGGAGGGTGAGGCGCAATGAAGAAAAAGTGGAACATGCCCAAAAATTAGGGAACAAATGAAATGCAGGTGGGGTCTACAGTCACATTGGAAAATGAAAAACAACAGTGTGGCAAATAGAAATGGTGTAACCACGTCCCATTTTTTTTTCCCCGCCATTCCGCAAAGTCAGCAAACCAGGGGCACTCTTGCAAATACATGTTCTTCTTGACTCTGAATTTATTACCGCCGGGCTGAAAAGTATAAAAATTGAAGATTTCTATTTAGACAGAAAATAAATTTAAACAAGGGGATAGCCAGGCTTGTTTTCTAAGTCAAAACTGCCAACTTCCTTCAACCTTGTCCGGGAAGATTTACTCATAAGCGTAAAATTTCAGCCTGGGTTCAGTGGCGTGGCTTAATGTTTAGAAGCTTTAAAACTACCTTTCGGGGAAAAAGAGGAAGTCTGTCCATTGTTCTCTTCATGAACACCCGGAACGCTCAGGTCCAAGGCACCTTTTTTTTCTTTCTAAACATGTTGATGCAAAAGAAAGAGATATTTAAAAGCTAACATGATCTTCATCAATATCATCATCATCACGACCATCATGAGGCCAGTCGGTACTTGAGGAGGACTGCTTTTATACCAGGAAGAAGAGCGATTTTACACAGTGTACAATTGCATGCCCCCTTTACCGGTGGTAAAATCTAGACTAAAGGAGGTTAAGAATCAATTAAATGATAGACTCAGGTTCTAGCACACCTTCAGATGCAAGACCACGAAGAACTCTAGACACTGGTCTCTTGCTACTAATCAAAGGTGTTTATAAGCCCCTCAAATGGGTTAGTTACACTATTTCTTCTCAAGTGTCTCTGAAACACCCACATGGCTCCTCCTCAGCCCATTCCTGCAACTGATGAGCCTCCCAGTTGAGAATGAATCAAAGGAAATTCTAGTAAGCATGTAACACTGATAATAATAGCTAGCTGTCCTGAGGGCGAACCGTATGCCAGACATTGTGCTCATCATTTTATGTGGATTATCTCACCCATTTATCACACTCACCTTATGAAATGTCTACCGTGACTGTCCACATTTGTCCAATGAGAAAACCAAGACTTGTACAGGGCGTGAGACCAAGCACATGCATTCAGCAAGAGATGGAGCTGGAAGCGCTCTGGTCTCATTCTCTCCTGAACCCACAATGGCCAGACTTTCTCAGCCTCTCCTCACCTGGAGCTGCTCTTGCCCCATGACCTCCACAGGGGTCAGGTTCATGATCAGTGAGTGTTCAGACATCTTCTTCCACTTCATGAGCAGCTTTGATACACTTGATCACTCTCCCCCACTTAGCACACATGTTCCCATGGTCTCCCATGTTCCTTGACTCCTTCCCAGTCACTAGCCAACCCTGACCCTGCTCAGTCACCTTGCTGGTCCGTCCTTGTCTCCTCAATCCTGAAATGTTGGAGAACCTGGGTTCAGTTCTCACACCTCCTCTCTTCTCTATCCACTCACTCCCTCAGTGGTTTCCTCTAGGCTCAGGGTTTTAAGCACTATCAATAGGCTGATAATTCCCAAGTCTGTTCCTCCATCCCAGACTCATCTCCTCAATCCTTAAGAGTATACTGAGGGGGAAGCCTGGGTGGCTCAGTTGGTTAAGCAGCTGCCTTCGGCTCAGGTCATGATCCTGGCGTCCTGGGATCAAGTCCCACATCAGGCTCCTTGCTCAGTGGGGAGCCTGCTTTTCCCTCTGCCTCTGCCTGCCATTCTGTCTGCCTGTGCTCACTCTTTCTCTCTCAAACAAATAAATGAAATCTTTAAAAAAAAAAAAAGAGTATACTGAGGGACACCTGGGTGGCTCAGTTGGTTAAGCCGCTGCCTTCGACTCAGGTCATGACTCCAGGGTCCTGGGATTGAGTCCTGCATCGGGCTCCTTGCTGCACAGGGAGCCTGCTTCTCTCGCTGCCTCTGCCTGCCACTATGCCTGCTTGTGTGTACTCTCTCTCTCTCTCTCTCTCTGACAAATAAATAAGTAAAATCCTAAAAAAAAAAAAAAAAAAAAAAAGGATACTGAACTAACATCTAACATAGATATCTTAAACCGGACAGGTCCAAAACAACTCCACTGTTCAACTGGCAAAAATCGACCCTCCACCCAGTCTATGCTTCTCCCTATGCAGCAACTCTGCCCTTGGAGCCGCCAGAGACAGATGTCTTGGAGTCATCCTTAAATACCCTCTGTCACATCTCATGCACCATCCATCAGCAAACCATTTCTGGGTTCCATCTACAAAATACATCATAACTGGGTTACTTCTTACCACTCCACTCACCTGCTCCATTTTCCCCCAAGTTACCATGTAGCCTCCTGGTGCTGCCATCACTCCTCCTCCAAATCTATTCTCGAGAGAGCAGCTGGAGTGGTCATCTGTTACACTAACTGCCCCAACCAACCATGTCTTCTGGTATCTGTACCATGCACAGCCCCACAGTGACTCTGGGCTTGGGGATGTCACTTAGCACATGGTTGGGGGTTGGTGCTGTGGAAGTTTGGCATGCATTCTTCAGGAATGATGCCACGATCTTGGAAGGAAGCCAACGAGGTGTAGCCTCCTTGGATGGAAGACCACATGGAAAGAGAGGGCCAGACGTCCTAGATGAGCCCGTCCTCCAGCTGAATGAGCACAGGTGAAACCAGCAGGAGAAGGGCCCCATCATCCTACACAATGGGGAGAACTAACAGACCACTGTTTTCCAAAGCCACCAGCAACAGACAACAGATCCAGGATACTTTCAAAACAAGCCTACTCAGTTCATTCTTCTGCTCCAAATCCTCTCACAGCTTCCCATCCAACTCAGAGCAAAACCAGAGTCCTAACAGTGACCGACAAGGTCCCCTGCCCCCTCTTCTGATGTCATCCCATCACAGTTTCCCTCACTGCAGCCACACCAGCCTACTTGCTCCTCCTCAAGTTCACCAGGCACCCGCTGCTGCCCTTGGCGGAGTGCTCTAACCCTGGCCTTCTCTGCTTTCCCCCTGCTAGAACAGTCTCCCTATGAACCTACAGAACACAGCCCCTCCCCTTCGCCTTGTTGCATGTGCACCTGTCACCACGGTACCCTCTGTGTGTTCACTTGTGTGTTGGTTCCCTGGGTTTTCCCAAGTAGGATGAGAGCTCCTTGAAGGCAGGGGCTCTGTCATTTTTGTTCTCTGCTGTCTCCTAGGCACCTAGAACAATGCCTTAACTACATACGTGTTGAAAGAAACAAAGAAATGGAATCAGAGTCTAATGCATCTGTTCCTAGCAAGGATATTGCACTGAATCGCTAAGGAAATTACTCTAGCTGAGTGCTGGAGGGGGACCAAGCAGTTTGACATCCGAAAGTGAGCTAGTCTCATCTCCAGTCCAGCTTGGCGTCAGGCCTTGAGGACTTCAACTCCCAGGCAGAGCCCCACCCAACCCCTGAACCAGTCCAGGCCTGAGCAGGGAGACTTGCAAACCCCTCACGGTCACATGCTGGGGCATCTAGAAGGGTCGTGCTGCCTAGGCCTGGTGTCTCACATGCCTGGCAAGAGTCTCCAAGACAGGCGTCCCTCCTCCCCACTCATGGTTGCCTATCTCCTCCTCCACCCTATGTGGGCTCCTCCATTTGACCCACTTTCCCTAATAAATACTCACAGGGGACCTACTCTGTGCCAGTTCTAGGAATACAGAAGTGAGCACGAAGCACATTCTCAAGATATCTGTAAGACAATACTTTTTTTTCACCAATGGCCTTTTGGGTGGCATTATTCATTATTTGGCGGGGCCGTTCCACGCATTATAGGATATCTAACATCATCAGCCATTCAAAGTCCAATCACTAGCAATAACCAAACTTCCCTTGTTAGTGTTCAGTGGTTTACAAGGGTGCCCAAACCACCTCTGGTGCAGAACCATGGGAACAGGTTACCCAGCTTGGGTCAAAGTCCTGCCTACTGCACTCCGTGGGAGCTGTTTACTCATCTGCCTCTCCACCTTGACACTGAGCGCCACCAGGGATGGCGCCACGACTCAGTGACACCTGTGTACCAGCACGCAGCACAAGTACCTGACAAATATAAGTGACACACAGAAGGCCTGAACAGGTGCTGCCTGGCTTGTACTTTGTCCCAAATCGCACTCTCCCTGGGTTGGCCTCTTGATCCCCACCGTCCTCCAAATCCTAAGGAGCACTCACAACCATCTCGCCTTCCGTGTGGCTTTTTCCCACGCTTCAGTTAAAATGCTCGCCAAATTCATAGATGAATGAATGAGTCCTCTTGAGAAGTTCACATACAGACTAGAAAGTACAACTCATTCAGACTCCCGGGATGGTGTGTAGGGTGCTACCACAGAGAAACACGGTGGGGTATTTAGGAGCAGAAAGGAGAGTCCCTTCCCCCAGCAATAGTGTGGATCAAACCCTTGAGTTTACAAATTACAACTCACTGTTTTTTTAAATAATAAAGTATTAAGAATAACTTTTAGAGGGGCACCTCGCTGGCTCAGTGGGTTAAGCCTCTGCCTTCGGCTCAGGTCATGATCTCAGGGTCCTGGAATCGAGCTCCGCTTGGGCTCTCTGCTCAAGAGAGAGCCTGCTTCCCCGCCTCTCTCTCTCTGCCTGCCTCTCTGCCTACTTGTGACCTCTCTCACTCTGTCAAATAAGTAAATAAAATCTTTAAAAAAAAAAAGAACTTTTAGAATAGTTCTTTCAAAACTATCTCAGAAATCCATCATTGGTCTCCAGCTCTCTACCAGTAAGCAATCTGATTCTTGAAGCTCCCATCTACCCCTTGAATAGATGTATGAGCCTCCAGACACGGGAGGTGTGAGCTGAAGCAGCTGGGCACCAAAGATGAAAAGTCAATTTCACATCACGGCGAGAAAATCATTTTCCCAGATGTTACACAAGTCAACAAACAACAATATTCAAGCCTCTGGCACTGGCCTTGTCCAAGGAAATAACTCTTGAATTTAAGGAGAGAAACAGCCCGACGAGATTGGGGTGAAGTCACCTGTCTAGAAATTGACAAGCCCAGTGACAAAATGTCGAAGCTAAGTTCTCAAGCTTTGCGAGGTTAACAGAAAATGTCTGTATAGATTGCAAACTGCAAGCCACTGGCTGCTGTAACTTCTCCAAAATGAATAAAAATCCTGTCAATTATAAACGAGTGAGCTTGACTTCCATCATAAAAACTGTCAGATGAAAATGAGAAACTTCTTTACAAGCCCAGCATTAAATATGACTTGTCAAATCAGTCGTGTCCTGAGCTTGCCGGTGGCAATGAACTCGTGGCCTTGTCGTTTGCCTTGAGTGTGCTCTGCAGGGCCGCACGAGGGAAATGTGCAAACCCCGTGGTTTGACGAATCCCCCTGCCTTGCATGTCCGTCCTGATGAAAGACCCTTCCTTCCCCTCTGCCTTTGTCAGCCTGCATGGCTCGCTTGGGGCTGATGACACAGGTTTGCTGAGAGTGGGAGGCACGTAGCCAAGCTAGCCCCTTGGTAAGCACCACCACCACCGCCCCCCGCCCCCCGCGACAGTGACTGCCTGGGTTCTTGTCATGTGACTCAAGTCAGCCCAGTGAAGCCAATCCTGGGACTTCTGCTGGAACCACTGGCAAAGGTCTCTCGTCTCTGGGATTGCCAAGCTGACAGAATGTAATCCTGTTCACATTACCCAGCTCCTACCTAGTCCCTGGTTGTAGAGCCCGGGTCCTGTCTCATTCCCCCATGCTTGAATGTTTACCTTCAGGAAATTTCTACACAGACACAGCTCAGTCTTTGTTGATTCCAAATTGCGTAGAATCCTCCCTCGGATATAACTGAGGTCCATCGGATGTTTGCTAAAGGTCACGGTGACCTCACTGATTATTTATAGGGGATGGTGTTGGTGTCCTGCCCAGGTCTCCATGAGAGCACATTCCCCTGGAAATGCCTGTGAGTTACCACCAGAGCAGAAAGCAGCTCCTGGATGGCTGATCAAAGCCACCTTCTCTTTGGGGAAGACAACTGTGGGGAGCAACTCACGGTCTTGAGCTCCCAGTGGGGGTCCCACTTCCCCTGAAGCCTAGTTTTCCTTTCCTTTTTCTTTTTTTCCAGATTCATGGACATGTAATTGACAGGTAACATTATATACGTTTAAGGGATAGGAAGTGATGCCTTGGTACACTCATAGATTGGAAAATGATTACCACCACAGGCTTAGCTAAGCCTCCAAGTCATATAATTACCATTTCTTTTTTGTGATGAGAACATTTAAGACTTACCCACTTAGCAACTTTCAAGTATAGAAGACAGTACTGTTAACCATACATAGTCACCACACCGTATGTGAGATCCCCACTGCCTTTTCATCTTACAGAGAGAAGTTCATCCTCCTTAACCAATACCTCCTCATTTCCCCCCTACTGGTGGCCACCACTCTACAAATTCGATGCGTTCATGAAGCCCTGATTTTATTTTATTTTATTTTTTTGGCCATCTTCTCTTGATCCATCCTCCTTTCTTCATTCCCTCACAGGTCCCTCTTTTGAGCGATCCCTCAGTAAATCACTTGCGAGAGGACTTCTCAGATTTGGCTTCTAGGGAACCTGGCTGTAAACACTGATCCAACAGTGTTTGTCGATGCTGTGATCACACAGAGAGGAAAGGCCACATCACAATACACGTGAGAGTTGTCATCTCACGGAAACACGGAAGTCTGGACAGGATTTCCCAGGTGGAGGTGAGGAGACGAGACGTGCAGAAGGATCTCTGTGAGGCAGGACAGCGTGGCAGGAGCAGGGAACAGGTAAGATGGGAGGAGAAGGAAGGGGAAAATACTTAACATGCACCTCCCTCTGGGGGCGTCCGGGTGGCTCAGTTGATTTAATGTCTGCCTTCAGCTCAGGTCATGATCTCAGGTCCTGGGATCGAGCCCCATGTCGGGTTCTCTGCTCAGCGGGGAGCCTGCTTCTCTCTCTAGCTCCCCACCCCCACCCCCACTCATGGCACTCGCTCTCTCTCTCAAATACATAAATAAAATCTCAAAAAGAAAAAAAAAAGCCCACAGACCTCCTCTGTTTCTACCTCGGATGCATGCCCCTCAATGTCATGGCTGGTCCTTAATCACAAGCTCAAGTGCAGTTCCGGTTTTTCCCCCGCGGTGCTCACGGCCGGGGCCCCGACGATTCAGAGGGAGGAACACGTGCTCATAAGGAATAGAGAAGAAGGACAACATTTTGTCTTCAACAGAGAGAGGTAGGAAGTCCACTCCGTCAAAGTATTTGTACCCAGTGGAATACTCCTGGAAGAAGGAATTTCAGAGATTAATTCTGGAAAGGGGGCATGAGGACTAAGAGCTTTGGAGTGGGATTAGGGAAGGGGGAGATGCAGTCAGTAGCAGTGGAAAGGGAAAGGCCTGCATATGTTTTGGGTAATTGTGAGTAATCGTATTTGTTACTCAAGCCCATTTTGTTGGGCTTCTATTACCGAGAAGCTAAGAGAAGCAGCAGGCCCACAGTCAGTGAATGATACGGGGTGGCCCACGGCCTCACCAATCAACCCGTGAAGCCTATTGCTCCCCCCTTGTTAAATAGTCCAAAATGAACTTTCCTGGGAAGATTTAAAAAAATATTGTATTCATCTATGTAAGGCGGGGTGGGTGCTGAGGGCTAAACCGTATAATTCTGGGCAAAGCGCACAGAGAAGAGGGCTTCTGCCCGGGCCTGTGGTGGAGATCACGTTGAACATTCTGTCACAGAATCATGAGTTCACACACGGCCACGAGGAGAACCGACAACACGGACCGAAACACCACGGCCTGGGGCCTGTGGCCTCCACGTGGCCTCAGTAAGAATCCCGAGATGTTCTACTGAAGCAAACTGTCAGTGATCCAAAGTCAGGAGACAGGAGAGCAGAGAGGGAAGCCCAGAGCTTCCAGAGAGACAATGTGCCAGGAAAGTCCCAAGTATTTCTGTATCGTTTGCGGTTTCTTCTCGCTGCCTGAGGCCGTCAAGTGGAGGTTCAGTAAACACGCATTTCTGGAAGCTTCACTGACCTTGCAGTGCCCACCGAACCTGGCGGAGCTTCGGGTTTCTAATCCGTAAAATGGGACCAATAATGGGCACTGCACCTTGCCTCCTGGGTTTGTGGTAAATGAGACAATTCACATGAGTTTTCCTTGTAAACTTGCAGGCACCGATGCAAACTATAGTCACTTTCTCTGAAAGGCACATGCCCAATATATCAGTGTGGGAATTATTTTTGATTGCTCGGAAATAAAAGGAAGGTCAAAACAGTTACTTAAGTGTACTGCCAAGAACACAAGAGATAGTAAAATTAAAACAAAAACAAAAACAAAAATGTTTGCTGTGAGAAAAAGCATTAACCTATGGCAATCTCTTTTTTTATCGTCTGCTTTCCATGCTCTGTTCCAAGCTTGGGTAGTTAGTTTTCTGAGGAAGCAGATGGATGTCGGGGAGTATGTGACCTGCCCGCAACAGTTACGCAGCTTTATGGCACTTTTAATCATCCCAAAGATAAAAATCAGAAAACAAAGTTTCGGAGCTTGTCAACGCTCCTCTAATTAAAGTCGAAAATGTGCTCGCTAGGGAGTGGGTCTGTGCACTGAGAGAACCCAGGCATGGCCGGTTGCAAGGCTTGCTGGAATCTTCTCGACATGGGCGGGAAAAAGGGTAAAGAGGGTTGCCAGGGGTCCAAGGTGTAGTGTTTAGGGCCATACTAGGCCTGACCATGAGGCTTGAGAATGGGCGGTGGGCGGGAGAGAATGAGCCATTCCTTTGGGCAGAAGACCCCAGCCAAGGGCTAGGAGCATGGGTCACTGTCTGCAGGGCTGAGAATACGGGCGTGAGTCAAACAGTCACGGTAGCCAAGAAACCAATGGGCCCAGAGGGAAGACAAAAACATAAGCAGATCATTTTGACGCAATAACAACCCACAGCGTTTATCAATCCTCCACTCGGTGCCAGGGCGCTGGGCAGCCTTTCCTTGTTTCACACTACTGAACACTGTCTTCCCCGGGATCCTGCTGATCCCCTCCCCGGCTGCAGCTCTGCCCTCCTGGAAATGACATTTATGGAACAATCACCGCATGCCAGGCATATTGCAAAGGATTTTATCTAAATTAGCTCATGAGCCACAAGAATACAAGGGTGGCCCCCAGAAGCCATGTTTCGCCACCTGGCCTGACCTTCTTGGCAACAGATGACTGGAGCAAACACTTCACTCGGAACAGGCTGACGGTAATGCTTTTCCTGGGAATTTGGATCTGAGTCTGCTAATTTTGCTCAACGCGGTCTGCTCTCCCGGACATAGGAGATAAAAATTCAGGAATTATCTGTGGCCTTGAGGACCGAGAAGCAGACGTACAGAAAGAAGACCTTCACACTTTCACAGTTCCACAAACCCTGGTCCGGGCTCCTAGCAGAAGCCCAGCTAGGTCCCTCCTTGGGGATCCATTACCTAGCCCTGACACAGGAAAACAAACATTCCTACTTGGTTAAACCAGTGTAAGTCAGTCTCTTTTCTCGCAAGCGGGAGTCCTAATGCATCACAACCTAGATTGGAAGCAGGGAGTCAGAACAGTCTCTCAGACCGAAGGGAGGCCGGGTGCTTACCCACCACCCTTAACTTCTTACGCTTCTGTCCCTGATGTTCTCCTGGCGTACGCTCTCGTTACCCTCCAGCCAAGCCGAATGACTGACGATTATGTGAACCTTCCCGACAGTCTATTTCCAACTGCCGTTGTGAGTGCTGAACCCTCTGCCTCAACCTCCCTTCCCACTTGGACAAGTACATTCATATTCACCGCACAAGGCTCAAAAGCATTGCCAAGGCTCTGACATGGGTCTCGTGTCTCCCACGCAGGTCCCTGGCTTTTCCAGGATGCAGGCTGCATCCAAAGCACAAGTTCCCCTTCTGTGCACAGAGCACTCTGACCGTCCACGTGTCATCTCCCCCTGCTCAGCAGCAGGGACCCCATCTTTACTTTCTTCATCCCCGCTCTCTGGCAGAGAGCCTCATACTGAGCGGGAACACAAGCAAAGCTTTTTTTTCTTTTAATGTGAGTAAACAATTAAAATTAATATGTTTGGTTGGTTTTTTGTTTTGTTTTGTTTTGGTTTTGGGGTTTTTTTGTTTTTTTTTTTTTTTTTTTTTTTTTGCTTTACACATTTCAGTACCATGCAAGATGGTTGGAAGCCGTCACAGTGCGGGTGAACCTGACCGGAAATCAGAAGATGGAAGCTGGGTTTGTTTGGATAAATCTTGTACCATCATGGGATAATGGGGTCGGGGGGGGATTTCAAGAGTAGCTGGAGGTGTGGTGTTTGCTGCTGGGCAGTTCTCCTCCCTGGCCCGCCCGCCTCTGCTCTTGGACCATGACAAACCTACCTCCGCCGAGCAGCCGGGGTGATCTTTCTGGAAGTACAGATCAGATCATCACATCATTTAGCTTGAAACCCTCTGATGGCTTTCCACTGCTTACCGAATAAAACACAAGCATCCTACCGAAATGTGGCCAAGGGCACCTATCCCCTCACTCACTTTGTTCCAAAAACATCCGCTTTCCTTCCACCCCGAGGGGCTAAACGTGCACCTGCCTTGGGGCCATTGTCTTGTTTTCCCCTCAACACACATTTTCAAAAAACTCAATCTCATCTCCAACAGCATGTCTTCAAAAAGGCTGCCCTGTCGTCTCGGTCTATGGTCGCCTGTGGCCGTCCCCTCCGCTTCCTCTACGCCTCCCATCCCACTGGCTCACACCTGTCCCCACCTTAGTTACTGGGAGCATTGTCTGGCTTGCGTCCTACAGTCACTGTCTCCCTTCTAGAATGGAAACTCTTGGATGGCAGAGACCACCTCTGTCTTCTTCGCTGCTGAACTCCAGGACCCAGGACTGTGTCTGCCATATGCAGGATACACTCTCAAAACTTACATTTGAGGGCGCCTGGGTGGCTCAGTGGGTTAAGCCTCTACCTTCGGCTCAGGTCATGATCTCAGGGTCCTGGGATCGAGCCCCGCATCGAGCTCTCTGCTCAGCAGGGAGCCTGCTTCCCCCTCTCTCTCTGCCTGCCTCTCTGCCTACTTGTGATCTCTGTCTGTCAAATAAATAAATAAATCTAAAAAAAAAAACACCCTACACTTGGAATGAATAAATTCATGTAAGTTCAAGTGTTGGCTTTACTATTTGGATGACCTTGCAGGGGGGAAATCACACATTTTCTCTAGTCTCTGTTTTCTCACCTATAAAAATTAAGAAACCTAGTCAACAAAGCCATTCAATTTCAAAACGGCATGTCCCATGACAGTGGGCCTTTGGTGGGTTCTAGAACAAGCGAATTTGCCCTCGGATAACTTTTTAATGACACCTCCTTAACGCAAACACTAAGACTGCATGTATCTGGTGTCAAGGTTGGTCAGCGCAAACCACACTGAGTATATTTCCTCCGAGTCGAGATGA
The DNA here is from genome assembly GCF_002288905.1 of Enhydra lutris kenyoni. Taxonomy (NCBI): domain Eukaryota; kingdom Metazoa; phylum Chordata; class Mammalia; order Carnivora; family Mustelidae; genus Enhydra; species Enhydra lutris. The sequence continues at coordinate 8,148,216 of NW_019154098.1, read as the reverse complement.
CTCCCAATCATTGACTTTATCAGCATCTCAGGGCTTTCGAGAGCACCCAGCCTATGGCTTTTACTGCCCAGAGAATGCATCATAAAACTCATGTATCCAGAAGATCTTTCCCTGCATTTATCTCTGTCCTCCAACCTGGGGAGGGGGATGCTGGGTTTATCAAACATTAGCGATGGCCTCAGCTCTTGGCCCCACGGCCCCGGCTCAGCAGCTCTGAGAAGCGGGGAGGGTAAAAGCGCAAAGCCCACCTGGGAGCACCATTTACCCTCTGCCCTCCTGCTCATGCAGGCAATTAGACTTTCAGAGAAAGTGGTTGTCAGAGCCACAGTTCTCCCAGCATTTAGCAGAGGCGGTACTTAAAAAGATTAATGGACCACAGCCAAGACCGCTTCTCCCCTTCCTATATGTAGTTCTTCATGCAGTTTACTTAACCCCTTTATATCTGGTTGAGCTAATTCTACGTTACAAGTTATTTTTTCCTATAAGGTTTTGAAATTCTTTCTCCCCTGCCCTCTTGACCCACCCAGAACTGTTGAGATGTTTAGTGCCAAGGGCTGATTTATATTCCGGACTGATCTGTCTTCCCTCTCTACAGACTTTTCAAGGAGGACAGCCTGGTGCTTAAGAACAGATATGCCAGGGGCGCCTGGGTGGCTCAGTCGGTTAAAGCCTCTGCCTTCGGCTCAGGTCATGATCCCAGGGTCCTGGGATCGAGCCCCGTATCGGGGCTCTCTGCTTGACGGGGGGCCTGCTTCCTCCTCTCTCTCTCTGCCTGCCTCTCTGCCTCCTTGTGATCTCTGTCTGGCAAATAAATAATAATAATAATAAAAGAACAGATATGCTGGAGCGAGAGACTTCTGGCTTCCAGAACCTTCTCCTCCATGTCCTGACTTGACATCACGGACAAGTTACTTCAACTGTCTGTACTTCTGTTTCCTCATGTACAAATAGGGATGATAAGAGCCCCCACATGTTAGAATTGCTACAAGGGCTCAATGAGTCCATCCTGGTGAAGACTTAGGACAGCCCCTACCTGATAACAACACTCCGTCCATGTTACCTGCTGTGGATGGCTGTACGTGCCTTTTTCCTTAAGTGAAGACTTAAATTCTTCTCTAACATTTACAGGGGTCTGTTTTTCCTTTTCCACTCTGTCTCCCACTCTGTGATCCAAGATCTTCAATCAATATCTTTCATCATTCCTTAAGTCTGGAAAACCCAAAGTCACAATTTCTTCAACTATTCTCTCCTGCTCATTTATTGCCTTTCCCTCTGAGTATAAGATTATTGACTTTTCCTCAACTCTTTATTCCTTCTCAAGTCCTTCTGAGAAAGCTCCTCACGCTGGCTTCCAGCTATTTTGTTCCTGACTCTACACATTCTGTCATACAGGCCATCATTGTGTTCCTTATTTTAAAATGCTTTTCTCACCGTGCATTTCAATTTGATTCTGTTTTATTAACTTCTTGCTCCGGCTTCCTGTTACCAATATCCTCTTTTTTCTCTGGGGGGAAAAATTATTATCCTTACTTTGAATTTATGACCTGTCTAGACCATTAATTTTTATTTTTATAGTACAGCTGAATCTCATAGTCTTGCCTTTCATTTATAGTGACTGTGTCCCTCAGATGTGTGGTTAGATTTCCCTGTGACATTATTTCCCCCAAGAGGGCATCAGACATGAGACCGTGCCGCTTGAAGTCAGGGTATATGAGGTTAAGTAACACCACCTGCTGTTTATGGGTAAGAGTGTCCCACTGTTGTGTCTCCTAGTGACAGAGTCCCCCTGCTTGGAGACTAAGATTTTCAGACCATCTGACGTTTCAGGGATGGAAAGCAAAAAGTCTGCAGTGGATTATTGAAGATCTACTACCCCTCTCAAAGTGCCAAGCACTGTGTATTCTGGCTATAGAAAAGACAGGACCACATAATTATCTCCATTTCAAAAAATATATACTTCATCTTGTCATAGAGAACCCCAACTTTTCAAAGTGTGTCTCCTAACTGAGTACATCTTCAGTAAGCCATTCCACGTTTCACCTGGGTCAGACACTTGTGACTGATGAAGGATGGAGCGATGCCTCATCATTCCATGGGCATGAGGCTGCTGCTGCACCTGCGTGGCTGTAAAATTCGTTCCTTGATCAGAGATAATGCAGGAAAACCCGATGGAGGACAAGGCAAATCTATAGCCAGAATACCTGTCTGCTCCCATAATGATGGATCTCTGTCCCCTCAGGACAGAAGAGGTCGAGGGTAATCAACAAGCCGTGGGTGGCTGGACGATCCCCCAGGGACTGGTACGACACCAGGCTTGCTGGCGCTTTCCGAATCTGGAAAATCAGGCACTTAAGCGGCAGTGTTAGCTCAGTCAGTCTCGGTAATGCTGGGTCCGCGTTGCTGAGCCCCCAGAGGGAGGGGAGGAAGGTAAAGCAGTGGGAGCGGACGTTCAGGGAATCTGAGCCATCTGCTCCAGAAACTTCTTCGCCCCTTCCAAACTTGCCCCAGCTCTGTCTCTCATGGCTCGATTCCACTAGATGACAGACGGCTGCCGTGTACTCCTGACTGCGGCTAGATGGGCTGGAAACGCTTAATTTATAATAGGAGGTTCAACCCACGCAGTCCCTGGATTATCTCCTAATTACAGGTTCAGTGTCTGCCAAGGCCCAGGAGCAAAGCAGACACTGTTTCTCAAGAGGATAGTAGTTATTTCCCGAAGAGGGGACAGATTTGCTCCAAAGTCTTAGAGGCCTGCCGATGACCCTCTGGTTTGTTTTGTTTTTTGAAGATTTTATTTATTCATTTGAGAGATAGAGTGAGCAAGCACGGGGGGAGAGGCAGAGGGGGAGGGAAAAAGCAAAGGGGAGCTCAATCCCAGGACCCAGGGATCATGACCTGAGCCAAAGTCAGATGCTTAACCGACTAAGCCCCCCAAGTGCCCCTGATTCTCTGTGCTGCCGTCCAGAGGCTTCAACCAGTGCCTCTGCACAGACACTTGGAGCATCACTGAATCTGCTGGATCATGAGAACCAGGTGGGAGAGAAGCCTGGACCGTGGCCTGCACTCGCTGCAGAGCCTTCTCCTGCTCTGAGCCCAGCTGCACAGGCAGCTTCCAGATGACTGTGCATGCGTGTCAAAGTAGCACACGTGAATCTTTCATGAGTATCCAAAGATCCAACTGCAAAGTGTACTGCTCTGTTCACAGTAGGCGGAGAGTCAGCAACACGTTTTTCACCTTGGAAGGGCTAACTCCACATTCTCGAACTCAGGAAACCCTCAGAAACTCCTCCGAGGTGAAGGGACCTCGACTTTTGTAGGGTTTACCTTCTACCTTTTCATTCACTTCTACCTCCCTAAGGCATCAAACATCCTTGCTACTTCCAGCAACCCAGCTGCACTCAGCACATGCCATCGATGGGACAAACCGGTATTATGTTTTCGGAATGTCAGGATCGTCAAAAGCTCATGTACCATTTTATGACAAAGTTCAAGAGAGCGGATGTAGCCCCGTGGCAAACTTGAGATGCAGTGCTATTGGCCCCGCCAGGGAAGAGCAAGCTGCTTCTGGTGGTCCTGGCACATAGATATGGGGGGAAAGACATCGGGCAGGTCAACAGCTCCATACCAAGGGCCACAGGTCCTGCTGATTCACTCCAGCATTGACAGTACAGCTGGAAGAGCAACAGCAACTAGGACTCTGCCTGATGGCGTTTATGAGCATTCAGGGCGCCTGGGTGGCTCAGTCTGTTAAGCTTCTGCCTTCGGCTCAGATCATGATCCTGGGGTCGTGGGATTGAGCCCTGCACCGGGAATGAGCCCTACACCGGGAATGAACTCTGCACCAGGAATCCCTGCTCAATGAGGAGCCTGCTTCTCCCTTGGCCTGCTTCTCCCCCTGCTTCTGATTTCTCTCCCTCTCTCAAATGAATAAGTAAAATCTTTTAAAAATAAAAAATAAAACTACTGTTGAAAATGGCAACTGTGTCTCAATCCAAGTAAAGTTCTTTAATCTCATTCTAAACTATCATTTTTAAGTCTTAAATGTGTGTGTGTGTGTGTGTGTGTGTGTGTGTGTGTGTGTGTGTGTTTATAAATAAATAGATTTTTATGGGATTATTTCCTTTTCCTTCCCAGGTTCTTACAGCAAAGCAAACAGCCAATCACAGTGGACGCATGTTCAGAAGGAGGCTATCTCGTGGAAAAATGATGCTCCAGATTTAGCTCTGGAGTTATATTTCAGGATCCTGTTGCCAAACTGGGAAAGCTGATTGGCAGACTCATTGTAGTGGCCTCGCTCATTGATAAACCAATTAATTGAGGAGGTAAAATTACAGTTTTCCAGGGGGTTTGCCCAAAATCTTTTGATCCTGAAAATTTGTAATCAGTCCAATGCCATTTTGCCCATTTTCCTCATTTAGTCATCCCTGGGAGCTGCAGGGGGTCGTGTGGCCACAGCAAGCTTGGCGGAGGACTGGGAACAGTACCCGCGGCCCGTTCCGTGCAGGGTGGTGCGGGACCTGCGAGGAGTTCAGGGCCCCCCACACTCATCGTGGGCAGCCTGCAATGCATCAGAGACAAGCCCCGTGTCCCACAGCCTCCGTGTTTGAGCAGGGCAGAGGGGGAGGGAGACGCAGACTCCCCACCAAGCAGGGAGCCTGATGCGGGGCTCCATCCCAGGGCTTATACAAATCCAGTGCGGAGACAATGACGACTGTAAGCATCCAGGTCAGAACACCGCGTGCCTCTAAGACCAGAGGACACCAGAATGGCCCAGACCCCAGAGCAAAGCGGCTGAATCACACGGGGACATCGCTGAAGCCCACATGCATACAGGGACTCCCGTTAACGCTTCCGGACTTAGACTTTTCGATGACTTCATTCAAATCCCCATTCTTCCACCTGACTCTTTTTGTGACCAAGTAAGACAACTGTGCTATGCCTTTGTTTCTTGATTACCAAGAAGGGCGTGCTGTGAGCATGGTAAATCAAGCACCCACCGTGAGCCCGCTAAGATGAGCCCCTCATGGCCCCTGAACTCTAGGAGTTCACGGTGCCACAGTCTAGCAGACTCACCGTCACAATAAGGTGCTGGGGGCAGGGAGACGTGGCTGCTTCATAAGCGTGGGGGTCACGGATGGCTTCTTCATAATCCTGCACTGCAATCTCTTTTCCATTGATCTCTCAGTCTGAAATCAATTGCCAACTCAAGCTTTTAATAATCACAGCACAGTGCTATTCTAGCGGCTATTTTAAGGATACATGATCAGCCCAGTGTCTTGCCCACATGCCCTTTCTTTTATGCTTCACGAAGAGGACTCTGGCGAGCCATCGAAGGATTGGGTCTTGCCCTCTGCCTCCTTAGGGCATCCTTCGGACTTCAGCTTCTGTCGCAAACTGAATAACCAAAGTGGGCTGGAGCCCATGGCCCTGGAGAATTAAGAGAGAACAGGGATCTGGGAGGACCAGCCCAGGGGAAATTGTGCCAGGTGTGGGCATGGGCCCAAGGTGGAATGGTCACTGACAAGAGCCAGATAGTGTTTAAGGGGTCTCAGTGAACGGGAAGTTGGTATGGCCTAGGACCGGGCTACATCCAGGGACACTCCAGGCCTAGCAAATGATCAGAGACGGACCAAGTCACAGCCCCAGGTAACCAACTATGCACTGACAGATGAGGGATGACTCAGGGCCAGACTCCAGGCCCTCAAGAAGTTGCTGATCCAGAACTGGAGAAAAACGCAAGCTCTGTAGTGGTACCATGATGTCCTAGTTACCTCGGCCTGGGGTGGGGGTGAGGGGGGCGGGGCCACAGCTCCTGCACCTGCCAGGACAGTGCGCATGCTCAGTAAAACGGGAACCCCTGAAGGATTGGAAGGAGTGCGGAAGAATCCATGACCGTGGTTGGTGGCTTTCTCCAAACTGAAGGATCATCAGTTCTCTTTCTTAATCTCTCTCTCTCTTTTTTAGTCTAAACACGAAAAGGGGTCTGGCGTGGTAGGAAGACACTCAGAGGTGAGTTGGTGATCTGGATTCAGCCCCTCGTTGTGTCACTTGGTCTCTGGGTGACCTCTGACCTAGGACTTAACTTCTCAGAGGCAGAGAGAGCTACACTAAGGATCATTCTGGAAGCAGGATGATCCAAAAATATGACGGAGAAAGGGGCAATAGCAATGCCTAATTCATCTTTGTCTCCCTATGGTAGCAAGTGCAGGGCCCAACTACGTATCTGTTGAAAGGGTTAATGAATAAATTGATGAACAAACAAAAATGGATTCTTCCAAGGATTCCTAGAGGTAAATTTTAAAGGCAAGGTTTAAATGCTCCCTTGGTCTTGTCCAGAGCTCTGAGTTTGTATCAGTTTAACCTTCCCCCAAAGAAGGGAAATCACAGAATAAGCCCAGAGTGGGCCCTACCTGACACATTTGTTGCAAATTTAGAACCAATGGAGGATTTCTCTGCCCCAGCCTTGGATGTAGGCTAGGAACGTCAGGAAAAAGCCTTGGGATTAGGATTTTAATAAAAGTGGAATCAAGCAGGATCACATCTTCTAGGCCTTCCAACTATGAAAGAGCTAACAGAACTAGTCGGCCGTCCAGGCTCTGACGGTGCACCTGGAGATGGGGGGAATAATACAGACCTGGGTCACAGAAGCCCACACACGGAGGCTGCCCCTCCAGAAGGCTTCACGCACACATGCGCACTCTGCATTCGACACCACTGTGGTGTCCTAGGAAGAGGCTGAATTTATCTGGGTGTGATACAAGCTAAGCCAGGAGCCTAGACTTGAGGTTGCTGGACTGGGAACCCCAGCTTGGCTCCTGACTCAGGAGGGGTCACCAAACTGGACCTTAGTCACCTTTTGTAAAACAAGAATAATAAAAATACCCACCTCACAGCTCTGTTGTGGAACTGAGGAAATTCAGTAGGGGGTCCACGTAAAGAAACAGTGGGCCACTGCCCCACCAGCTCATCACCGACACAGGACCGAGCCATACAGGCACGGGGAAGGCACCAGAACACCGTCCCCATGGCAGAAGCTCGCGTATTTTCCCAGAAGGCTCTGCCGATGGAGACCAACGGGCTCATAGCTGTTCTCGCCAGCAGAGGGTAATGTGCAGGAGCTGTCCGGAGAACACCGGGCCTCTCAGAAACAACCCGAGGGCTTCTGCATGCGGGAGGAAGGTGTGATGAGGCAGCCGAAGGGGAGGGACTCAGCCTCGATGGAAAGGCAGCAAAGTGAAAAGGGGAGAAGTGAAGGCTCCATAAACAGTCGTGCCAAGGCAAGGCCACCCCGCGACCTTCCAGAGCTTCAGTGATGGGGGACGCTCTCCAGCTACAGCCTGTCATGAGAGAATGGGGACACTTTAAAGTCCTTTATGAAATAGAAATGTGATTTCTCCATATCTAATCCCTACTTAATGCTCCATGGACCATTTATTGATTTTTGTTTTAAGGCATACAAAGCACACAAATGTGTCTGGGACACAGCCGGCAATCAGTAAAAGTTCCTTGAGCTGAATTACAATAGAACGTATACTTTCATGGCCTCAGGGATGTCATTCCAAAGGGCTTTGGAAAACACTTCTATGTAATTAGCCAAACCCGTCAGGGATCTACAGAATCACCACACATTACAGCTGAAAGGAGGCAGTCGCTTCTAGAATACACATTTCAAACCCATTTCACAATTGTCTCCTGATTCCATCACCTCATAATAACTTACGAATTAGGGAAAATGGGAGTTATTAAGGGCATTACACTGATGAGAAAAATTGAGGCACATATGGGATCAATGCCCAACTGGCGGGTAACAGAATCCCCCTGTTGGCTGCCAGCATCCTCCAGAGCTTCCTGGGTGTGATCTGATTCTGTCCACTTACCCATAGAGGGCAGGAAAGACTTAAGGAACAGGAGGGCCACTCCAGATTGGTAGGTGGTGTGTGGGATAAGCAAGGGAACTCACTTCCGGAGCTTGTCTTGGACACCACAGCCTGCCTGCAAGTCTTAAGTTTACAGAGAGGCCTTAATGGGGTTCAGTCAGGTATACCATCCAGACAGTCGTAGCACCCCATCTTTGTCTCAGGGCCCTGACCTTGGGCAGCTTCTGGAGCCAGGAAGGCAAGCAGAACGCACATTCCAAGGACAGGGACAGGAGTAAGGGACCTCCGATCAGCGGGTCTAGCTCACGGGTCAACTGGCATTCATATCCCCTCAGTGACCTCTCCCAGCACCACTGTGATGTATCGCATGCTCCTTCTTTGACAACGACATAAAGGAAATGCTTTAAACTCATCATTTGGACCAGGTATTGGGCAGGTGCTCCAGACTCGTGCTGTCTCAGTCAACTTGGGCCGCTGTAATAAACTATCATCAACTGCGAGGCTTGGAAACCACAGAGATGCATTTCTCATAGTCACAGAGGCCAGAAAGTCCAAGATCAAGGCACGAGCAGCTCCGTGTCTGGTGAGACGCATCTGATGGCTCCCAGATGGCCACCTTCTCGCTGTGTCACCACATGGGCCAGGGAGCTCGCTGGAGTCCATTTTACAAGGACACTAATGCCATCATGAGGAATCTGCCCTCATGACATAACACCCCCAAAGGCTCCGTCTCCAAATACCATCTTATTAGGAGTTAGAATTTCAAGGTAGGAATCTGGTGGGGGGAGGGGCACATTCAGCCCAGAGCAGCCTTCGTACACCCGTCACAATGCCTCCCAGAGGTAGACTTTATTAACTTTGTAGAGGAGGAAACTGAGAGTCACAGAGTTAAGTAACCTGCTCAAGGTCACAGGGCTCACAGGTGGTAGACCTAGAGTTGGAAAAAATCTGAAAGTTTTTGTGGAACACTGCCCCTCTCCAGGGCTGAGGGGTGAAAGGCGGGGCCACCACCCGGCCCAGACTGTTCCATCACTGTGCACACAGCCAGATGAATCAGTGAACGTGTTCTGGCAGAGAAGAGCCCCATCCAGTCACTGGTGCCAGGTTCCATAATAACACAAGTGACCGAGAAACCTAGGCTCTCCCAAGCCAGCGGGGTGAGGAGTGAACAGAAACACCCTTTCACCTGACCCGGGTGAGGAGTGGGCAGACCACCGCCCCAGGCAAAGGACACGGTGTAGCCTTCTATCACTTATTTTATGTTCAGAAAATCATATCCTTTTCTTAAAAATTGCCTGGGAAAACAAATGCAATGAATGCCTTGATTAAAATGATGGAATCAACTGTCATTGGCGGTGAAAATGATGACCAGGAACACACAGAGTAAAATGGGATCAGAGATCTCAGATGCCGTCTGGAGAAGCCAGGGGAGGAAGCCAGTCCTGAAGGGAGGCTGGACGGAGCCTGGGCCAGAGACCCGAAGACCTGGGACGGAGGGGGTAGCTCTTATGGAGAGGAAAGAACAAGAGTTCTGGATGCCAACGACCCAGGAGCACGTCCCAGTTCAACCCATTCCTGACTGTGACATTGGTGAGCCATTTACCCAGCCTTGGTCCTTCCCATCTTCCATTCTTTCCTCTTTTTTTCCCTTTCTTTCAACAAATAGTTGTTGAATGTTGAATGTTGAATGTCCTTACTATGGACAACATACTGGGAGAAACTGAGATCAAGCACTAAGCCACACAGTCTATCCCCAAATGGGGAGGCACCCATGAAGTACGTGACAAATGCAAATGACATCCCTGAGAAGTTTGATGAAGAAAGGAAGCCCAGGAGGGCATATACTTGGAGCATCCGATCAAGGCGGCAAGGTCAGGGAAGGTTTCTGAGAAGCAGAACTAAGCTGAGATATGACACATAGCAGGAGTTAAGCAAGAGAGCAAGAAGGAGTATTCTGGGCAGAGAGAACAGCATGTGCCAAGGCCCTGTGGTGGGAGGGAACATGATGCTTTCTTGGAACATCAAAGGAATAGAAAGAAGTCAAGTATGTCTGACACATAGAATGTCAGTGGGAACAGCCAGTGAGTAGATGATGCTAGAGAGGTAGGCTGGGATAAAAGCAGAGAGGATGTGTGAGACACATTAATAATCTGAGGTGTTTCTGTTTTTTGTTTTTTTCCTAAGAGAGAATGGGGGTGGGGCAGAGGGAGAGGGAGAGAGAGAGAGAATCTGAAGCAGGTTCCACACCCAGCACAGAGCCCAATGCTAGGCTCGATCTCACGACCCTGAGATCATGACCTGAGCTGAAATCAAGAGTCAGACGCTTAACCAACAGACTCCCCCATGCACCTCAATAATGTGAGTAAAACTAAGATACAGCTAAAACTACAGATTCCAAAATGGTCGAAGGGCTGCGAAAGCAGGCAGATATACAAGAGGGAGGAGGAAAAGACACCTCAGCGGCATACCTTAGAAAAAGCTGGAAAAAATACACTTCCTGAGGTTGAGGGCATGTGCCACGAAGTGAGCCCCAAAGCTCTTGGTTAAAATGCAGTCATGGTGGGAGGCACCAGCTGACAGCGGGAAGTCCCTGCACTGGGTGTAACTTTAAGAAGCAGGGGACATAGAGCTCCACAGGAGGCACAAGGAAGCCATCTCTGCAGAAAGCCCTCTCCCTGCAGAGCAGCAGCACGAGAGAAGACAGTATACACTCTGGGACACCCCGGCTGGGGCGACAGGCGGCTGTGTTGACCCTGTCTGGGGCTACAAGGGGCATAAAGGAACAAATAGAAGGCAAGGGAATCGTGTACGGATAGGGTCCTGGTTTCTACGTTCAGAGATGGAGTCCGAGGGGCAAGGAAGTATATAAAGCCAGCAGTGGTTCGAGAGCCCAGGGGGAAATGGGTTGTTCCTTTAGGGGGTCTGAGAGCAGATGCATAGGGCTGAAGGCAACACTGAGGGCCAACAGGAGGTTATGCTAAGGAAACTGAGGCACAGGGCAGGGCAGTGACTCTCCAAAGTCTGTAGCTGCTGGTGGATAGCCAAGCAGGGTCAAAGCTCGACTCCCTCGTGGACTAAGCTCTGACCACCAGCCTCCCTGCTCTACCCGTCCTGTTAGACCGCCTCACGTGCTCATCTGGATGAGGAGTCCGGAGTGGACATCAGCAGTCTGAATGCCCGGGTGTGCTTTCTTAACTCTGGTCATGGCTGCTATTTTAGAACAGAAAATGTGTACGTTCCGGAGTCAGAGAAGCCCAGATTCAACCCTCAGATACAGGGCTCACTAGCTTAGTGACCTTGCATACAGAACGTAACTTCTCAGAGCCTGGCTCGCCATCTGTAAAACGGCCCATAAAACTCTTGGCAGTAAATGGGGAGTTGGAAAATTTTTATATTTTCTTAAAGGGAGAAGAGCAGAAAAGGACCAAGAAGAAAAGAGGAGTCTGGGACCATGTGGGTCTGTTCAAACCCCACAGTAATGATGTGGCCAGTTCTTAAGAGCCCACAATACTCTTTTTTTCCCCGTCAAGGTTTCTGTTCCTATAATACAAGGGTTCTCGGAGTTTGTTCAGGATCAGAATCAACTGGGGAATTTGGTTAAACTTCAAAAGTCCAAAGAATATCCTTCATCGAACCCACGTTCCGTGCCCTTTGCTCATTCTCCCAGAGCTTCTGACTCAACACCAGAGCTTGAGAACGGTTACAACATAAACCATGCCCCTACCTCATCCCTCCAAAGCTCATAAATGTTTTGTGTGTGTCTTGCAGTCGAAGCCAAAAGGGGCCGAGCTGCACATGGATGGAGTCAACACTCAGGGACCCCTGCGCCGGAGGTGAAAGCCCCCACCAGTGGACTTTACAGACCCTTGGATTTCCACAGTTCATGGATTTGGCAGGAGGTCCAGCCCGAGTCTGCACAGACCCTGAGACATAGGAAGCTTCCTGTCTGACAGGCGATTACGCAGGCAAAGTGACTGACAAAGTATGGGCAGCCAAGGGACATCCGTGCCCCGCCCATTGGCTCGCACACAAAGGGTTCAAAGTGATCTTGCGCAGCATCGAAAATATTGTCCCACCAAAACAGGTCTCTAATGCAGATTGTGCTCCACAGCCCAACAGATGTGGGAAAATGAAGAACTGAGACATGGACCTGGACAGACAGAAACCAATCAGACCTGGAATTGTATCGATCTCTTCGCCTTCATTCAGCTCCATAAATGTGTGGCTCAAAGACATTTTAACGCTGACAAATGAGACGCGTCTTCCCAGTAACTGAGGCGTTTGTGTGAGGTGTCTCCCACTCCTGGAGGACACAGACAGCGTTTAAAGAGAACCGTCTTAAGGAGAGCAAAGCGTCAGCGCTGAAGGTTCTTGGGAGTGTCTGGTGCCAGCGGATCTGGGTTCAAATCTCAACCTTACCATTTACTCTTCAGTAATTCAGCAAGTCATTGGGCTCGTTTCTGCACCAGTAAAATGAGTTAATGCTGGGGTGCCTGTGTGGCTCGGTGGGTTCGATGGCCAACTCTTGATCTCAGGGGTGTGAGTCCAAGCCCCATGTTGGACTCCACGCCCATCTAGAGCCTACTGGAAAAAAAAAAAAAAAAGGAGGTAATGCTCATAATTGTCCATGAGATTGTAGATATCTGTTAGGGTTCTCCAAGCAGCTTCAGGAGCAACTGTGGGATACAATAGCATATAATGTATAGAACTGGGTCAGGAAACCAGCCTTTGGCCACTTGTTACATGACAGTTCCCTAATTACTGTTCCTGTATTGAGTTTTAAGGCCTTAAGACTGAAGGTTGTTGGGACTCTCCCTCCATGCTGGTTTTCATCCCCTCTTTGGTTGTGAGCAAGGAAGCAAGGAGCCTCTGTCCCTCCCAGCAGGCATGAGTCCACCCCCAGGAAAGCTGCCACTAGCAGGAAGCTGACTTTGCTCATGACGGAGACAGAGGCAGGAGTCCAGGTACTTTCTGACATTGCCGAACTGCTCGGTGGTGAACCCTGCGGCCCCCTCCCCTCGGGGCTCCACGGATGAGAACCCAGCAGCCTCACAGAAAAGCCAGCGGGAGTCATGGTTTCCATTACTTACTGCCCAAAGCATCCTCGCTAATACAGTCAGTAAGACTTGGAACACAGAAAAAGACATTGGAAAACAGAGTTCTTTGTAATTTCCACTCGCGAGCCTGCTCCCACTCCCACCTGCTCCCAACTCCCAAATCTCCTTCAACATCACCGTCAGCAGCTCCGAATGGTCCTCTGGGGCCTGCCTAGGCCCAAACGCAGTGAGGCAGCTCCTAAAAGACCCAGAAGGCCTCCTCAACAGACACCTGGAACACAGCTGTGTCCCCAGAGATACTGGAAGAAATAGCAAACACCTATAAAAACATAACACAGTAATCAAAAGATTTGAAGCCAACGACAGAACAAGGTAGTGCCGGGTTAAGAGCAGAGTGTGAGTCAGAGCTCATTCCAGTCCTTCCCTGGTGTTTCCTTGCTCGGAGCCTTTGGTAAAGCCCTTGACCTTCCTGACTTTCATCCTCCTCATCTGCAAAATAGGGATGATGATAGCATCAGAAGTACTGTGATGTGAGGATTAAATGAGATACTGTTAAAAGCAATTAGCGCAGAGGAAGCATCCAATCGATGCGAGCTGTTAACAGTAATAATGATGTTATTTTTATCCTTGTTATCACCAGTCTGTGGAGGAGACAGTAGAGGGACGAAAGGGAGAATGCAGTTTAGGAAGACACTGTAGCAGGATTCAGGGCAGGGGATGGGGGAACGACTATCAGGTCCCACACAAATCTCAGGGTTGAAGGGAAGGATGAGGACAGAGAAGAAGGCTCTAAGGAGGTGATCTAGTGCCCCTCAGGGAGATGAGGCCTTTAGGGGTGCCCTTCCCTGAGCTGAGGAGGACAGCAGAGGAGGAGGAGAAGGTTCTGGAAGAGGCTGGCAGCTCGCCATTGGCCAGGCCGGGTCTGGTGTGTCTGACAAGCTTGCGAGTGGAGACACGGACAGCGTGGTTGCCTGCGTGCGTCTGATGTGTGGGAAAGGCCCATCCTGGAGATGAACATGGTGAGGACGAAGCTCACACTGAAACACGGTGCCCGAGGGAAGAGCATCACCCGTCTTCTAGAAATGGCTGAGGTCCTATCACCAGCCTGCACCTTGCAGGGGAACGAAAATGTACCCTTGGTTCTCCTCTTGCCCCAGAGCGATTTCTAAGCTCCTGGTCCTGCTGATCTGTGGCCACTGGTCTGCACATGTCTCTCCAAGCCGTGGTCTAAGCCCTTCTGGAGCCCACTTCCAGCAGGAGAACTCTGCACCTGCTCTCCAAGCCTGGCCGGGTGCACGAGGATGTGCAGGGCTGCCTGAGGCCATCTACGGGGTGACCCACGGCAGCCAGTTCCTCTCTGCTCCCACACCCCGCTGAGGCGTCCACGCCAGGCCCTGCCACATTCCCGACAGCTACTCGTCCCTGGGGTTCCCTGCGGCCTCTGGGGCTTCCCCATGCCCTGGGGTTCCTTGCCCTGGGGTTCCCTGCGGCCTCTCTGGCTCCCACTCCCCTCCGCTCCCAGGGGGTGGCCCAGGGCTGGGGAAGCGGGGCTGCATGGTCTCAGGAACTCACGGCAGCATCTCGCCTCCCTGTCCCTCCTTGCCGGGTTCACAGAGTCCCCATCTGGCCTGCGTGTGGCAAAGTCTGGCCTCCCTCCTTCCTTACACACCTGGACTTGACACCATACATTTTTAGGTCCCAAGTCTTTGAGACCCAGGTTTGAGAACCTCTAAAGCCTTCCTCTCTTAACTCAAAAGCCTTGGCTTTGGAAATTGCCGGGTCCCTTCTGTGCTTTACTCTGTCATCCATCCCTGAGACACTGAGTGCCGCTGATGGGGGGATGGTGAGGAGAAGAGAACATGGGGAAGGGCGAGGTTCACCTTCCCAGACACACTCCCGCCGCCTGGACGTGGGAGAGTCCGGTGCACGCACATGGTCATCGAGACGTAGGAGGGGGTGAGGTTACTGTCCCGAGAGCGCACAGGAGTGAACAGAAAGGAGTGCCCAGGATGGAGTCCCAGGAAACACAAGCATTTTACGAGAGTCTGCGGCCCTCCAGAGCTCAACCCCACTCGACAAAATTGCATTCCTTATGATTTAATTTCTTTCGTTAGGGAGAAATTAGATTTAAATTTAATTTGTCTCCTTCAGGGGGCAATATTGAAATAAATGCTGAGCAATGCCACAGGAAACAGAAGCTCTCGTTAGCTCTCCGGCCTTATTGCGTGGCCCCTGCGGGCCGCTCCCTGGCCCCATGAAGCCCGCGCTTCTCCCCCGCGGCCCCACACACTCCGCCAGCGGAAGAATCTGTCTTCTGTCCCTGATGCTCCCTCATTCAGGAAGTTTCCTCCCCCCTTGTGACCTGCTGACACCTTCTTTATCTTTCACAACTCAGCTCCAGTCCCACAGGAGCTGGCCTGTCCTCCCCAGAGGAAGTCATCTCTTTGCAGAGCCTGCCAATTATGCCTCTATTAGAGCAGTAATTTAATTTACATCCGATCAGAGGTCATCGTGTACATGAATGACAATGGAGAAGGGGAAAGACAGGAAACTGTAGGGCTCCCCCCGGGGGGCCCACATCTTCCAGGGAGAAAGGAGGCCTCCCTTGCCATGCAGAGTCCAGTGATGGGTGAAGAGAAGGACCGGAAGGAACTGCAGTGGCAAAACGGGTTGGTAAGATTAAAAAGTCCTGACCCCAGAAGGGGGAGATCTACGCCAAGCGACAAGCAGAGGCAGAGGGTAGCTTCCTCATTGCCTGGGGCTGTGGGGTGTGCGGGGCGATGGGGGCTGGTGATCGGTAAAGGGTATGGGGCTTCTTTCTGAGATGATGAGAATGTTCTGAAATTAGCTGTGATGGCGACCGCACATCTCTCTGAATTTCCTAGGCACCACTGAGTTGCATGCTTGATAAAGACGGATTCACAGTGTGTGAATTATACTTTAAACAGATAAAAAAGGGGGGGCGCCTGGGTGGCTCAGTCGGTTAAACATCTGCCTTCGGCTCAGGCCATGATCTCAGGGTCCTGGGATCAAGACCCGCATCCTGCTCTCTCTCTCTCAAATAAACACATTTTAAAAATAAACAGACAAAAAAGAACTGGACCCAGAGAGGAGAGCAGGAGTGGGGCTGCAGGCTGGGGGGCCCACGGGGCGGGGGGAGAGGTGCAGGGAATGACCACAGGCCAGGGAGCCTCAATGTGAGGGGGACGGAGAACCCCAGAAGTCTGCTGTGTCCGGAGCGCACTCTGAGGCGTCCTTCCGGAAATAGCCCGGTGGACGTAAGCTCTAGCCCCATCTTCCGGGATGCAGGACTGACGTGTTCTGTGCTTTGTAACTTCTGTGCTGAGATGGCATATGAGGCCGCTGGGGTCCTCGGGGGTCCTCACGCCTTTCAATCCCAGGACTGGAAGCACTTGAGAAACGCAGGCTGGGGGTAATGGCCGGCATTCCCCCGGCCCCCCATCCTCGGGTG
This sequence comes from Enhydra lutris kenyoni, assembly GCF_002288905.1. Classification (NCBI taxonomy): domain Eukaryota; kingdom Metazoa; phylum Chordata; class Mammalia; order Carnivora; family Mustelidae; genus Enhydra; species Enhydra lutris. Next base: position 8,131,810 of record NW_019154098.1, on the reverse strand, counting down.
CAGGTCAAGGGCACTCTGTGTGACACAGGGGCCGCGCCCACCGCAACCTGCCTGAGTGTCAGCCTGTGGCCATCACTCCCCTTCTCCCAGGCTCCTCACCTGCAAACAGACCCCCCATCCCTCCTTGTTCTTCAACTCTATGGGGGCAGTGGCCTGCCCTTGGGCCTCCCATTGAAAGGCAAATGAAATCGATTCTAACTTTCTCTGTAACATTTTGCTGGGTTAAAAACCTGAAGAAATGTGACAAAATGGTGACACTTTTTAAGTCCATTTGGTACTGGATACAAATGTTTTACACACACACACACACACACACACACACACACACACACCTTTAATTAAAGAGAATAAAACAAAACCCTTGAGATAAACTGATAAATCCAAGTGAAGAGTCTAGAGCTATAACAGCTATTTTGAATGACGCATAAGGAAAATTCAGTATTGGGAGATTCATGGACCCCCGACCTCGCAGCCTGCGTAGAATGTGCACTTTGGAGCTAGCAGCCCGGGTTGCGTTTGCAGCTCTGCCCCAGCTAGCTGGGCCACAGCCTCCCTCTGGACCGCGGTTACTTCATCTGTAAGATATTGTTTAAAACATGACAAAGCCTGGAAAGCCTCTGGCATACAACAGATGCCTAATAAATGATCAGCTGTTACTACTACTACTAATAATAATAGCAAATACCTACATAGGGCCTATTAGGTACCAGGTACTGTTTTTAGCCCTCAAAACGACACAATTACACCTCTAGGAGGGAACTCGTATTAGTACGCCTATTTCGCAAAAGAGAAACTGAGGCATGGGGAGGTTCATAATGGTTGAAAGTCACACAGCGAGTCAGCAGCAGAGCTGGGATCCAAATTCAGGCAGCCCTGATGTCTATACCCCACTGCCTCGCACAGCATAGTGGGAGGAGGAGTGGAAGAACAGCCCATTAGCATCATGGGTTCTTCCAAAGAAAAAGAACCCAGGGTTTTATTTACTCATGGACCCTTTATAAAGGGCACTCCTTGATCCAGGAGTCAGGCCGGGTCTCAGCATACAATTTTGGAGGATATAGAAATTTCTCTGGGAAGTCCTACCTGTGGGTAGGAAGGGAAGAGGCACGCTGGTGCACTGGGAGTCAACTCACACGTGTTTGCAAACACCTTACTACATTTTCAGAAATTTTGCAAGCTGATTGCTAAACCCAGCCATTACCGAACATTAAATTATGTAAAATTATAATAAATTACATTAATACCAAAAATAATAAATTCTAAAACCTCACCACTTGGTAATTATTTCACTACAGTTTACCCTCTTTGGGCTCTTAAGGTTATTTGTGGTTATTGTGTCTGTACACGGAAAAATTCGCGATGATTCTACTGAGTACCTCCCCAACTCCACAGCCAATGGCCTCATAATGGGAGCCAGAACTCCACCACGGAGGAGGTATTTACACCACAAAAATCAGCAAATTCTTCCCATCCGTGCTTGGCTTTCTTTTTGTGGATTTCTAGACAAGAAAGTGATAAAGCAAAATGCCAATTATGCAGATTAATGCAAAAAGTATATTGTATCTGTTACTACTACATGGTGAATCGCAAAGAAATGTGAGGAAATAGTCTAGTATTCAAAAACTATCGGACTCAGCAAAGACATTGCTTACATCATTGACAAATGGGTGGAATTCTGATACATGATTTCTTGGTTTCCTGTTCCTCTTACTAACATAGACAAAACTACCAACCGAGATGCATGTTGTACTGCTTATTGATCAATTGCAATGATAGGTTGGCTATAGATAAAAGCAATACAAATTTGCAAAAGTGAACTAACGCACTCCATGAGAATCTATTAGTATGTGGAAGATATAATAAAGATTACAGTAAAAATAACTGTATATTTTATTACTAGTAAATTGTGTGCCACACATACTTAACGTAAGTAAAATTTATAGTAAGCTTATGTATGTACACATACATGCACACATTTTTCCCATGGAGCCAATTGTTAAACATTTACCAGCACACCAATGGAAAAGAGTCAATTAGATCTAATTCATAGGGGATGTGAGGCAGGCGTGTATATTTAGAAATGCACTTCTGAAAATATTTATAGGCCTCCCTACTGCCCCACTGAGAACTCTGTGTTAGAGTTATAAACCCAGATGCCACTCAGGGCTTTCTTCAACTAGAGATGTAGGTATACTGGGCTTAAACATCCTTTTGCATGGAGTATGTGTACCCAGACTCGTCCCCAGACCTCTAATGAATCCCAGCCCTGTCTTCCTCCTGGTGGACTCAGTTCACTTCTTTTACTTCCATGCTTGTTGTCTTGGGTTAGCATTGGCCTAACCTGGGTAGAAACACCACCCACCTTCTACTCCTTTCCAAGAAACAGTCCAACAGGCAAAATACCAAGAGTCAAAAAGAATGTGGCGGGGAATCAATGGAAGCAACCCTTAGGATGAATGGGGTTTGATGGAAAAATAGCCCCATTTCCTCAGCCCCTGGGTGGGCAAACTCTGAGAGGCATGTTTCTCACTGTCTCCTGAGGTCTCCAGAGGAATCACGTGCCAGATCCGCTCAGCAATAACCTGCTCAGCCCATCTTGACTGGCTTTCTTCCCTCCCTCGACTCACCTTCCTTACTCCCTGCTGGTACATCCTGGGGTCATCTCCCACCAAACAAAGGCAGAATCATAGTTTTATGGCTGTAATGGATGGATGAAAAAAATCTCCCAGTTCTTCATCTCTTCCTGTATCCAAGCCCTTTCTGTGTGACCTCACAGCTCCTCCCATCCGTGTGTGGCTGCCTGTGATCAATGGAAGGTAGGGGAAGGTCAGTGTGCTGGTTTGGAACCCGGGCTTCAAGAAGCCTGAGCAATTCCACCCTTTCCTTCTCAGTCCTAACCACTGGAACATGCTCGGTTTTCCTGCTGAAGGATAAGATAACTGGAGCAGAACCAAGTTAGCCCTGTTGCCCACACTGAGTCCCAAGGTATGGAAGAGGATTCAGCCGCAATGAATGAAGCTACCTAGCCAAATTTCAACTGACCGCAGATGTATGCGTGAGCCCAGTCAAGTCAGCAGAAGCAGTCCGCTGATCTGTAGACGTAAAAACAAAACCAAATGTTATTGTTGTATGCTACACCAAGCTCCTGTCATTGGCTTATTACACACAGTACTGTAGCAAAAGGTAACTTCGCTGTGGATCCCATTTCCCTGTTCTGCATAGATCTAGCAATTTGGAGTTGTATTCTAGACATTGTTAAAGATATCCTGTAAAGCCTCTGAATTCTGTTACACTCTTCTCAAATTTATAGATTTTCATGTTAACAGGCAGTTGACTTGGCTGAGCTCAAACTTCAAACTCTGTCTCCCCTTTAGTAGCCAGCAATAAAATTTCTGCCCAGTGCTTTTCTTTTCAGCTGAACCACTTGGAATTTACCTCCAAAATGCATAGTTGAAGACAGAACTTTAGGCAGAATCTCTACATAGAATTGAGTCTGCCCTCTCGTGTTTCTCCTCTGCGCAGATTTCTCCTCTCACTTTGGAGATACAGTGGTTGTCCCAAACTCAGTTCTCTTGATCCTGCAGCAAGTCCTCAGGCATCTCTGTGAAATTTTGCCACAACTAAAGCTTTCTGCAGGTGCAAAACTCTAAGAATGGGAAATTTAGTCAAGAATGATTCTTTCTTCAGGTGTCAAATCCCCTTTCATTCCTGCCTGTTTTTGTCACTCTCCAAGGCCTTCACATAATGAGGTTTTTAAAGAAAACATCTTTCCAAACTTTAAAATTGTTATTAGCAGGAGAGTTGCTTTGGTTCAAACGAGTTCCCAGTTACTAGAAGCGAGCTTTCAGCAACAGACACGTGCTACAGTGAGTTAACAGAACCACAGCCCTTCCTATCATGGCAGCTTAAACTCAAGTAAGGTACAAGCTTCAAAATTGTCAAACGACCACTGGAGTCATCTAGTGTTTGCTTGAACCATGTGCTCGGTCCATGTTTGCGGAATTAAGTTGAATGACAAATGCTGGGATCTCACAGACCGACTTTTGTACGGCTGGAACATGGCTCTGATCGATGCCTCACTGACTGTTGTCTAGTCTGGTTGCTGCGGGAAATGTCTGCAAAACAGTCACAGCAGCCGGTGGGTCAAAGGGCCTGGAAGAACGGAAGGCTTTTCCTCAGAACCAGGCTGGGAAATCACCTCCCTGACCGGAACCAGCCGCTACCGTTCTAACGCTTTCAGGCAAACTCTCAGTTCCAACGCCTTTGTGAAAGTTGGAGAAGTTCACAGACTTAAAGGGAAGATTGGAAGAAGCCATGAAAGAACCGTGTAGCTCAGAGCCTCTGAAAACTAGAAGATGGGGCCCCATGGGGGAAGTCCCCCAGTGTGCACGGGTATAAATACATGACCACAGAGTTTATCGTCCAGAACACGGCACTTGTGGGGTGAAGGGGGACTCCAGTAATAACTAGGCCAGAGCAAGAGGCCTGCAATGATACTGCCAGGCAAATTTGTGTGTACAAACCCTGGAAATTCTACGTTGGCCCGTGGGCATATGGGGACATGGCTTATGGCGTATTCTGTTGCCCCACGAGCAACAGAATCGTGGCCTGTGCAGTCGCTGCCCAGCTGTCTTGTGCACCAAAGCACAGTTCTGTTCAATGGCCCTGAGGCAGGTGGGAGCTCCGGCACAGGGCAACCGGGGAAGGCAGGGCTGACACCAATTACACCAGCCCCAGGGGTGGGGTGGGTTTAAAACTGGCCCCCCAAGGAGGAGTGCCTGGCTGGCCCAGTCAGAAGAGCACATGGCTCTTGATCTTGGGGTTGTGAGTTCGAGCCCCATGTGGGGTATAGAGATTACTTAAATAAGTAAAACTTTAAAAAAGATGGCCCTAATGATAGCCAGATATCCCATTTGCAGCATCCAAAGGAGCCTGGAAAATGTGGGCGGGAGTCACAGAGAGGCTGGCATCCCAGAAAGACTGAGCAAGACCAGCAGCAGCCCATGCTTCGGCGGTTCTAGAATCCGGGGCATTCTAACCCTTTTCCTCCCTTCATCTATTTACTCAACAAACATTTCTTGCACAGGGATGCGGGCTAGGGGCCGAGGATGCGGTGGTGGTTTAGAGGGGACCTTGGCTCATAGGGGCTCCCACGGCTAGCCAGGGGTCCGGCCTCCCCGAGACTGCAGAGCTTCAGGCCAGGGCTAAAGAGTGAGCAGAGAAGCAGCAAACACACAGGAACTGCAGCAAAGCCCAGCCTACAGAAAGCATGAACCTTGGGATGGAGCTGAGGGAGTCGGGCTGGTGCACACGTGATCGCCAGACTCATTTCTGGCACACCCGAAGCCGGGCTGAGGGCCCTGAAGACTCCCAGCCCCAACTCGCCACTGGCCTGAGAAGGATAATCATCTTCCAGACAGGTCGGGACGGACCTGGGGACACGGGGCCTGAGTACACGGTCCGATCCCCAGCTGACCTAGCGGAGCAGGGTCAGCAGCCACTTCTGGGAGCTGGGGTCCTCGGTGGCTGGGACACGTCTGTGGCTGAGGACGGGGAAGAGGGCAGGATGGAGACAGCCCAGTGGCAGCCACTCCTTCTGCATCCCCCTCCCCTCCAGACAGACCCGACGCTTCCTGGTTAAATCTGGCCTCCAGGACTCTCAAAGACAAGGGTCGCTGTGGGTCTGATCGAGCCTCTGGAATCAGTGCGTGACTTCCCTCATGCACAGGACCTCAGGAAGGTCCCAACACAAGATGCTTTTATCTTAATGGCCAAAGGCAACTACGCAATTCAGCGCATCTTGACAAACATACGAGAAACAACTCACCACTCCTGGCTCTGGGGGCTCCAGGGAGGCCCAGAGCAAGTAAGCCCTTGCACGCCTTCTCTCGTCCTGTGCTTTCTCACGGAGGCCTGCACGGCTCTCAGTATCTGACAGCCAAAAGAACCAGGCGGCACAACGGAGGGCGTCCTCCCTCCCCCCTTGTTCACTTGGCCACCTCTTAGTGGCCTTTGGGTCTCCTCGGGGAGGACCGCCATGACTTCTCGGGCCAACACAGATGCTGCCCCTGGGCTCCCATTTTCTCCGGCACACTTGCGACATCTAATTTTGTGTTTGTCTTCCTGATGAGACCGTGAGCACCCCTAGGCCTAGGGCAGACCCGCCCCTGGACTCCAAGCACAGTGAACAGCAGCATTCAGTAGGTGATCAATCAATGAATCCCACCCAAACAGCACCTCACACTGGTGAGCAGAACACGGGGAAAGACAGAGCCTGATGACAGCGCTCCCAACCTTGGAAGGGCCAACTGCATGCCTTGTCGTCCTCTGAGGTGGGCTGTCCTCGTGCCATTTCCCAGACACACCCCCAGGGCAACATGAAGGTCATTCCAGGTGGGCATGTCCAAGAAGGCTTTCAAGAGCAGGCGGCACCTGCGCTGGGCTTTGAAGGATGACTTGAATATGAGCAAGCAGACAGGTGGGGCTTTGCCTCACGGCCCCAAGAGCCAGACGGCACTGAAGTAAGGAGGCCCGGGGTGGCAGGCAGGGTCCAGGCCCAGACCATGGCTCCCAGGACCCCTCCACCAGGTTCTGCCCTGTTCGTCCTCTGGCCGGCCCAAGGCAAATGTGAAGGCCATCGTGTGGCTGGTAGGAGTCGATGCCGAGACCCAGCGTGGATTTACAGGGACACACATTGATTCGGGCTCCTGAGGGTGTCAACTCACCCATAAATTACAAGATTTACCTGGAGGTGCTGCAGAGATAAGTGGCTTTGCACATAAATATCTTTCCTTTTTTAAACTAGGAGTGCAGACTTGCCGAGGGCCTTCTGTGAGAGCGGCGTTGGGGCCTCCTGAAGGGTCCCGAGTCCAATCCTGGGCCGGCAAGTCCCAGGGAGGCCTGCAAGCTGCCCACAGATCATTCCCATCCCCAATCTGGATTTTACTGGAAGGCAGGGGGGGGCAGGGGAATAAACTGGAAGCTACTAGAACTGGCCCTAGGGAGGTGTGGCTGGGCCTGCCCTGCCTCCACACTTATGGAGGCAGTGGCTGGGTCAATTCCCCTCTCTGAGCCTCGGATTCCTCACGGCTAAACAAGGAAGCTGGGTAGGTGGTCTCCAAGGGCCTTCCGCTCAGGGACACCACAGATGCCACTCAGATGTCATAAAACGGCATGGGGAGGGGGTGCAGGAAGCTCTCTAGGTCCTCTAGGTTCCTGGGGTTCAGCCTGACCTCTTTGTCTCTGGGCAGCTGAGCCCCCGCTGGTGCCACTCTGCCTGGGGCGGGGGCTTCAGAGACCAGAGCTGGGACACTCAGGCTGATGCCATATCTCGTTCCATATTCTTCTCAAGAAGCTATTTTCCACTTTACTGAGGCATTCTTCACATTCACAAAGTCGTTCGCATTTAATGTACGTATCTTGATGAATTTGGACACGCACACACTGGTGATAGGGTCACCACAGACAAGGTGACAAATGGGTCCACGGTCTCCAAAAGACTTCTTGTATTTCCATGGGGTTTTGTTGCTGCTGTTGTTCTATTTGATTTTTTTTTTAAAGATTTCATTTATTTATTTGAGAAAGAGAGTGCGCGTGCACATGCACACAAGCAGGGGTAGGGGCAGAGGGAGAAGCAGGCTCCCCGCTGAGCAGGGAGCCCTGTGTGGGGCTTGATCCCGGGATGCTGTGATCATGACCTGAGGCGAAGGCAGACACTTTACCGACTGAGCTACCCAGGCGCCGGTTTTGCTTTTATTCTGTTGTAAGGACATGTTGCATGAGCTCAACCTACCCCCTTCACAGGTTTTTAAGTGCAGAGCACCATGTTAACCACAGGACCCAGGCTGCACCGCAGATCTCTAGAACTCCTCATCCAGTCTAACTGGAACTCTGCCCCATTGAACAATAACTGCCCCAGCTCCTGACAGCCACCACTGTCCCCTCCGCTTCTGCGTGTCTGACGATCTTACACACCTCCTGTAAGTGGAATCATGCAGTCTCCGTCTGCTCGAGCTGCTGTAACAACCCGCCACAGAGTGCAGGACTTCAAAGGAACGCATTTCTCACGTTTCTGGAGGCTGGAAGTCCCAATTCAACGGATCCAAGATCCAAGATGGCTGTCTTGTCCCCATGTCCTCACACGGTGGGAGGGGCAAGGGAGTCTTCTGGAGTCCTTTATTAGGACTCTGGTCCCATTCATGAGGGCTCTGTCCTCAAGACCTAAGCACCTCCCAAAGGCTCCACCTAAAAATACCATCACACTGGGGTCTAGGGTTTCAAGCTCTAAATTTGGGGCTGAGGGACACCAACACTCAGTCTGTAGCACAGGGGGTCCCTGTCCTGTGACTGGATTATCTCAGTGAGCATAATGTCTTCCAGAACCATCTATGTCGTTAGAAATGGCAGGACTTCCTTCTCTTTTAAAGGTTAATAACATCCCATTACATATACATACACATATCGTATTTCTTCTAATCCATATGTCTGTCACTGGACATTGGGGTTGTTTCCAAATCTCGGCTACCCCAAATCATGGCACAGTGAACACGGGAGTGTAGGTATTTCTTTATCACCATTTCAGTTTTAAATATATCCCCCCCTTAAGCTTCACATGCCCCTCTCAGGCAGGTCCTTGTTCTTCCACCTTCAGACGAGACCGAGATCCAGAACTAACGATGGCAGTAACTGGAGCGCTTACTGCACACGCGCTTCCTGTCCAAGAGCATCCGATCTTCACGGGAGGCCTAGGAGTTTGGCAAATTCTTTGCATTTTACAGATGAGGCAGGAAGGAACAGAGCAGACTGCTGGTGCCATGCTGACAGGGATCTGTGTTGGCACAGGACCCACCTGATGGGCTATGAATGAAGGCGGTTTGAGTGCAGGTCCGTCCGGCTCCAGAACTCACACTCTTCGGGGCTGGGCCAGGGCCTGGAGCTGGAACAACATGGACATGCACCTGAGTTCACGGTCATTGGGCTAAGCTGGTCTCTTGCCCTGCACCCTGGAAAGAGAATCTAACCAACGGAAAATCCCTACTGGAGAGGAAGATGAAGAAAGAAGCTCATCCCTCTGCCTTTGGAGGGTGTGAGGTCCAAGGACAGGTGGGAGATGGGGAGGTCAGAATGCAGCCCCCATTTTTCCTACCCACCCTGGGCCACAGATCATGAAGGGGGGATGTGAATGTCCCAAAGCTATGGGTGACTCCAAGAACACTACGACAACTGGCTGCCTCTCTAACCAAACCCAGAGGCACCCAACGTGCCTCTAGAGGGAGCTGGGGTGGACTTGAACATAAGTCTTGACTATGCCGAGGTTCCATCCCCCGCCTACTTGACTCTAGTCTGGGCCGTGTGTTTGCAATGGCGTTTCAGGAGCCAAATGCCTTTGGATGGGTTATGTAGCCTCTCAAGCTTCTACTTCATCAGCCTCCAAACAGGGAAGTGACTGAGTCCAGGACACGGGAGCCTTTGAGATGTGGCATCTCTGAGAAGTAAACCTGACTATGGCTCTGCAAGACCCAGAAGACACTCCTCACTCGGCAGATTCGGAAGGCAGGACTGGACGGAGACCTACAAGGAGGGCAGGATTCTGGAGGGAAAAGGTGGGGGGAATAGAGGTCCATGTGAAGGGACTTGCAGGTGCAAAGACCCGGGGGCCAGAAGGATGGACGACCTCAACAATGGAACACCCTCCTCTCACAAGGGATCAGTACATGGAAGCCAAGAGGAAAGGAAAATGTTTTGAGAAACTGAGCCTTCATATGGGAAACTCTCAGCTTCCAATCTTTCTTTTGTAGGAATGGCCCTAAATGCTTGAGAATGTCCTGGAATTTTGCCTCCAGAACAGTCTATAGCCCCACACACACCTTTTTGTGTGTGGCTGAGCTGGGAAACTCTCCTCTCTCTTCCCCCACTTCCCTGACTACATCAAGAGAGATTAAAGTTGGAAATTCAATTCCTGGCACCAGCACTAGGTGCTACGTCCCAGGCTTTGGAATTCGTCAGCCTTGAGCAGTGGGACTTGGAGCTGCTGGCACAGCAGGCAGGGAGGGACCCAAAACCCCTCCTTCCAGAAGAGAGAATGGTTGGAAGAAAGGAAAATCCAAAAGGCTGGAGAGAGGGCCACCACTGACATCAGAGCTCCGAGAAGGCTGTGAGCCCAGCACAGACTGCGCTCCTGGCCTCCTGGGTGAATCCACAGGGGGAACGGTGGTCATCGGGTGTCACTCCTACCCTCTGATCAAATGGCACTTTCATCATGGCAGCACAGAGCAGAGCAGGAGCTGAACGAAGGCAAAATGATGTTCAGCTCTGTGTGTGTGTGCGCGCGTGTGTCACAGCGGTCCATTAATAATTCATGCTGTAGCTAAATGACAAGGGAGCAGGGCATCCTCAGCACCCTCCCCCAGCCGCCAGCACCTGCTCCCTGCCACCAACCCCTTTGGGGGACCGCCCGTCCCTCTCTCTGCCTGGGACCAGAGGCGCCTGCTGGCCGCGTCATGCAGCGCCTGACACGCCCGTGACAAATGCTGACGTCCTCCATCAGCTTCCCTTCCACCCTCCCCAAATCAAATGGGCTACAATGTGGCGATTTATCCTTCCTGCCATTGTCCTCAGCATCACCCCTGCCCCTCAGGGGCTGCGGGCCAGCTGGGCAGGTCCCCCGGGACACAGGCTTTAGCTCCCGGCGGCCCCCGCCCCCTGCAGCTGCCTAGCAGGCGCGAGCCAGAACGTGGACCCTGGGACTAGTGTTCGGAGATGTCCAGATGCTTCTCAGAGACACTGGGTGGGCCGGAAAGGGTGTGCTGAGAGGCATATTTTACTCCCTCCCTCCTACCCCCTCACCCAATTTTGGTGCTCCCTGTCCCTGCAACTCTCCGTCAGATGGTCCCTTTCCTTGGCTGAAAGGATTTCGGGACATCTTGCGTCCCCATCCTGTCTCATTCTGCGAAGTGGCCTGACTTGTTATCACAGCGGTGACCACACAGTCCCCGAGGGAAGGAGGTGGAGATCTGACTCTGGCCCTCCCGGCCTGCTGGGACAGGGCTACGGCCCCCAGGGGAGGCCCCTTCTCCCCCCACAGCCACCAAAGGGGGACCCGAACCTCAACACAGCCCAGAATGAATGAAACCCAGGGCACAGGGCAGGGGTGGGAAACGGGTTACTGAAGACGGCAGGAGACATCGGGGTGACCGCGAACCCACACGTCACACACCTGCCCACAAGCGGTTATTTCGAGGCATCGCTGTCCTCTCCCCATTTGCCTCCCGCGGGCGCATTTCTCCACCCCGTAGCTACTTACGGAGCGCCTGCAGTCCGTCAGGCGGGCGAGAGGTACTGGGGAAGGAACAGTGAGCGGAACCCGGCCCCTGGCCTCCTGGAGCTTGCGTTCCTGTGTGTGTGCGGGTGGCGGTGTGTATTACAGGTGGTGTGGCTGTGGGGACAGGGACAGACAGCGGACACAGATCTATGTCACCAACACTGACCGATGCAGGAAAAGAAGGCCGAAGCGGGGAATGTCGTGGGTGCTGCTGCCATTTCCTACAGGGGCAGTGGGGACTCTGCAGCTGAGGCCTGGGAAAGGAGGAGTAGGCCCTGTGGCTGTCAGGGCCAAGAATGCTCCAGAAGAAGGCAGGGCAGCACGAAGCCGTGACACAGGAACATGCCACAGGAGGCTGGGAGGCTGGAGGAGGAGGGTGGCAGGAGATGAGGACAGAGACATCGTGGGCCAGCTGAGGCACCACAGGGACCATGATGCTCTGATGGAGGAGGGAAGCACTGGGCGGTCTCGAGCAGTGGGGCCCCTGGCCTGCTGGTGCTGTCATGGCCCTTCAGGCTGCTGCTGGGTGGAGAAGGACTGTGGAGCGAAGCTGGCCGGGGTTAGCAGAACATCCGGCCATAATGGTGCTTGGGCCTGGCCGGTGGCCGTGGAGGTTTGAAGGAGCCGGGCTCCGGATGCTTCCCCTGATGTGAGCAGAGGGTCCGCTGATGGAGTGTGCCGTGAGTAAGGAATGCCTCCTCCCAGCAGACTCCACGTGCCCCTGCTCACCACCCGTAAGAACAGCACCGGCTGCCGCTCACGGCTCCCTCCCCCGGACGAGGCAAATGAATCCTGGGCCCCGATACACAGGACAAGCCTGGACATGGGCGTGTGTCACTTCTACCGTTCTCGAAGGGGTATGTATGGGCAGAAGGCAGGGCAACAACTCCGTGCTGGGGGCTACCGTGTACAGGCGCCGGGCCAGGCCCTCACAGACCCGCTCGGCCAGTCCTCACAAGTAGGCCTCGTGGGGGTCCCCAGAGCCGGTTCAGAGATGGGGGTCTGGATAGCCTGTAGCATCTCTGGCCTGGGGACTGCCCCGCAGCCGGAGGCAGGGGCGGGATTCGCACCACACCATCTGAGACCAGAAAATTCCAGGGTTCCTCCAGGTCCAAGAGCAGAAAGGCCACCCGGCCACTAGCTATAAGCCTCCCCCGGCTCACCTGCTTCCCGGACCCAAAGACACGCCCTCTGCCGCTCCGTTTCCTCTTCCCCCTCCCTCAGTCTCAGTCTCTGAAAAGGAGCAATTTCATGGGAAGGATCTGTACCCAGAATCATTTAGAAAACGTAACCCTGACTTATAAAATAAAATACGTTTATACTTACATAAATACATTCAGAACAAATCCACCAAAATGCAAAGAGCTCAATTCTCTAGAAATTTGTATTTTCTCCTTTGCTCCTTTCCATGCTTTCCAGATCACCTAGCCTCTATCGGAGGCACGACCACATGAGCTTTCCAAACTTGGGCTCCAGGGCTGAGCAGCCTGGTTCACCTCTGGCCCCACCAACCCCTCTGATCTGAGGCCGCACATTCTCATCTGTGAAATGGGATGACAGTGATGCCCGCCTCCTCCTCCCTTTGTGGGTTGTTACCAGGACCCAGCGAGGTCGAAGGGGGGAATTGCTTATCACATCCTGGCACATAGTAAGAGTTGAATGAGGTAGCCCATATTGCTTTTAAAATCATGGGGTGCAGAGCATTTTTAGAGGAAGATTTTAAAACTAATTAAAAAGCCAGGGTGGGGGCAGGAGAATTAAGACTTATTATAATCTTCAAAGCATGTGAGTCTGAGGCTTCCGGGTTGGGAACATTTCAAAGCTTCCTGGAATCCATCTTCATTTGGTGCCCGGGCACTGGGGAAAGATGATAAACAGGCCTGCAGCCAGAGTCAATTAGCACGCCATCGGGTGTGCGGAGACGCTCCTCAGGAAAGAAGCAGTGCTCTCCCTTGCTCCGGTTGTGCGTGATGGGGTATGGAGGGCGGGGATGTGTGTGGTGTGTGTGTCTTTGTGGTTTGTGGTGTGTAGGGGGGTGTATCTAATGTTTATGTGTTTTCTCTGTGAGTTATGTATGGGATGGTGGTGGACGTGGGGTGTATATTGTGTGTGGTGTCTGTGTGGTTGGTGTAGTGTTTGTAGTATAGTGTGTGTGGTGTGTGTGATGGGTGTGTTGTGTATCTTTCTGTGGCATGGTGTGTGTGGTGTGTAGGTAGTATGTATTTGTGGTGTGTTGTGTGTGTGGTAGGTGCAGTGTGTGTCTGTCTGTAGTGTGGTGTGTGTAGTACGTATTATGGTGTTGTCTGTGTGGTGTGTTTCTGGTAGGTGCAGTGTGTCTCTGTCTGTGGCATGGTGTGTGTGTATTGTGTGTGTGGTGCGTGTAGCATGTATCTGTGGTGTGTGTATGGTGGATACAGGGTGTGTCTCTCTGTGGTGTGGTGTGTGTGTGGTGGTTGTAGTATGCATATGAGTGTGATGTGTATCTGTTTGTGGTGTTTGTACTGTGGTGTGTGTATAGCGTGTGCTGAGCGTACCATGTATCTGTCTACGGTGTGGTGTGTGTCTGGTAGGACTAGTGTGTATCTGGGTGTGACGTGTACATGTTTACAGTGTGTGTACGTGTGGTGTGTGTGTTATCTGGTGTGTAGTGCACATGTGAAATGTGTGGTAAGTGTGGGGGTGCCCACGTAAGGTGTATATCTGTGTGCCGTCTGTGTGTTTTGTGGTTGCAGATGTGGGTCCCCAGGGCTGGCGCGGCTAAAACTGCCACACACCAACCTCTCTGGCTTCACCTTGGTAACTCAGCTGGTTGTGGTGCCACGTGGGAGTGGGGTGCGCGCGAGCCAGATGTGCAGAGGGCCCAGAGGTTGGATGGGAGCCATGTGTCTACCGATGAACAAGCGCATCTAGAATGACTACCCTGGGGGCACTTGGGAGCACCCAGGAGACAAGAGCTGACCAGATGGCCCACGCTGGCCAGGCTGGCCGGGATCCTGCCCTTGTCCGTGAAGTGGGTCCTGACCACTGTCCCCCTGTGGCCTCCACACCCCCGCCCCTCTGGGCCTCTGCTCTGTGTCAGAGCAGGAGATGGAAGGAGGAGAGACCTGCTGGCTCCAGCAAAGGGGAAGGGCCGTGAGAGGATGTGTGGCCGGCCTGTCGGAGCTGGGAATGTTCTGCAGCATACAGCTAGCACAGAAATGGGGGGCCCACAAGGATCTGAGTTCTGCCAGGAGCCCAAGTGAGCAGGAAAGAGATTCTCCCCTTCAGGATCTAGAAGATTCCGGCTTGGAGCTAGAACAGGGTCTCCAGGGGGAGGACAACCTGCTGACCCCTCCATCTGAGCCCCCAGAGACCTGGCTTGGACTCCCCATCGACACAGCCAGAAGACAATGCATCTGGGAGGTGCAGACCGCTGGGCTTGTGCTACTCTGGGATGGCCGCAATAGAAAGTTAACACAACCTCCTTGAGGATTCCGATCGGCTCGTGTGCGTGAGACAACTGCAGAAGGGTAGAGACGAGCCATCTGGAGGAGTTCAAGGGGACGGTCCCAGGGGTCACACGAGGCCCCGCCTCACGCACCGACAGGGTGGGGCAGTGAGCAGGAGGAAGCAGAGACGCCTCTGATGGCTTCTGCTCTAACTCACGGGGTACCCGGGGCAGCCACGCCTCTCCGGCCCCGCTCCTCATGCAGGAGACGCCGGAGGCCCTTTCAGTGCATGGCGACGGGCCTGAGTCAAGCCCAGAATGGGCATCTACTCTCAGACTGTGCCTGACTCCAGTGTTTGCTCCAGTAAAGAACACGCGGTCGGGTGCGAGTGGCAGCCTGGGTGTCCTGCATCAGTGCGCGACCACCGTCGCCGGTCTGAGAACAAGCTCAGGATGACCACCACGGGCCCGTCCGGCACCGTCTCCCACAGACCGACCTCCACCGGCAAGGCCCAGCCCGCAGAAACCCGTGGCTTTAAGGGGAAACCACAGGGCAGCCTACTATCTATTGGGAGGGGGATGGCCCCATAGACCACAGGACCAGTCCGTGAGAGACCATACACCTGCTGAGGAATGACACGGGTCCACACGTGGATGCGGAAAGTTCTCCAGCTCCCCAAGACACGCGGACGTGAGGAAGCACATTGCACAGAGACACATGGGGGGACACTTACATGTGAAAGACACGAAAGACGCAAATTCACGCTCATGTCTTGTCTTGCATCTGTTCTTACAGGTGACGTATCTAGATGGAGAACGTCGGGGCGTAAGAAAGCATCGACAGGGCCTGTTTTTCACAGAGCTGCCAACAGTCCTTTTAAAACATTTAATAAATGAAGTCATGCCATCCCTTGTTCCCAAGCACCAGCAGCTCCCGTGGCCAGCGAGACCCTCTGTGCTCTCCCAGCTACTCTCCGAAACCATGGGGGTGCGCAGCCACGTGGCTTCCTGCTGCCCTGGCCTCAGAGCCACACCCGGTCTGTAGCTCCCAGTGCTGGCCCCTGGGTCCGCCCACCTCTTGCCCGCACTCCGGGGGGCTCCTGGAGAACCTCCTCCTCCTGGGGAGGGGCTCTGACCCCTGCAGCCACAAGAAGCCTTCCTAGGATGCTTCTCTGCCCTTTCCTGACTTCACAGCCCAAACAGCACTTGTCACCACCTACTGCATTGTAGTTTCATTGGCGTGTGTGCTCACAGTCTCGCTCCCGCTGCTGGAACGCACACTCTGAGCTTTGTACGATGCCATATTCCCAAGACGGCGAATAAGGCCAGACATGCAGTCGATTGGCCAGAAATATTAACTGAGGGAGTGAATGAATGATATACAGCCAAGCACGCCTAGCAGCTGCCTCCTGGGAGGAAACCAGGGCTGTTCTAGAAGATGGTCAAAGGGAACACTAGCATTACCTGTAAGGTCTAGATCCTTTACAGTGAGAATGTGCTCACGGATTGCTTGTGAAATTAAACATTAATAAATATCTGGGAAAAGGCCTTGAGATCCAGGCTGTCCCCCCAGTAGCCCTGCCCTGTGGCTCCCCTCAAAAGCCCATCCTTAGTCAGGGCTGAGAAGGGAGGGGCTGCTAGCAGGTTTTAGGGGTCAAGGGAAGGAAGGAGGGAGGCAAAGCCCACCACACTGCTTCCTGATCCCTCGGGGGACATGGAGCCCTGTGGTCCCTGCCAATTTTCTTCCTTTGTTCCCTCCTGACATGCCTTCCTTCGTCTGACTTCTTTCTGGCCTCTTCAGGCACGTGTTGGCTCCTTCCTTCCCTCTGCGTCCCCTGGGCCATGCTCTCGCTGGCCTCCAGGTCAGGCTAAACGCCACACCACACATCCAGCTGAAGTGCGGACAACTTGAAGAATGAGTCTTCCGAATGCCCAGCAGCCCGAGGAAGCCCGGCCTCGGCATCCCCACCGCCCCTGGCAACACCTTTAGCAACCTGGCACTGGTGTCAGCTGGTATCAGACGCCCGGGGCGGGGGTGGATAGAGTCCCGCTCACCCCACACCTCCAGGATGCAGGGTGGGATGAGTAACACAGGGTCCATCAAAACAAGGGCTTGGATTGAGTATGCCAGACTCTGCGAGAAAATGCTAAATGGACACCTGCGTCCACGTCCTCAGGAAGATGACAGAGCTCCTCAGCTGCAGGAAGCACTCGCTGCACAGCCGGAGGGGACACCGAAGGGCTCCGTGCTGAGCCCGTGATGCCACAGACGGACAACAGTCAGAAAGCCTTCCGGACAGAGACAGGCCCTGGCCGGTGCGCAAAGATACTGGACCACGGGGGAATCCACTCCTGGCTTTAATGGAATCCCAGAATCTGGGTCCGAATTCACACTCCACTCTGATGGGAGCTGGGGGTAGAGTGGGTCTGCGGGGGCAGGGAGGGGGACAGCAAGAGAAAGCCTGTATTCAGGGAGGACATTTCCCCAGCCTCTCCAAGAGGGGCAGCTAAACCAAACTGAACCCCCACCCTGGCTGAGGCGGAAAGCAGTCGTTGCTTTTACAAGCTGGAGAAAGATTATCCAACTTAATTACGATCGCCCGTCCCGGGAACATCCATCAGCTGCTGGCGCGGCAGCCGCAGGAAGGGACTGGCAGTGAGAGGGGAGAAGGGAGGCCTGGCGGCGGAAGGGCTGCTGGGCAGAGCGTGAG
Organism: Enhydra lutris kenyoni; assembly: GCF_002288905.1. Classification (NCBI taxonomy): domain Eukaryota; kingdom Metazoa; phylum Chordata; class Mammalia; order Carnivora; family Mustelidae; genus Enhydra; species Enhydra lutris. The sequence goes on along the minus strand of NW_019154098.1, from coordinate 8,114,352 downwards.
CCCCCCTCCCGCCACAGGCTCTGCTAAGTGATCCCGGGGTCCCAGCCTCTGGCGCCCACAGTGGACAGCGGGGAGCTGAGCGGCTTCATTATTAACCCACAGGGAGCACCCTGGCCCCAGCATCGCCTCTGCTTTCAAGCCCTCAATCCTCCTAATTCCCTAGCAGTTTCATGAAAGGACCTTCCCCCTTATGATAATGTCTCACGTTCCTCAGAGCAGCACTAAAGGAATGAGGGGCCCCTAATGCAGGTCTGACCACAGCTGTTTCCCCGTCAGGACAGAAGGGAGCCAACAGGATGACTCCCACTCTCCACGCCCAGGCCCCTTATACAGAGCAAGAAATCGAGGCCCAGGAAGGAGAAGGGGTATCCTCGGGGTCACACAGGAATCAGTGGCAGGCTCAGATAGTAACACACCCACCCCCTTCCATCCCCCTCCATCAACTCCACCAAGGGCTGTAATCTCCAACCGGTGACCCCAGTTCATTTCCCTTTAAAATGGTATGAAATTTGTGAAAATTAAATTATGATTATTAAAGGCGATTGGTTGCTAGAAATCAAAATAAAACACTAATCACTTTGCAGGCTCTGTGAACTGGTCCTGCGGACCCAGGCACCTAGGACAGGGGTCAGTACACTACGGTCTCTGGCCCACCACCTGTTTCTTATAAATAAAGTTTTATTGAAACACAACCATGCATATTGGTTTACATACAGGTTACAACAGCAGTGCTGAAGAGTTCCAACAGACCGTATAGCCCACAAGGCCTAAAATATCTGTCTGGCTCTTTGCAAAAAACGTTTGCCAAGTCCCACAGAGCTGCAGAAGCCCATCATTCCATCAAGAATCCTCAAGGGCCAGACGAATCAAAATACCATCCCAGAGCAAACAGAGTAACAACGGCTATCAAATATTGAGTGTACACTCTGTGCCAAGGATACCAGATGACGAGTCTCAGAATATTGCCATCCTTAATCCTTGCACTTAACCCTGCAGCTGGGTAATAATATCCCCAAACACAGAGGAGCTCGCTGAAGCTCGGCGTAGGGGTGGGGGGCTGGGGGGCGCTAAGGAACTTGCCCGAAGCCACAGAGCCTCACTCCAGCCCCACACCAATGTCAGGCCCATCCACGAAGAGCTGACACCTTCTTTCCCCAGGCATGGGCCAGAGTGCATGAGCGCTGGGTGTGACCTCAGAGGTCCTGCAGGCCTGACCCCTGGCCCTAGGCTAGGGAAACTGAGGCTCAGACAACAGAGGAGAATCTGGACAGTGTGTGGCGAAGATAGGGAAGGGGCCCAAGGCCTCTGGCTCCTTCCACAGAGCTCCATCCACCCGCCCCCCGGGCTGAGCTCCGGCTGCACAGAGCAGGGACTGTGGAGCACCCGTTCCGAGTCTGGTGAGGCCCCGGGCCCGTAACAGGCCTACTTATATGCACAACGGCCATTGACTCAAGTCTCAACATCCCCGTTTATAAGATAAAAGTGACGGAGGCTCGGAACTTGAAAGGCTCGTGTCCCAAAGCACACAGCTTGTAAAGCCGAGGCACGGGCACAGGAGCCCCTGAGTCTGAGGTCTGTGGTGTCCCACCTCCCCAGGCCACGGGGTGAACCGGGGCTGTCAGAGAAGCAGAGAAGGGCCACCGGTGTCTGCTCTCCAGCGCAGCCTGAGTCCTCCACACCCACTGCCCACCTGTCTGCACCCAAACCCCTGGGCTACACCTGCCACCCCCATGGTCCTGCACGAAAACCACGCGGGGAATCAGCCCAGCGCAGCCTCCATGCAGGCAGAAGGTCCCTCCTGCTCCTTCTGAACGTCCTTCCCGAACGGAAAACCAAACTCAGGGGGGAAAGGTTTTGGCACGTGAGTCCACACCCTTGTGCTTGATGTCAAAGACCCCCACTTGTGTCCCGTCCCCCCCACCACCACCTCCCATGCCAGGCGGGGGTCTCTGCCAGCCTGCCCAGCTGGGGCCGTGGGGCCAGTCTCGCACACGGCTCGTTCCAGCTGCTGGGCAACCTAGCGTGAGCCAAAGGCCTCCACCCATCTTTCAGGAACGACACCTCCACAGACACACCCCCACCCCCCCGCCTTGGTGGCTGTGGCTCACCCCTACGCCAGAACCACACACCTACACTGCGCTTCCCCTCCGTCTGGGGCCTTCCCACCACCCCCTCTTCTCCCAGGAGACGAGACGAGGCTGAATCAAGCCTCTCGGGGCAAGCCCTTCACCATTTCTTCACATACCCGTCTTTCTGACGATGCCTCAAGATGGCCAAGGCAAACTAGATGGCCCAGAGGCAGGGGAGACCCTCTGGTAAAGACCAACGGCTCCTCAGCCAAGAGGGAGGGGAAGTGGCTTAAGGGGGAGAAGGAACGCCTTCTCCTAAATCCCCCTTCACTCCTGATGTCACCCAGGAGGCCCTGTAGCAGGAGCCACCGGCACACCCAGGACAGGACCCTCCCTCCCCCTGGGGAGGCCAGGCCCTCAGCTCCCCGGCTCTGCCCTCTAGTCCTTGACCTCCCACAGCCCCTGGTGTCCAGGCCACATCCTGACAGCTCAGACTTCTGCCCTGTCTCGGGCGAATTCCCCATCCGTCCCAAACCTTGGTCTTCCAACATCCTACGAGGGAGAAGCTGGGTCCTGTGTATTTCCCCTCTGCCCCATGGAGGGTGTTCCTGGATGGTCAACAGACAGCCCCAGACTGTTGCCCTTCTCCCCTGCAGTCAGCGAGGGGGACAGGTGGGAGGACACTACACTGGCCTTGTGGGGACGGCGGTGGCCCCCAGCCCCACCCTGCTACCCCTCACAGGGTCACACCAGCCATGTCCAACCACTCTGTCTGGCTCATTCCATCCTGAAAATGGAGGAGGTTAAATCTGATCAAAGGCTCTCTTACATGGGGGCCCGCGAGCACCCCCCCTCCGGCAACTGCACTGAGGCTGTGGGAGGGAACAGGCCTGTGGCTTTCATCGGTACCCCCAAAGGGCTCAGTGGCCCCAAAGAGCGCCACTATTCTCAGGGGGGCCGCCCAGAGCACTGGCTTCCAGTGTCTGCACAATCAAAATTGTAACTATTACTTGTAATTATATAGGTAACGTGTAATTATATATGCAACTGTCACTTGGCCCACTGTCAGCCTTTTAAAAATGTATTGCTGACATCTGATCTTTTTTACCACAGGAATCTACCTGGAAGGACGGAACAGTGGGTCACCCACAGCCTCTCCCCAGGACACCTGCTGACAGACCTATTCCGTTCCCGTAGATGTTTTGATCAGCAGTGCACGTGCCGCATATATATAAAGGTGTTCTGAATCTTTTAATCTCATTGATACTTTTTACAACTGTGTTTCCAAGGGATAGAGTGGTTCTTGCTTATTTTTTTTGAAACTGGGGGAGGGGGAAAGGCTGTATCTTTCTGGGAGATGGGTGCCCTAAGTCCTTCCCTCCATCCCTGTCCTCTGGCATCTGGTGGGAAGTCTGGGGTTTGCCCAAGTGTCATCTTTTGTTCCTCCAGAGCCTGAGCTTCCTCTGGACTGAAAGGAACAGGGAGCAGGACCCCGTGTGGGCGGAAGGCACTGTGGCCAGACACAACCACCCCTCACCCATCCCAGGCCCTTGGCAGTCCACGGGGCGCGCCGCTGTAGAGACCCACCCCATGCCCTGTACTCCAACCACACAACTCCAGCCCCATGAAGAGTTCCGTTACATTTTAGAAATGCTGGGAACACCGTAGTGCCTAAGGAGATGAGTCGTTTGCCGCGTGGACACGTCGAGAGGGGGGGTACCTGAGGATGGCAGCCACCTCGGCCCTCCATGTGAGCACCCCGACTGGAAGACCGACTTCTCTTACCGCCTCGTGTGCTCCGTGTGCTGTTGTCCCGATTGCATGTAGTGGGCTGTGTTCTCCCGTGGCTCACTGCGCTTCTGGCAGACGATCATTCTGGATTCGTTGTCAGATGGTCATGAATCTCCGTGCTCGGATGGTCACGAATCTCCGTGCCTTTGAGGTCGGTCGCTGGCGCCTTTGGTGGCGCCACGTTGCCCTGATTCTTGGGGGCCTTTGTGGCCTTCGGTCGGTGTGTGTGCACCTAGAGGAACAGACGTCCTTCCTGTCTTCACGGACTGGCCTCTCCTGCCTGGTGCCTGGGCCCGTGGGGCAGGGTGTGCAGCTGGAGTGCGGGGCTGTGGCCTGGTCTGCGCTGAGGTAGGAGGGTAGGGGGGATATGGTTCCTGCTGGGTCCCTGGCTGAGGAGACCCTGGCTGGGTGGGGCTGGAGCTGGTCCCAGTCAGGTCCATGGTTGGTGGGCCCGTTACCAGGGGCACTGACTGGTGTGGCTCCTCCCAGGTCCCTTGGCCAATGGGACTGATGGAAGCATGTGGAAAGGGGGGTGCTAGAGCTGAGTCCACAGGGCATGGGGCTGCTTTGGGTCTGCAGCCGGGGCCGCCCCCTGTCCATGCGCCCGCAGAGAGCCCCAGCCTGCCTTCCCAACGCAGGCCTTCTGGGTCTGCGGCTCCACCCCTGTTTACAAGCTCAACCTCCTGCCTGGGTCCCAAGGCTCCCACAAAGGCACTTTGTCCGGGGGTGGCTACCATGTCACTGTTTCTGTGGAATGGGCAGGCTGAGGTCCTATCACTCCACCATCTGGCATCATCCCAGGAAATGGCTCTTACGTCAGGATGATGACGTGTGCCTGTCCTCCAACAGGACGTTATGCGTCGCGCATTTCTTCCTCCCCCTACCCTGAGAGCTCACTACTAACCCCCTGAAGCAGAGACTTACCACGGGAGGGCAGGCATGGGCACAAGGAAGAGATGAGGGAGCAAGCGGCTTTAGGTTTGCAAATAGCCCAAGAAAAGCTTTGTTTACCACAAAACAAGACACTTTAGGACCAGTTTCAAGATCTTGGGTGGGCCAGGACCAGACTTCCAGCTCTGTGGTGTCCAAGGCCAAGGGCTTCTTCCTTCTGCTGGCCATCAGGGCTCCTGGCACAGGGGATCCCTGTGTCTGAATCACGCGGACCTCATGGAAAGGGGACTGAGCTGTCAATACACTGTGTTGGGGTCCACTGCCCTCTTCTCACTGAGGATTGCCCCCTTCCTGGGAACCCCACCGTGGGAGGGGCTGGCCCATCCCCAGCTGTCTCCCCTCCCCCTTCTGACAAAAGATCTGAATGGCGAGGTCCACGGCAGCAAAGCCTCGGCTGCTGTCGGGACAGAGCGAGCAGGGACAAGCCTTCTCAGAGGGCAACGGGGACCTCTGTCCTCCTCAGGACATTACCCTCGGCAATGGAGCACAACAGCTCACCTGCTTGGTGCCCTTGGAGGAGTCCCTCTCTCTCTCAGGCCCTCTGTTTGCTCATCTGGAAAATGAGGTTGCTTGACTGTCCTCCTCCAGTCCCTTAAGGTCTGGAACCCTGGGCCTTGCTTGTACCCTGCTCTGCGCCCACATGGCTCTCGCGGTCCCTCTGCAGCAGGCGAACCGGGGCGTCTCCCCTGGATTCCCCCAGCTGCTGGGGCTCCTCTGGTGGAAGTCTACCCTCCAGCTGCTCTGACACCAAGCACGCAACATGGTTCTCACGGGACGCGGAGGAGGACAGCCATTGTTAAGGGCTCAGGAGTTAAGCCTGGTGCGATGCCTGTGTGTGCCAGGAAATGGGTGTGCTCCACCTCTCAGAAGCCTCCCCAAGGCTGGGCGAGGAGCGTGCTAGTATGATCTCCTTGTCAGAGATGAAAGAACTAGGGGTCAGGGGGACCGTGGGATGCCCCAGGTGGCTCATGGTGAACCCAAGACTCCAACCCAGGATCCTGACCTCAGACACAGCGAAGATTCAGTTGCTGAAAACATATCCACGCTCCCTCCTCACACAGTGTCAGCTGATAGGTTTACAGGGACCTCCCCCCAGCACTGGGCAGGTGCTACCGACGATCACAGTCGACATGCCATGACCTGCAAGAGACAGAAACCAGGTGACCTGGCTTCCCTCCAAGGCCTGTAGAACCAGTGTTTCAAGACCAATTTCCGTCCAGGCACCTGGGAAGAGGCATGGGACCTATGCACCTGTCACAGGTGGCTCTGCCACGAGCGCGGACTGATTGGTTTCTCCTGGTGCACCATGAGCCCCCGGGGGTGGGGCTGCCGCGGAGACAGAGCTCTGTCACCCACAGATCTGGTTCTGGAACAGTCCCAAGAGACAGGCAGAGCAGCAGGGGCCAGGACTGAGCGCTGAGGGAGGCAGCAGATGGGCGCCTCTGGCCTGACACGTCCTTCTTCTGTCTACAGACCTTCTTTTTCCCTTTTGTCTGCTTTGTGATAGTTAATACACGAAACCGTCGCTGCCTTCTTAGCCTGCAGGAAGTGTAACAACTGTGTTGTGTCACCTACCACAAACCACCCAAGCCTTAAATTGCAGCAGGAACAGTGACAGTGATAGATTAGAATTTTTAAAATCAAACGCAAACATGTCCCTGTCATGCCTAAGAGGGGCCGAGTTGACTTGAAAATAATTTACTTAGAAAATTTTGTGATGCATGGAAAATTAAGTCCCCCTTCAGCACGCTTTTTTTTTCTCCAGCAAAGTATTCGTCTACTTAATTGATTCCCAAAGACTTCCTGCTCCGACTTAAAACCATTACCGCAAGGGGAGACTGATGCGAGCCTGGGTCTCCTCCAAGGACAAGATGGACAGTTCACTTTGAAATTTTACAAGGGGGTGGGGGGAGATGGATTCCTAATCAAACACGGGCTTTTTTCTCCAGCCTTGAAACATGGAGCCGAAGAACAAGGGGAAAATCATCAGTGACAACAGCTAATGAATTTTAGATCCTTATTACAAGAAAAATTAATTTGCCAAATTGGCCCCGCGGATACAGGTTATAAAATGAGTCACCATCTCCTCAAAAATGTGAGACTCAGAGCAACTAAGGTGGCTCAGACTTGTGGCAGTCAGGCCACGCTGGGAGGCCACGTGGGGGGGGCACGCTGGGAGGCCACGCCTTCTCACTGAGCACTGTCTCAAGGGGGCCAGAGCTGTCTGTCCCTCCACTGCAGACACTCTTAAAGACGTCACTCACATGATCACCGTTCATCTCACTATCTCTGGGGCTATTTTAAACATTCCCTGAGGCATCTTTGTCCCGTGATGGGGTGGGAACCCCCACGCCTCCCAGGCCTGCCCCAAGGACTGCCTGCAGATCCTTGTCCCGGAACCTGTTAATGCCCTGTGACAATTTCCCTGTCCCCATTAGAGAACTGCCCTGCGACAATTCTCCACCTCCATTAGTGCAACTGGTGACATAACCTTCCAGTTACACAAGTTCTAAGCAACGGAGTTAGACCCAGGTGGGTCTTGCCTGAACGTCCACTGTTTATTCCGAGTGTGGCCCTACCGTGACAGACGGCAGCCTGGGAGCCAAGCTCACACCGCAGAGGCAGAGAGAGCCCGTCCAGGTGCAGGTTGGCATTTGAGCTGCGGGCAGACAAGACCGGCTGTGGGGGCGCACAGAGGCTACAGGGCCAGGGTCTTCAAGGGTCAGGCCAGCCCCACATGTCACAGGCCCCCCTTGGCTGGTCCCTCTCTTGACTCTGTATCTGGTTTTAGGTGGTGCTGGGCCTCCTGCTCACACTTGATCTTGTCCCACAGCTACACATTTCCTGGGCTTTTGTTCCATGGAGGGAACCTTGCTCTCTTGCCTCTAAATCTCCTCTTCCTTGCCCCCCGAAATTTGACCTTGTGCTCCACACCATGTTCTTATGCTGCCTTTCTGGTGTCAGGGCTGGAAGGTAAGAGGGGAGGTGGCATGACACTGGGTGTACAGAAAGCAGCTGAGGAAACGGGACATTCCCACTGGATTCCAGCCCCACACAATGCTTTCTGGCCTCCAATGTCACCCAAGGTGTGTTCCTTGCTGAGCCCGTTTCCTCAGCTGTGAAAGGTAGAGAAGCCCTGGCACAGGGTACTTTGGTTATGAGTGCTGGTCTTGCTTGAGCTCAAATTCTGGCTCTTCTACTTCCTATGTGACTTGAGCGAACTTCTTAACGTCTCTACGCTAACAGTCCCCATCAATAAAACTCTAAGGCTAGCACCTTACTCGCCTAGCGGTGGGAAATCCGCAAGAACACCCACGCCCCTGGCATGGAGCAAGCACCACAGAAGCAGCAGCCGTCCCATCTTCTGCAGACACAGGCGGGTGGCAAGGCTGAACGCAGAGATGCGTGGCAGGCTGCCTAGTGTGGTACCTGGCACGTGGTGGGTCCTTATTGCACACAGTAAAGCAGGAAGGCAGGAGCCCACTGTCTCCCAGCTCAAGCTCTCACTTCTCTTGGCACAAAACACAGTGTGGAGCAAGAAGTGTCCCAGTAGAACAGCCGGGGGCAGTCACAGGACGAAGGAGGCCTGAACACACGACCAGGCTAAGGGAAGCCAGCGCCCCAGGCCCAGCATCAGCTAGGAAAGGACTTTAGAGAACCAGCCCCCTGCCCTGACCTACCCAACAGCCCCAGGGGTGTGTTACCCGCTCTCTGTGTCTGCCGTAATTCCATGGGGGGCTGGGATGCAAAAACACTGGGGCCGCACAGCATTTGCTCTGAACAAAGGCTCCCCACGAACCGTGCGAGGGGCGTGCCAAGTGCTGGACTAAGTTCATGACTCCCCTGGGGGAAACGGGCTGTGGATACAAAAGACCAAGTGCGCATTAAACAGCAACATTCTTTCCTTCATTCCCGCCACCCACCCTTTTCCTCGCGCCCTTCCTCCCTTCCGGGCTGAGCACGGTCCTAGGTCTTACCATCACGTGTCCCTGCCCCCTTCCCCGGGTCACGGCTCCCAGCCCGATGCCCTAGGCTCCCAAGGCTTCAGCTGCAACATGGAGAAACGGCCGGAAGGCAAGCTCCCAAGTCAGACACCCGGCTTCTCACTCCTGCCTCGCCCCTTACTAGAGGTTGACTTTGGCCAAGCTTCTTAACCTCTGATCTCCGTCCTGATGGGTTAGATGAGCCCGCACCAGGGCCCACCCACAGGCCCATCAAGAGGCAGGGCAGCCCAGTGCGGGGCTAGGCTGGGCTGGCCCACGTGGGCTTCTGGTCTTTATTACTTGCCATCTCCTGGGTGGGCCATGTCGGTGCCCACTGCCACCCCGCCCGGCCCCGGGCTCATGGAGGGGGCAGCCCCCCTTGGCTATAGCTCGCACCCCCAGCTATGCTCCTGCAGAGGTTTCCACGTGGGCCACGGCTCACTTGTCCACCCTGTGACCCAGCGGTGAGTCTCTGAGGCCTCACCGACCACGTGTCACTGGTGACTTGTGTCCCCAGCTCACAGCCCAGTGCCGGGCCACTGGAGGTAGCCAGCTGGCCTCTGCTTACTCTGTGAGTGAACGACGTGTGCTGGGCACCATGGCAGGCCCGCAGAGGGGAGACCGCGGACCATGGGGTTCGGCTGTCCTCAACTCTGCTCACAGGCGAGGACATGAGACGGCCTGAGCAGCCGCTGTCATCACCTGCTACGGGGCTCTCCTAGGACCCCACGTCAATAGCAGGAAGTACACGTCTGCTGGGTTCCTACTACGTGCAATATGGCAGGCTGGGAGCACTGACGCGATGCGGGGATAGCCTTGAAACCGACGAGACAAATGCGGCCCATCGTTTACCCCATTTTACAAAAGATGAAAGGTTAACCAACATCACAATAAATCCCAAGTGTGGAATCTGACTCAAACCTCCCTGCCTGGACACAAGGCCCTCATGGCCTACAGCCGGACACTAAGCCACTTCTCCCTCAGGTCTGTGTGGGGCAGCGCCCGAGGACTTCAGACGGCCGGCTGGCTCCTGGCGTGGTCACGGCGAACACCAGCTGGGGAAGATACCTCTTCATCTGGGAGCTTACAAATGAGAACAAAACTTTTTAATGACTTCCGGGTCACTGATGACACAGAGAAGTGGCCCATGCTGGGGGTGCATCCAGAAACAGTCGGATCCAACTTTTGAGGAGAACAGCACGCAGGACTGGCCCAGCCCCGAAGGCACCCTGACTTGGCTACGTGGACAGCTGTGCAGGCTGTGGAGAGCCCCTGCTCCGTGTCTGGACACCTGCTCCTCGGCTTCCTGTGTCCCTATCAGTTCTGGTCAAAGGCCCCGTGTCAGGAAGGGCGGGTTCCTCCTTCCAACCCCACTCAAAGCACTGAGAACATTCAGTCCAGTTTTTCCTGTTGTGTGTTCACGTCCCCTCTCTTCCCTCTAGATGGTAGAGTCTGGGGGATACTGAGTTGTGGTTCCCCCATGCCCAGGAATACAAATCCTAACTGGCATTTATGCTACTGTCTCCAAGGCCTTTGCAAACTGAACCCTCTCCGTCATGTGAGCAGTCAGCAATTATCCTCAGACCCATTTCGGAGATGAGTAAACTAAAACTCAGCCAGGCATGGAGAAATGTCAGGGTGACCCAGGTAAGAAGCGATGGATCTGGGCTTGAGCCCAGGTACTCTGCCTCCGACCTGGATGCTCAGCCGCCTCCACAGAGCCCACCCTGATGCATGGCCATGGTCACTCTCTCTGGAGTACCACTCTGCCCTTCACACTAAGACCACTCGTGACCACCTCTGCCCGTGGTTTACTGCATAAAGCCGATATCCTGGTTCTTCTAGGTTCTGGCTTCTGGTTGATCCTTCTGCCTTTCCCCCTGGAGCTACCCACCCACCAAATGGAGGCATCCAAGGCTCACTGTCCCTCCCCTGTGAGATTCCACTCCGGGCGTGGCTCCGCTGTCACTCTTCTTTCCTTCTGCCACCCTTCCGCGTCCCTCCACCCCAGTCCTGCAAGGGCAAACCTATCTTGCTTATAAGGACCAGATCACAGGTCTCCTCCACCATGGAGCTTTCCCAACTCACCCCAAGTGGGGGAATGTCCATCCTTCCCCTGAACTCCTTTCCTTGCCTCAGGCAAGAGCTTTACGCTTCCCCCAAGAGGTGCACCTAGAGGCCCTGCTGGGGTGGGACGACAGGGCCCGAAAAACGAGGGCCAAGTGCACGGGGCAGCGGACTCCGCCTGCTCTTCAACCAGAGCAACGACCACATCCCGTCGGGTCACCTGCTCATACACCCGAAGACCTCACGTGCAGGGTTCACAGAGGAAGCAAACCTCGACCCCAGTGAATCAGATGGTAGGTGACAATGTCGAGAGAGCCAGGGCTGGGCAAGGTGCAGGAGGACTTGCCCCGACGCCCCCACCATGCTGTGCACAGAGGCATGGGTTTGCCGGGGCGCCCGGACTGCCCCTTGAACAACAGCGTGACACGAAGGCTTCTGTCTGCTGACTGCTACCCCCAAGGACAAGGCAGAAAGCGGGGGTGCACGCGTCTCGGCTCCAAAAAGCAGGTGCCAGGCTCCTGGAAATGAAAGTATGACCGTTCCCCTCCAACCACGGGCCGCAAAGCAAACCCTACATGGTTGCGGGAGGAGGGGCGGCTTTGTCTGCATGTTAAGGCTTTGGATCTTGGATGGGGAGGTTCTGGGTGGGACCCAAACCCAAGATCTTGACTCAGAAGGGGAGGCGTAAACCATCCGAGCCAACGGAGGAACTGGAGGACTCAGGCAGAGAACGTTTTTATTCTACCCACCACATCTCATAGAATGGGAGGGGAATAGTACAAAGTGCATTTTTTTTAAAGAAGCAAAAGAATTCTAAGACATAAGCTAAGCCCCCACCTGTCATGGGAGTGGGAGGGTCATCAATTGTGGTTACCGCACCCGGTAACAAGTGCCCTTGATTTGGGGGTGGGGAGGGGAGAATCTTGTAGATAAAGCCAGGACCCCTCCCCTTCTTCCCCCAGGAGGTGATTCAAAACCATAAGGTCACTTTCTCTGTGCCGGCTGGTTCCCTTTCATCAGGCTGCAGAGCAGTCCCAGGGGAAGGTTCGGCACCTGGACAGGATCAAGGAGTTGGGTATAACTTGGGGCAGATGCTGATGGGGACTGGGTCCCTGCACGAATCTCGGAGCAAAGGGGCAATGCGGTGTGGGCCATGTGGAAGGTGGTTGCAAAATTCCTTCCAGAAACAGAGGACACAGAATGGGGGGGGGGTATGCATTTGTGCTGGACGTGGGGGCCCTGTGTTGCTGGTGATGCCAATCGCCTTGCCCACCCAAGGTAGGACAAGACACCCATGTGGCCACCTGGGCAGGTATGGCAGAGGAGCCACGGAGAGCACCAATCCATGGTGCCCATCTGACGCTGCATGTCCTCTAGAGCTCCTGGGCCTGCGGCCCCAAGGCCTGCTCCTCCATGGGCTGCATGGCTTCCTGCACGTAGACGATGAACTCCGAGGCCTCCCCGCCCTGAGTGTAGACAGTCACCGTCTCGATGCCCTCCACGTCGTCAGAGGACACCACCAGGTGGTGCTGCTCGGCCAGCTCCACAGAGGCCTGCTGGAGGGTCTCCTGGATCATGACCGTGTGGTTGGAGCTGGGCTCCTCGTCCGTCACCTGCGTGAGGGCAAGAGAAAGGTCACACAGGTCCTGCTTCTGGCTCTGGCCACAACATGAGAATCACAACTACTGCTTATGGAGCATCAAGTACGTTCCAGGAGCTTGTCCCTACTGCACGCCAACGCTCTATGTCTGCTCTCACCCCTGGTTTATGGATGGAGACAGTGAAGCTCAGTGGCAAAGCCCAAGTCGAAACCCAAAGTCCAAGCTCTTCTCTTGACGCCAAGCTGCCTCCAAGAGGTTTGCCAAGGCTGCCAAGGTATGAGGGTTGGAAGGCAGCGTGCGGGTGATTTACTGTAACCGTGTGGAAGGTTAGCTGGGTGGCTCCTGGAAACTCATAGCTGGTCTGTTTGGCGGTGAGGAAGGGCCTAGGTTTATCCTGGGTTTTCTGTCCTTCCACACACTGTGGGAGCTCAACTCCCTGTCTGAAGATGAGTCTCACATTAGCAAAGAGTAGATGTCCCCGCAAGAATGACTTCCCCCAGCTGTGTCCATCAACACCCGTGCCTTAGCCATGGCGGGAGGGGCCCGCTGGGGGGACCCACCGTGGGGCTGGGGGGACATCTGTCGGTGGAGGGGACCTGAATTCTACAGCCAGGCCTTCCTCAGCAGCTCCAAGCAGGCAGAATCCGACAAAGCCAGCTCCAGCTAGTGCCGAGGCCCCGCACCCCGACCCTGCGGGCTCCGGCCTATTTTAAATAACCGTCTTTGATCTTCAGAAGAAAAATAATCGAGAGAACATGGGGAAGACTCAGGAAGACCCGAGAGCCCGGAGCTGTAAAAATAATGTAAGGGTTAGAATAGGAACCCAGAAGTGGGTCTGGGATGGTTTAGGGAGGGAAGGAGAGAGCCCTCAGGTGTGTGCAGGGAGGTCAGGGAGGGGCCGAACGGCAAGGTGGGCAGAACACATGCCTCGTCCTGCACGGAGCAGGGCTCAGACTGCAGCTTGCCACTGTCCTCTGGGAGGCCAGACACGCACCCTGCTACCCTCCCATCTGTAAAACAGGGACTACTGCGCACTCCAGAGGATGGCTGGGAAGGTAAAGGAGATTCTATATGCAAACTGGGTGCTTGAGAACACCGCTGCCTCTCCAGTGCCCGTAGCACTCATTTAACGGTACTTTCGTGAACAGCGCAGGCTGAAAGGTGTGCTGCATGTCAGCTCCTCGTTAGTCTGGCCACGCTGCCAAGCCTCTGTCATCATAAAAGGTCCCAGCAGACTAAGCTCCGTGCAGACAGGGCCCGCGGTATCCTGGCACCGCTCCTTCCCAGAGCCAGGCTGGCCGCACACACAAACACTCAGAATGTGCTGAGTAACGATCTGCCAGGTACTGGATGATGTGATGCGCACTGCGGAAGTGGCCCGGTGGGAAAGACCCAGGAGCAGAGCTGAGATGTTCCCACCCAGGGCTGGGGAACCAGGGAAGGCCTCCGGAGAAGAAGTGGGGATGGGTTCCAGGAGAGGGGGCAGAAGGACCAAGGGCTCCTAGGACAGCCAGCAAAGGTGGATGTGCTCAGGTGGCCTCCGTGAGCGCCCCCTGCTGACGCTCCGACTTCTCTCCCAGCTGGTGTCTGGCACAGGATGCACCCCACCCCCAGGTCAGTCAGCTCAGTCTGAAACACCTATGACTCCATGCTTCTTGGGAGGAGGTGGGGGATGCTCCCAAGGCCTCCCTCTAGCCCTGCGACTGTACCATTCAGGGCAGGCTGTGTCAACAGGGTGATTATATTTAACTGAGAGAAAAATGGAAAAGCACCTCTGGGGCGGGTATCACACAAAGCTATGGATTGGAAGGCACTTCTAATTTGGACTGAAAGAATTCACCAGAAACCAGAAAACTATCCTGAGTGGAAACTATGAACACATTTAGCCTGATTTTGTTTCTCCAGAGTGAGTCAGGACCTTTTTTCTTTCTTCCTTTAGTGTTTGTTTCCATTTCATTTAAATGGGAAAATGTACTATGAACCAAGACTTTGGAAGTAAATGTTGATTTATTTCACACTGAAAGAGGGTGCCTGCCAGAAAGCTGGGGAAGGGTTGGGGGGACACAGAACAAATAGATTTCTCCTCTTAAGTATCAGGAACTTCTGCACCAAGGAAAAGGTGTGGGGCCAGGGCAATTTGTTTTTTGTTTTATGTTTTCTTTTGGTTTTTTGTTTTTTTTAGTTTCTTTTTTTTTAAAGATTTTCTTTATTTATTTGGCAGACAGAGATCACAAGTAGGCAGAGAGGCAGGCAGAGAGAGAGAGGAGGAAGCAGGCTCCCCGCTGAGCAGGGAGCCCGATGTGGGGCTCGATCCCAGGACCCTGGGATCATGACCTGAGCCTAAGGCAGAGGCTTTAACCCACTGAGCCACCCAGGTGCCCCATGGGCAATTTGTGCTGAGGTCCCAGGACCTCCCACGTGCAAAGCCAGCCTGCTGCACTTGATGTAAACAGACGACCTGAGCTCTGAGACACAGATGCTCCAGGGCGTGCACCGTGATCAGAGGGCTATGACTGCTGTTAGAGCCGAAGCCTGAGATAAGGAAGCAGTCACATCAGAAATTCCCACTGGCTAAAATTCCCATCCCTCTGAACATCGCTAACGCCACGTGGGCCCCAAACTGACAAGGGCCGAGAGCGGTCTGCAAACGAGAGGACCCTGCGCCGGCCTTCTGTGAGCAGGGGCTACGGTCTCCTGTTTCCAGGACAGCCAAGTTCTCAGATACCAACCAGCGGGGATAGGAGGGTGAGATTTCAAGGTGACGGGAGGGTTGCTGCCCACAGATATGGGGAGGAAGACAGGCAGAAACCAAGATGAGGCCACCGGGCTTGAAATAAGGGGAGACCACGTGCTTCCTCTGGTTCATCGGAGCCCAGGGGCTGCTGCTTCGTGGAGGCTGGTGGTGTCTGCACGTGGCGGGAAAAGGCTTTGCAGGCAGAGAGCAGTGGGCAAAGAGCAGGCATGTGTCCCCGGTCCTGCCAAGGTTGCTGGCCACCTCCCAAGCACCACGCCCGCTGGACAAAGTGCTGTCTTCCCCTCTTCCAGAAGGCTCTACACCATCTCCCACTGCTGGGCCGGCCTCAGCCTTCCTCACCGAGACACACTCCCCCAGCTTCCATAACCCTCCCCTGGGCTCTGAGCCCTCTCGCAGATTCCAGGCTCCCTGTTTCCCCGGCCTCCTCTCTGGACCCCTTTGCGTCGACACTCTGCTCCTGGCTGAGCCAAAGACATGGAGCTACAGACCACAGCGCCATCTGCTCCTGGGTAAGGCGGGGGGGCCTGGGGACATTTGTCCAATGTGCCAAAGTCACAAGACAGAGGGAGTGCCGGGAAGGAGTGGCAGGCGAGGTCCTGAAGAGCCCCCATCACCAGGTGACGGGCTGAGATTTCATTTACAAAGGCAAACACGGACAGTTTTCAAAGGAGGGCCTGCGTCACCGGCTCCACAGCACCTGCCGATGGAAACCTGCCTAACGTGAAAGGCTAAAACTCAGTGTTACACTTCCCTCACTGCCCCTTTAAATATTTATGTTTATCTGTCCATATCACCTTTGCTAAGTATGAAGTCTACTCAAAGATAATCCTTTCTCCTCCCCCCTCCCCAATTTTCAGCTCCAGGGTTTTGTGCAACAGAATCACCATTCAATCCGCCCACTAATAATTATAAGAGCACAGTAAACCTTAGGGTTTAATTCAGCAGAAAGAGTGATGGAGACGAAGGTGCACATGCCTTCCACAGACGTCCCGCATGGAGTACCCTCTTCGGCAGGCACAGGCGTACCAGGTCACCTTACTGAGTCCCCCGAACAGAACTAACAACAGCTAACAGGGTCCCCAAAGCCTGGCCGTCGCCGGCCGTGGGGCAGTGCTTACATTTTCATGAGCTTTCATGGGCGAGTGGCCCTGCCGGCCCTCCAGCTGCCACAGGGAAGAGAATGTTGCAGGAGGAAGACTGACCGGGGTGGGGGGCTAAGCATGCTCTGCAGATGGGGTCTGTGAGGCTCTGCAGGGGGAGCCCCTCCCCACCCTCACACACACCATGTCTCATGTTCCTGCAAACCATGGACCTTCCCCATCAGGTGGAGCGCAGCATCCCCCGCCTGCAGCCCCTCGCCCTTCCCTGAACTTGTGCTGGCCTTGTTCGCACAGCGTCTCATGCTAGGCATTTCTGAGTGAAACCGCCGGTGGGCCAGGGACTCGCCCAGGGTCAAACAGCTGGAAAGTAGCAAGAGCGGGACTGGGCGGCCGCTCATGCAGAGACCCGCCTCGGCCGGTGTGGTGTGACAGCGACGGACGGGATTACACGTCGCAGATCACCAATCGACTGGGTTAAATCGTTAGTTCACGCAATCCCGTCACTTTACAGCTGCCTGCAGAGCTCTCAACCATTTCCTCCATTCAAAGTGATCTCTCCGGTCGCTTCAACTATTAGCTCAGGCTCAAAATTGTTCCCCACAGTAGAAATAATACGGCTTCATGATGTCATTATCCCCTGAGATGGGGACTCCACTTTCCCCAAACGCTGTATCTAACATATCTTCCAGCTAAATTATTAGCAGCATAGATAGCTTAATAGAAAGCCTTAACCCAGGGGACTGTACAAATTATTCACTAAATCAGGCTCTGAGTTCTGCAGCTCTGCCCACCTCAAGTGTTCTTCTAGAATCAAGAGCAGATGGCTGTCAGGCCCAGGCACTCTGCTGGGCTCCATATCCGCTCAGGAGCGTTCGCCTGCCGACGCCCGGTCCCGCTTCTGGCTGCCAGCCCCCTCCCTGTCCGCTCATGGGCAAACACTGATGGAGACTGGGAACATGAGACATGGCCGGTGTCTCGCTGTCTTGCTTCCTCCCTCTTCCCCTGCCTGCCCTACGTGCTCCCCTTCCTCTCCAGTACCCTCTCCACTTTTCTTTGCAAAAACCAACCTAAGCAGGCAAACCTCTTCCTCAACATTCAAGAAACTCCCCAGAAGTGCCCCTCGCTGGGGGGGGCCCTCCTTAAGGAAGAGGGGTTCCCTGTGCCCACACATGTGTGCAGCGCCCCAGTGGAGCTCACATGGTGCTGATTCCCAGTCTGCCCTGCGCAGATTTCCCCGATACACCCACAGCTTCTGGAAAGCAAAGACAGGCTCCTCCGTCCCAGCCCAGTGCCACAGTACTGGTAGGCCCACGGGGGGCACTGGTGGTACCTCCACAGCATTCCGTGGGGGGAATCTGGAAAGCCACGATAGACAGAAGAGCCTGGCACTGCCCCCACCTCTAGGCCAGGCCACTGCGGGCCCTTGTTTCTGTCAGACAGGAGCCCACCCAGACCACAGCGGGGCTGGCAAGAGGCAAACTGTCCATGGAAGGACCCCTTGTGGCTCCCAAAGTCCCCGCAGCCCATCTCCTTACTTCACAGGAGAGGAGCCAGGCTCAGAGAGGAAAGAAGCCGCCCGGGACACACAGCTGGACCCAGAAACCGGGTCTTCTGACTTTTGGTCTGAAAACTCTCTGCTCTGCACCAAGTGGCCTCACACCAGACCACAAAGAAGGTCTGGTTCCTGGAGGAACACCGTCAAACGCCTCGCCCGGTGCTGGGCCTGTGGGTGAGCCCGACAGGGATTCTCCTGCAAACATGGAACCACACTGAGGACACACCTGACGCCAGCTCTGAGAGGAGACGTTTCTCGCTGCAGAGACTGTCGGCGCCGTCTGCGACAGGACAGGAGGGAGACAGGCCGCGCGCTGCATCAAGCATTTCGCTTGTGCCGTGAGGATGCTGTCCCCAGCTCCAGGGCGCGGGTGCCCAAGGGAGGGGAGGGCACCGCCTCCGGGCTCTGCCCTCAGGCCCTGCCCGCACTCGCAGTCACCCGTGCTCTTACACCCGGCAGGGAGCTACCTCAGTCCAGGCTACACGGTCACCCCCCCGCCGCCCCGCCCGCTGTTATGTCTTCAATGGGCAGACAGGGGATCTGGGGTCCTCACCCATAGCAAGGGACCCCGCCAGGAAGGACCCCACAATGCCAGGACCACCCTTTCTTCTTGGTTCTCAGGCTGGCCTCCTGCATTCAACCCGGCACCATCTGTTTTCCACAGCTTGACTCCCTCTTTAGAGAACACGCCGGTGGGCGCTTCTGTCCAAGTCCGCAGGCCTCAGACACAGATGCTCCCAAGAAGGGCCTTGAGGGCACAGACAGGAAGGACAGCTTCCTGCCCCAAGACCTTGTCCTCAGGAACCCTGATGCAGGCCACAAGAAGTCCATGGAGAAGGCTGTCTTGCCAAACAAGAGGACGCTGGGGAAAGCAGTGTCCCTTGGGGAAGCCAGCCCCGGGACGACACTTCAGCTCTCCACAGCCTTCCACGTGCGGACTCAAGCCCCTGCACGCGTCTCCTGTGCTACACACCACACCAATACCGTCCCCCCCCAGGACACCAAAACAGCCCAGAGGCATTCGAGGACATCACCATGTGACAAAGACTAATTATGGGAAGAGAGAGCTGTGTCTCTGGGCCAAATCCCACAGAGGTGGTGGTGAGTAGGGAGGAGAGGCTGTCGCTGGCTGGGCATTTCACACACCACGTTCCCATGCGGCCGATGGATGACCAGACGACACGAGCGCGTCACGCCGCCACCCAGATAACCTCCTGGTGCCCCAAGCTTGTGCCAGCCAGAGGGGCTCCGGGCCACAGAAGCTCCTCAGAAGCCCGACCACCTCAACAGACCCCTGCACTGTCAGCGCGGACGCCAGAATCCCCAGGCAACTGTCGGCCCCATCGAACCTAGCGCATTATCTAAACTTGGCTCCCAGCTCAGAAATAAAAGACAAGGAGCAAAAGAAAGATGTAAAACTAAGAGAGGCCCTAAAATGAAAAGAAACCAGAACGACACCTATCGGGATGGCCTTGCTTTACGTCTGTTCACTTGAGGACCCTTTGGAATGAAAACAGCACCAAAGCGGCTCCACGAGGATGCTGCCCACAGGCCAGCGCCGTCCCACAAGCCTGCTGCCCTGCACAGGTGTGGGGAAGACCATGCGCACCTTCATGTGGGGGACTCTGGTCTGGGGGTCTCTAGGGCAGGGGCCCTCTGCATTTTTAGGGGGAAGAAACCCCCTCATCACCTCTGCCACTGCAGGAAAGATCACAGCCCTCACACCTCCCAGCCGTCTTCAGATATGCCAGACCACGTTCTTATTTATTAGACCGAGTCTGGGGGCGCAGCCCTTTCTCAGATGTCGCTAACGCCCTTGAGAGGGAGGGCACCCAGGGCTGCAGGCCAGGTGATAAGCAGAAAAGCCCACCCGCTCTCCTCCCGCTGGCACCATGGTGGTTCTTAGGATCTGCCGAGAGCCAGCTGCCTCCCCGGCCCATGGCACTACAGGCGGCAGACGAGACACAGACGCCATCAGGACAGCAGAGCCACTGTCCAGAGCATCGAATCACAGGATGTAATGAGCACCATGATGGGCAGGGCTGCCGGAGGGCGGGCGTGGGAGAGGCAAAAGATCTAGAACAACAGCTGAGCTCCCAGGAGGAGGCAAACTGGAGGAGGCCACGTATGTATGTGTGGAGTGTGAGTGCGTACATGCACGCATTTGTGCGTGTGTACACAGGCAGGGTGTGTGCATGTATACATGAGTGTGGGCACACGTGTGCATGCATGAGGGTGAGGTGTGTGTACATATATACACCCGTGCATGTATGTGTGCATTCCTGTGTCTAGAGGCAGGTGTGTGAATCTGTATATGTACACAAGTGCAAACACATGTGTGGGTGTGCACACATCTTGCATGCACGTGTGTGCACGTGTATATGGGCAGGATGTGTGTGCCTGTGTCTACAAGTGTGGGTTTGGGTGTGGAACGACCGTATACAGGCCCCTAAACTTGTGTCATGCTCCTTCTCTGTCCTTCCTGACACTTCCTGTTACATTTGCTCAGCCCTTACGACACTACTTCCTTCATTGTGTATCTGTCACTTCTCAGAGTGATCTTAACAGGTGGCCCTTTACAGTTCCCAGAGCCTTTCCAGAGTTCTTACCTCATTAATTCTCACACAGTGCTCTGAAGAAGACCAGGCAGGGACGACTGCCGCCCTGTCTTTCTGAGAAGTGGTTCCCCAAGTCTATGAGACCCCACAGCTAGTAACAGGTGATTCTGGAATGTGGAACCAGGTAAGACCCTCCAAGGCCTACAGTCTTTCTAACAACCTCTGTCTAGCATTTGGAGGCTTCATGGGACCCTCAGGATGAAGCCCAGCTCCCCAGGGGGAGGAGAGACAAGGACCTTCCTGCCCTGGCACCTGCCCCCCGCCACCTCCCCCACACTGCCCATGCTCATCTCGGGTTCCTGAGCACACACATGTTCTCTCCTGCCCCTGAACCTCTACCCTTGCCGTTCCACTTGCATGAAGACCCCCCACCCCCGACCATCTTTCCCTTGAGAACCAGTTGTGCGCCCTGAGCCAGCACGCCCAGAGCTGACCTCCATCACCTGGCAGACAGTAAACAGCGAATCCCTGTTTCTTGGATGAATCACTGAAAAAATGAGTACAGGGCAAAAGTCTACAACATGTGCCACCCTTGCTAAAACAAAAAAAAACCCCACCAAATACTGCATTGCTGAGAGGGTGCCGGTCCCGGAAAGGAGCCACAGCCCGGGACACGGGTGAGGCCCCTTAAAAGCCTGTGTCTCCAACACACAGCGTCACCAAGGGTGTTACCGCCACCACTGCACGTTAGGCCACGTCACACGGCACTAAAGGGAACGTTTCAGACGTTTCAGCTCAGAGCCAGGGCCAGGGCTCTTGCCTTGTGCCGGTCCTGGCAACCCGTGGGTCCACGGCCAGGTGGAGGCTGTGGCCGGGGTGGGGTCCCGGAGGAGCTGGCCCTGGTCCTGAACACCATGCAAGGCCCAGATGGCGGACCCCTCCCCAGGTCCCTTCCGCAGCAGGAATTCTCAGACTCCGCAGCATGCTAACAAGAGAGCGCTGCACATAAAAAGCCACATACAACCAAACAACAAGAATGACCGAGAACCCTGCAGTCGATTCTTTTAGGTGAAACATTCCTCTGTGCATGTTTAAGCTCTGAGGAAGAAGTCTCATTTTTCCCAGTAATTGAGGTTTCACTCACTGCTGAAATTATAACCAGCAAGAGCTTCCTCTAGCGTTGCCAGAAGCGGGACTGGCAGATCCACCTCACGGGGTTAGCAGGCAAACACGTTTACCCGGGCTTAGGTGTGGTATTGTCTGCGTCAGAGACAAAGGGACAATGGTAAACACTGTCCCAATTTACAGAAGGAAGAAGAGGTACAAATGGATGTGGTTTATTAGAAAACCTTGTAAATTCCCAACTCCAGAAATACGTACGTAGATCCAGGACCAAAAGAAGGGTATTATGAGCAAGAAACTTGTGGCAACATCAAAAGATATTCACGGGCAGGGAGAAACCGTTCCACACATCAATGAAGATTTAAAGCCTTTCAAAAAGGACAAAATGCACAGCAAGGGAGGAAGGCAGTGATTCATCCTTCCTGGGGAGACAGCGTAATGCCTCGCCTCCGCCCTATTTTTCTCTTGGTTGTAAGTAGACAGTAGATGCTCTTTCTTTTCTGAAAATACTGATCCTATAAACAGTCCGAAGTCCAAACAGGTTGTAAAGACGAGCCGGCTCGCTGCAGGCAGTCGCTGCCATCCCCAAGGGCGTCCTGGCTCCCAGAGGCGCTGCGGGATCTCGGGGGCCCACCCTGCGGCAGCCCCATTCCAAGGCCCCAGGGCATGGGAGCCCTCCTGCACATAGAGCCCTTGTCCACAGGGTCCCGAGGGCCCACCTGCAGAGAAGGGAAGGGCCAACTCCCTTTGCTGTGACAGGGGCACGTGGAAAGACAGCCCTACTGGCCCTGTGTCTATCACTAGACGAGGATATTTGTGTGTTGGCCAAACCAGCTCACCCTGCAGAATGGATCTAGCGATAGATATCAGGGCAGCAAAAATGGTTAAGACATCCGATCTTTCTCGAACTTCTCAAGGGTCTAAGCACAGTTTAGTGTGGCCTCAACTATCAAGTGAGGCAAAAAGAATCCTTGCCTTGGAAACTGTGGTAAAATGGGGTGTACAACGTGGTCTCTCTAAGCACATGGGAGAAGCAAGGGATGGCGGGGCTGGTGCCTGGGCAGGACAGGTGGTCTCGTGTGGTGCTCACGACAACCAGAAGGTGCCATCCCCCCCGGGGCGGGTATCTGATGCCCGTCCATGTCCCCTTCCAGACCGTGCCCACACAGCACCCAGCTCACAGCCGGCGCCTGACACACATCTGTGTTGAATTATTCAGGAAATACCGTAAAGCTGAGCTCAAACAGAACCAGAGCACACTCCCGGTGACAGGGAAGGAGGAAGGCAGCAGATTCTTACCGCCTACGAGCATCTTTTGATATTTAGACAAGTTTATTGTGCATAACGTTTCCCTTTCTTGACCTTTAAGCACCCATGTATTGGGCTTTTGTTTAGTGCCAGGCCCTGACGGGGGCGCTGTGCTTCCCTGTGGGGCGCGCCTCCAACCGGGGGGGGGGGGGGGGGGGGGGGGGATGACGACAGGGACCCACTTGCTTCTCCTCACAGGCCCCACCCCTGCCTGCGGGCCCAGCCACAGATGGCAACTCTCAGGGTCACTCTTCTCACCGAAACCTCCCTGTTGCACTTCGAGAACACCTCCCTCAGCATGTCGCTCAGAAGACAAGCCCTCCACCCTCCTCCTTGGTTTTTCTCACAACCACCCCCAGCAACCACCCCTGCGGGCCCTGGCCTTCCTCAGTCCTGCCCTGACAGGCTCAGCAAAGATGTGGTGACGTGACAGACCCCTCTGCCTCCGCCCCCTGCCTTGTTCTGCCATCCCAAGGGCCCCTCTCTGTGCTGGAACCACTTGACTTCTTTTATCAGCGGATGCACTCCCCTGGTCCCACAGCCCGTGGCCTCTAGCAGTTTCCCCGGCCTTTTGTATAGGGACCTGCAGCCTCCACAAGCCCGAGCAGGCAAGGAAAGTGAGCCGGCAAGAGCCTGCCGTGCCCCTCCCGGGCACCCCACCGAGCCACGGACCCCACAGAGGAGGACAGACCCCCAGGGGTGCAGCGTTTCCACGTTCTGCTTCAAGAACGTTTACCACAACACATCTTAAACTGTTCCCATCACTCGTCAAATGTACCCCGATATGTTCATTAGTAGCAGAGGGGATCCAAGAATAGAAACAGGAATTGTGGGTCCGTCATCCTCGGAGCAACAAGGCAGCGTTGATACCCACACGCCCCTTTCTTTGCTGCTTGTACTTGTCTCTATGAAAACCTGCCAACCTTGGCTCTCCCTGAAACGTCCTCCTCCCCCTGCCTGCTCTCCTGTCTGTGTCCCTTCTGGCACAGAACCCCTTCCCTAACTCTCCTTTACTTTGGGCAAGTGGCTGTAGGATGTCCTTGGCCCTTCCACGCCAGTTGCCCCCCCCCACACTCCCCCTGCCCTCTCTGGTGGAATTCCTCAGAAGGGCTCAGCAGCAGGGCTGGGAAGGGGGTCAGACTGTTGCCAGCCACAACCATGTTTGTCTACATGATGCAACTGTTTCCCCATCTGGACCAAGCAACGGATGCTCCTATGAAACCCTGGGACTCCTAATGCCAAGCACAAGGCCTCGAGAGCCATGTTAGTATTTGTTTGCTGGACAGAAACTTCCAGAAGCAGGAACAACTATGGCTGAATTCGACATGCACAGGAAGGGGATAAGGAGCTATGGCACTCCCAGGACGGGAGGGAGGATGTACTGAAGATGCCTTCAGAGTCCATGCGGGTGATCACACGTGATCTGCACGTTAGCCCCGTGGAGAAGGTGCTAGTATTTCCCATTTTACAGATAAGAAAACAGAAATTCAAAGCAGAAAAGTGTGTTGTCCAGGGTCACATACCAGTAAGGGGCAGGCTAGCTCCCTTTTAGCCATGTGTCACCTTCCCAGCTTTGCCACGCACGGGCTCCTCCTCCACCCCTGTGACGTGGCCAGGGCAACGCTCGAGGTGGGCTGCCCAGGAGACACGCTGCGTGCGGGGCCCCCGTCTCAGAGGCCTGCACTTCCCGAAGCCCAGCACCTACAGCGGCTGCGGCCCACAAGGCTGTTCAGCCCGAGGCATGGGGAAGGCACCCCGGGTCCACCTGGCTCGGACGCCCGACATCGGATCCTCTGTTCATGATTCTCAGCACTCAGGAAGCCTCCAAACACGCCAGGCCCTGAGCCCTGAGCTGGAGATCCCACGGGGAAGAAGAGCCAACCCCACTATCTGCGAGCCCCCCCATCGGATGCGGAAGGCAAAGGCGTGTATAGGGGCCTGCAATGATGTGGTCTGTGACAAAGGCCCCAAGAACAGTAATGAGTGGGGCACCCCTCCAACACACCTCCTGTTTCTCCACTGCTGGAGGACAGGAGAGCTCTCCCGCCCAGGTGCGGCCCCTAGGTACTACCTACTCCCGTCAGAGGGAAAGCCTGGAGGCATCGATGGCCTTCCTGCTTCCCCTAGGAGCAGCCCCAGGTTCGCTCCCCACTCCTGCCATCTGCAACTGGAGGGAGGTGGGAGATCTGAGAGAAGTGGCTGCCATGGAAAAGCAGGACTCATACTGTGGGCTTGTCAGGGCCAGTACCCTGAACTGGTTGTCAGACTGTCCACCTTCCTCCCCAGTTAGGAAATGAGGAAGGGGGTAGGATCCAGGGGGCCAGTGCTCTCCTGTCCTCCAGCAGAAGAGAAACTGCGATGTGGTGGGGGGGTGCCCCACTCATTACCGTTCTTGGGGCCTGTTACAGACGACAACCTCATGGGCCTGTATTCATGGCTTTGCCTTCTGTGTCAAAGGCAGGGAGGCTCGGTGAGAGTGGACTTGTGCTCTGACCAGAATCCCCCACTGTGCAGCACGGCTGACCTGCCCCACACGAACCGCCCTTCACTTCTCATCTGCATTCCACGGGGCTCCTTTCCTATCACCACCTAACCAAGGACCACACAGGGAACGGCTCAAAACACAAAGATACAGGGCGCCTGGGTGGCTCAGTGGGTTAAGCCTCTGCCTTCGGCTCGGGTCATGGTCTCAGGGTCCTGGGATCGAGCCCCACATCGGGCTCTCTGCTCAGCATGGAGCCTGCTTCCTCCTCTCTCTCTGCCTGCCTCTCTGCCTACTTGTGATCTCTGTCTGTCAAATGAATAAAATCTTTAAAAAAAAAAAAAAAAAGAAAACACAAAGATACAAATGCTTCTGCTTCTAATGTCAGGGAAGTTTGCCATCAGGTGAGGAAGTTCTCTGCTTTCAAGGGCTCAGTGGACTAGATAAGGCCCACCTGGCCACTCTTCCCATCTCGCAGTCAGCTGACAACACAACCAGAGGAGTAGGGCTCATCCTATCTACAGGCTCCGGAGAATACCAACGTGGACTTGAGAGGTCAGTGAGGGCAGGGAGTGTGGCCCTGAAGCTGACATCAAGCAACAGAAGTGAGCCTCGCAGAGGCTGGCGATGGGCATTCTGGGCAGAGGGACGAAGGTGGGAACAGAGGACCAGCAGGCAGCCCGATGGGCAGGTGCCTACCCTCGGGGTGGAGGGAGGCAGGAGGGCCAGACTGCTATGGGAGGCCATGGTGAAGTCCTATTCCCAGTCTACTGGAGACTTTCCAAGTTACTGGGTGGTTTTAAGTGAGAGATGCCGGAATCTCGCTTACATCTGGAGGAGCTCACTCCGTGTGCTACGTGGAAACAGCAGCAGGCGTAGAGGAAAGGAGACCAGTGAAGAGAAGGTCTGTAAACCAGGGTGGGGAGAACTTCTCAGACTCTGTCTTGCACATGAATCAAGGGTGACCAGGGCCAGGGTAACGTGCGGTCTGACGTGGGGGGTGTGGGTTGGAGCCAGACCCTCTGTGTTTCTAACAATCTCCCTGAAGCTAATGCCACTGGCCCAGGGACCAAGTCTGGAGCAGCCACTGCTTAGACGGAGGTGGCAGCCTTGGGACATGGGGATGTGTGAGATGTGTTGTGGGGGGAGATCCCACGACAAGGGGAGGACATGCTGACAGTCACGTGTGGGGGTAACGCAGACGCCCAGGTTTCGGCCTGAGCACTGGAGCGGAGAGCATGCGCTCACAGGATGGGGAAGCTGACAGAGCAGGGGAGGGAGGGCTCTGAGATCCCAAGTGCTTTTTTGGGGGAACCCCTCTGAGCAGTATGGAGGCCACTGCTTCAGGGGGAATGATAAGCGGACCCAGCTGGCGGCAACACCACCCCAGGACACACTCCAGGAAGGCCAGGGCCACATTTCCTTCAGATGGGGCCCCCAGCCCTGGCTCCCCGTATCAGGGTTCTCGCAGCCCCACCTTTGCCACAAACCAGAGGCAGAGTGAGTGATCTCAGCGGGCCAGGGCAAGTGGCAGAGACGGGAGGAATCAGTAAAATTGACCTGCCCCAGCCCAGGCTATGATCGGGAACTGGGCACCGGCCAAAAGCAATCAACTCAACGGCATAAAACTCAAAGTCGGATTCTGCAAACAGCACCAACAAAGCTACAGCTTCCTGGGGCCCAGCGGCAGGAAAATCAGAGCTTAGGGAAAGGAAGAGAACAGAAGAGAAAAGTTCAACGGACTGACCCCTCCAGCCTGGCTGAAGATGCTCTACATAACAAGAGGGCCAGAATGAAACTGGGAAACCTTTATCCACTATTTTTTCAGACAATTTCCCACATGGCCAGAGGAAGATCATGGCACTTATTTTTCCTTTAAAATTTCACAAAGAAGTGGAATTTTCCATCACTACCAGGGATAAAGAAATTCAGCAAGTAATAAGACAGACGGGGATGAGGACGCAATTTCTCCTATCATCGCCAGAAATCACAGCCGAAACCGACGTCTCTGGAAGTTTTATTTAAAATAAAGAGAAAGAAAGATTCAAATGGCTACGGGAGTACTAAGGAAGGCTTACAAAGGACAAGAGGTGGCATTAAGTGACAAGGGAGAGTAACGCACTGCCAGGACCCTGAATGAACTGTTCATCCCTGGATCTACACAGCGAAGGTCGCCGTTCAGCAGCGGCGGAATGACTGACGTTCTATAAGGCATGCGATCTGCGAGAGTACTGGAGAGGAGGCTACCTGGGCGCGTGATTAGGAGCGTGACGTAATCAAAGCTGGCAGGGTGCCAGGATGAAATAAATTGTACCGCCAAGTTCTGTAGGCAAGAGGCAAACCTCACCAACCAAAACGTGCTGCTGATAATCGGTTCTGTTACAGTAAGCGAGATGATAAGCGGAAAAAAAACAAAGCAAGCAGTCCCTGCCACTTCATAATTCCATAAAGCTCAAAAGGATTGGGAATAAAAGAGAAAACATGTCCATCTGGATTGGCGGCATCGATCAGTGTTCTAACACCGTCTGGTGTTAGACCATCCACGGGGCATATGCTCTCGGCCCCGGCAACCATGCCACGGATGGGATCGCCGACGAAAGACCTAGGACTCCCTCTCACGGGCCTTCCAAAGGCATCTGAATCCCTCATGACTGTAATTCCCCTTCAGAACCAGTATGCACAGCACAGAGCCGGCGTTCCCATCACACAGTGAGGAGTGACACAATACACAAGCAGCTACGCTTACCAGCCCTTCTTTTAACATCATAGACACCTATTCCTGATCTTCTGGAAAGATGCCTCACGTGAACCACAACGATGGCAAAACCACCGCGACCAGAAAGGAGAACCAATAAGACAACTGAAGACGGCAGGGTTTCACTGTGACGCAGAAGGAAACCCCCTATTATAACGTCTCGTGCACTGCGGCAAACGACCTGAAGACAAACCGGGAGCCGGAGGGGAGAGGAGGACAGAGAGAAAGTGGGAGAAGCTCTCCTGTGATTTCTACCACGTGGGTGGCACTGAATTCAGGGGAAGGTCTGCTCACCCTTGGGGTCAGAAAGTGTCTCCCACAGGAATAAGAAAAATGCATTAACTCACCAATTATTTAACTTAAATGGACAACAAAACAGGAAGGGCATCTCCTCGTCCCTTGTGTGGGGGAAGATAAGGGGAGAGGTCTCAGCTCAGTCCTGCTCTGCGACAAGGACAATGCAGACCGCTGGTCCCTTCTGTGACCTTTTGAGGACTCCGAGAGCCTCGGCGCCAATGCGATGCTACAGTCAGGTCTCTGGCTGTGCACTTCAGCAATCAAACCGACAGAATGTAGTGACCGTTTGAAAAGAACACCGGAAACAGATATTGAAACACATCAGTCACATTCCAGACACGTCACGTTCCAGTCACGTTCCCCGAATTTTGCCACAAGTATTATGAAAGGCTTCACATCCGTGCCCAGAGGAGGAGGCCAGTTCTGGGCTCCCCTACCAGCAGGAACACAGGCCGTGAGGCTTCTCCCTCCCAGAGGCTGCTCCAGAGAAGCGCCTTCTGCAGAGCGGCCTCTCCCACCAGATGACCTGGTGCATGCAGACATCTGAGAGGGCATCGGGGAGACCAGGTGACCAGAACAGGACAGGCTGGACCTGCGCTCCCTTGCAAACAGGCAAGTGGTGTGCGTGGTCAGCCGTAGCTATGGACTGTGTTTCCTTGCAAAAATTATGAACTGCAAATGAAAAACAGCAATTCTAGTGCTGGCTGGCAACACGTCCTCCAGCAAGAACTGCTACCAAAACTGTCTCTCAGACGGAGTGCTGCGCGCCGAGCCCGTGGAAGCTCTGCAGGCTCCTCTCCTCCCGACAGGACACATCATCTTCCCCCTCCAGTGGCAACCACCACGGGGGACCTGCCCAGAGATGCGAAAGGGCATGGGGAAGCTGGGAGAAGGGGGACGGCTTTGGGCAAATCTGGAATTTCTACTTTGGTTTCTTAGATCAGCAGTGCTAGCGCACGGTCAGAGCCCTGGGGATCCTGAGCAAGATGGTGGCAGCACAACGCCAGGCCAAGGGCTTGCGCAGGGCAAGGGGGCAGGGTGCCTGCAGGTCTGAGACTGTCTCCGTGGCTCCCTTCAGCTGTCCCTGCCGCTGGGGCGGTGGCTGACAGCTTGGACATGTCCAGCACATCAAGGGAAAATGACGAACAGAAGAGAGGCTACTCCAGGGTTGCAGAGAACCAGGAATAAGGAGTGGGTGCACCCCCCTCCCCGCTCCGAAGCAGGACTCCTGAGCTGTAAGCAAGATGCTTGGTGTGGACAGAGGCACAGTCCTGCCAACACAGAGCCACTAACCAGTCACCAGTGAAAACACTCAGTGGAAGGAGGTAGAGTAGGAACCATCTAGTCGCTCTTGACCCAGGGACTAAAGTGGGGTGCTGTGCTCAGGACTCCTGGGGTCGGTGTGGTGCCGCCAGCCTCTTCTCAACCACGGCCCCTCAAGAACCTGTAGGACGGAGCTCATTCTGGAACCTCGAGCTGAAATACCGACTGTGAGAGAAATACTCGTCTACTGAAATACACGTGCTTTCCGGAAGCTGCCAAATCTCTCTGAAATCTGTGAACCAAAGTCACCTGTGTGACACCTGGTTATTTCAGCAAACAATCACCCGGGGAAACCATGACCTTCCACCGACAAAGAGGCCTTCCCTCTGAAACACACATGGACATGGGTGATGGTTAATTTCATGTGTCAGTGTCACTGGGCCACTGGTGCTCAGATATTCGGTCAAACGTCACTGTGGGTGGTTTCCGTGAGGGCCTTTCTGGATGAAATTAACATTTAGGTGAACGGACCATGTAAAACAGACTGCACTTCCCAATGCGGGTGGGCCTCAACCAACCAAAGTCTGAACAGAACAAAAAGGCCGACTCTCCCTGAAGAAGGGAATTCCTCTCGCCTGCTTACCTGGGAGATGGGACATTGGGTTGTTTGTTTCTCCCCCTGCCTTTGCGACAACGCGGTGACAACGCTGGCTCTTCCTGGGTTTTGAGCCTGCTGGCTTTCCAACTGGAACGTCGGCTTTCCTGGTTCTCTGCCTTCAGGCTCAGAGCAACCACACTGTCAGCTCTTGGGCCTCCAACTCACAGACTGTAGCTCTCGGGACTTGTCAGCCTCCATAACTAGTGAGTCAATTCCCTAAAATAAATCTCCGTATACGTGTCTATGTGTGCATACACAAACACACACGCACACTGATTCTATTTCTCTGGGCACTAACACGACATGCTTTTTCATCAGCTCTCAGCAGAGCAGAAACGGTAACTGAGTCACTGAGAGGCGAGCGTGGTCGAATGCACGCCACCGGACAGCCTCACCAGGACTAACCCTACGACAGCTGGGCCCAGTACGCAGGGAAACGCCCTAGCCAGTTCACACACGGCACGTGGACTGAAAGGCGACTGGTTTCCAAAAGCAAACGGAGGAATGAATAAGACACGTGAACTTCCCCGCAGCTCGGGGCTCTTCTCCCAGACAGATCCGCCCTCACCCCCAGAGGCTGTACCCCACAATGCACCCAGCCCCCCAACTCAGGTTTAGGGGCCACCCTCAACAATAATAAGCAGAAGAAAGGGGCGCGGTGCCCCTGCGGGCCTGGTGCACCCAGGCTCCGGAGCTGTGCCCGGAGTCAGCGACGTGCTCCGGGAAGACAGGCTGTTCTGCTGGACATCCATCCAATGGCAGGAATGCTCAGAGCAGACTCTCTACTTGGGTCCCGTGACTAAATCGAAGAACCTGGAAACTGATTTCTTAAAAATGCCAGCATGCCTTTGAGACGGTAACATAGGTCGAGAAGCCTGTAGCGAAAGGTCACCTGACTCTGAGAAGTGACAGGAACCTGCGAGCTGTCCAGACTCATCCTCTCTCCATTGGCATTTGAGCAGAGGGAAAGGGCAGGGAAGGCAGAGACCAGGCTAAGGTGCCTTCTGGGCTGTGACTCCCCCGTCACCGCTTGGTGGTCACAACAGGGCCCAGCATTTCACTGAAGTAGGGCCTCGTCCGCCACCTCCCCCTGCCTCCAGTCACCCAGCCCTGAGCACCAGCTCCGGCTCCTGCCTCTGCCTGGAGCCCTGCCCCCACCCAACTCCCAGCTACCTGCCAGGACTCCACTTGGGCACCAACGGCATCTACGAAGCCCTCCCTGTCCACCACGTGCTCCATCCCAGACCCCGGTTCAAGCTCAGCAGCCCCTTGGGGCTCCCGCAGAACCCTTCGGGCACTGGTCGACCTCCCCAAAGCCCACATTACTCTTAGTTAGAGCTGCCGGTTTAAGGTCTTGCCTGGTTCCACTGGTTTTTTTCCCCCTCTCCCCATTAACATACCGTGTTATTTATCAGCTGTGTGTGGGCCGGCCGTCACCCCAGTTAGAGAAAGGTCAGCTCCTAAGCATACCGTTCACCCTTCTTGTTCACTGAAATATCCTGAGAGCCAAGAACAGCACCTGGCTGGTGGACGCAGCTCAGGGGGTGTTTGCTGAATAAAAGAGTCAATAATTCCCCTCACCGGGCTACCTGCCTCTTGAGACCAGGACCGGTCTTATCCCCAGAACCCAGCGTGACAGGCAGAGTAACGGCCCCCCACTCCGAAGAGGTCTTGTGTCCTAATCCCCAGAATCTGAGAATGTTACCTTGCACGAGGAAGGGGACTCTGCAGATGTGACTCAGAAGCTTGAGACAGGGAGACTGTCCCAGATTATCCAGGGGGATGTCACGGAATCACGGGGGTCCTTATGAGAGGGAGACCAGAGGGTCCGGCCGAGAGCAGGCAAGGAAGCAGAGGCCAGAGCGCTGGGGTGTGAGAGGAGCTCGCCCTGCCCTTGCTGGCCCTGAAGACGGAGGGAAGGGAACTCGGGTCAAGGGATGCCAGGGACATCTAGAAGCTGGAAAATTCGAGAAAGGAGTCCTTCCCAGAAGGAATGCAGCCATTAACACCTTGACTTTAGCTCCCTTTGAAATCCATCTTAGACTTCTGACCTCCAGGATTCTTAGAGGTTTCGAGCCACCAAGTCTGTGGGAATTTGTTGCAGATGCCGCAGAGGAGGCGCTCGAGCGCCCAGGAGGGAGCACACAGGGAGGGAGAGGCAGTGAGAGTCAGTGGAGCAAATGCTGTGGGCCAGTAAAGAAAATGTTACTTTTCATCTTGAAAATAAATCTTAAACCATAAGAACAGCAAAGACGCGTCTAAGCCATGAGCCAGGATTGTGGCAGTGGTTATGTGTGACTTTTCCTTTAAAGCAACTAACTTTGACTCAGAGAGGCTACGGTTTCCCTGTGCTGGTAGGTCTTACACTTCCTCTACTTAAGGCAGTTTTCTTAATCAAAGGTAAATTTCCTCCGCATACAACCCCAAAGCAAGATAGAACAAAAAGAAAAGAAAGAAACCAATTTATCTCACGAAAACGGTCTGGGCTTCAGAAATGCACGATTAATTGCACTCAAAGCTCTCATGTGTTTGTGAGGGCCAGCTGGAGCACGGCCTGCAAGGACTTGCCTTCCCTAACACTCCAAAATGCTCCATCCCCAGAAATCTGCTTCTAATGCTGACACTTGAAGAAAGTGATGTGATGGAAAATCATTGAGGACATGGTTCTGTGTCCAACTGAAAATTCAACAGCCTGAATTATGGCACAAGGCTTTTCCATGTCTCATTTAAAAACAGGAAGAAAGCAACCTAAGGAACCATTTTTCCCCTAATGCCTGACACATAATTTTATTTATTTTTTTATTTAATTTTATTTTCTTCAGTATTCCAAGAACCATTTTTTCTCAGCTCTTTGGTTCCAATACCACCACCCTGCCCACCAGGCCTAGCATTAGTGTCATCCTGGAAACTGAAAACCCAAAAAGACTAGAAAATTGATCACTTTCAATGATCACTGATAAATTTTCATACCAAAAAAAATCCTTTTCAATTAACATTAATACATCGGGAAGAAATAAAATTATGAACAGAGCATATGACTGTTGTTTTACATGGGAAAGAAATCTTAAACTTTTAAACATCTAGAATCCATTCATACACACCTAGAATTTGTTTTTAGCCCCTTTAGGAAGTATGGATACAACTGGAAAGTTTCAGAAGATCTCAAAATAGACTATCCAATGGTAATATGGAAAACTTTTTTGTATAATACATACTGTGTGTTTTATGAAAGGCGTCCTTCCTTGCTTTTTTCTGTCCAGTACCGTCTTATGGGACATAATGAGAGAATCCCCACAGGAAGGCCACAGCACGCTCCATCCTATGTAACAAAACATCTCTGAAGCCACTAGCACGTGAGCTATTCTAGTTGGAAGAGGACAAAATCCCCAGCACCCAGGTACCCTCACGCAGTGAAGGAAGAGCACCATTCGAGGCCAACAGGTACCCTAGAGTTCATACTCAAGTGGCTTAAGCACGCTCCTTAAGTAGACATAATGCCTCTACTGAAAAATTCCTAAGCCAGATTCTAATTAGAGGGAATAAAAAATCAAAACTAAAAACAAATTTCTCTAATAAAAACAGTTATCATGGGGTGTCTGGGGGGGGCTCAGTCGGTTAAGTGTCTGCCTTCAGCTCAGGTCATGATCTCAGGGTCCTGGGATCGAGCCCCGCATCAGGCTCCCTGCTTGGTGGGAGTCTGTTTCTCCCTCGCCCTGCCCTCTCCTCTGCCTGCCGCTACCTTCTGCTCGTGCTCACTCTCTCTCTCTAATAAATAAAATTTTAAAACAAAATAAAACATAACCAAACAAAAAACCTACTTGTCTTTACATTTAAACGACGGGACAACTCAATTCAGAGGCATTCTTTCACACAGTGCAACCCCGTTGCCAAAGGAGTGGGTGTTTGCTGTCCGCCTGCCCCTGGTCCCTCCGTCCATCCCCCATCCAGCAGGTCCCAGCAGCCCCAGGGAGCCAGGTGCTGGGCCAGGCACACGGATGATGACAAGGACACCGCTCGAGGCAAACACCTCCGAACACAGTTGCTCTAGACTGTTAAACACCAAGACTCCTCCTTGTCCTGTGTTTTCAGTAGAACACAAGATTCTCTCAAGAATCCCACCATTTCCTGCTACCTCACGCACACAGCACCTGTTTATGCTGGTGGGACCGGACGCTTCTCTGCCTCATCCCGTGTGGTGCTGTCAGCCTAACGCCTCAAAGCACACTGAAGCTGAATCCCAAGCTGGCAACCTCACGTGTCACCGCACTGTCTGTGATGTTCGATAAATCACGGCCCTGAGCAGCGGCATATCACAGGAGCTGGCACCTTCCTGCAAGTCTCAAAAGGTTTTGGCAGGTACGAAATATGCAAAAAATTCTCCTGACACCAGTCCAATCACACCCTTCCTGAAGTGTCGGGTCCGGCTCAGGACTCATCAGGTCACAGCGTGGAGAAGCTATTTCAGAAGAGATTTAGTAAGACGAAGCGAAGACCGCAGCCTAGTAACTACAAAGGGAAGCACGTGTATGAGTCTATTCCCAACCAAGGGGCAGAGGCCACTGCAGAGCAAGACACCACGTCCCACGGTGGCACTGCTATCCAGACTCTCCTCGAGACAAACCACAGCAATGGAGGAGCGTTTCTAGGACACGCGGTCCCAACATTCATCTAGACATGCTGAGTCTTGTCCGTGGATCATGAAGTCCAGAGTTGAACCAGAATGTACTAATTCCCCAGAGAATTACTTAGCCTGATTTCAGGCTTTGCATTGTGTTGTGGGTACACCTACGGTGGACAGTTGCAGAGACAGCTTAGGAAGTCTACTTCTGATTCATCAAAGGGATGCCACCGGGGACACAGCATTCAGGGGTCCGCATGGGAGAGACACATTAAGACATACCTTTCATTGTTCGTGCCAAGAAAACCTACTCCCTTTGTGAAGTTCACGGTTCCACATTTCCTTGTTTATGGTTATAAAATTCCATACCAAGTGCACAAACTGGCACGCCTCCCGTAAGACGCACCTCTGTGCAAACATAAGCCATCTGCCCCCAACAACCGTAGCTACCCCCGATATATGTACATATATTACAGATAAAATATTATTTCATATTATAAAATGTCCCCCAAGCCTGCTCTGGGGCCCATAGCCCCTCCCTGTCTTCCTGTCCTCCACTGTAGCTGGTCACCGCTGAAGAGCCCCTGTGCCTCACTTGTTCGTTTCTGTTTTACCTTTTTCCCCACTAGACCATGACCATGGTGATGGTTCTCTCCTGGAACCCCAGAAACACTGCTGGCAGGAGTAGGCACTTACTAAGTACTTCCTGAATGAACGATTCCAAGAACGGGCAGCTGTAAAACTCTACGGTCTGTACTTTAGCTCTCTCTGTGAACTTAAACTCTGCCCACATCTGACGTGTTCACTGTTGTTGTTGTTGTTGTTGTTGTTGTTTTTTAAGTATTTGTGGAAGCCAGGCCAAAGCTTTTGTAAAATGAAGCAAGAGATAGTAAAGAGAGGTACAGACAGAGAAAAAGGATGATGTCATTACCAACCACACTGCATTTTACAGCTGGTGAAGTCTCTGAGGGTAGAAGGGGAGGAAATGAGCCAAAGAGTTTAACTATCAATTAAGTCGAGTAACCTTTATTCAAAAACTCATCATTTTCTTCCCATCCGCTCAGGCATCGACCAGGTGATGCTGTGCAAATCACGAGGTCAATCCACGGAGAAGCCCTCCCAGCTTCTCTGGCTGCTCCCACAGTTCCCAGCCAAGGGCTGCTTTGCACAACAGATGTGTCCAAGTGTGTCCACATCTGCTTACTTTCACACCGGGATTCTTTGAAGGGAAATGAATGAAAGGCTCCCAGAATTTTAAAAAATCTATTGTATCTTTCCCCTAAAATATACCTCCACTTGTGGAACTGCTAAAGACACACTCACATGATAATCAGAGGCAGAGGAAGAAAATGCATGAGCCTAAGCCAACCTCTTTCCCAACCCCATCTCAGGGAAATTCAGCCTTGATAACCTCCAGGGCAGGAGAGAGAGGGGTATGTGTCAGTGTGGAGAAAAGATATTTAAGGTGCTGGGAGGGCCCTTACCTGTTTCACGACTGTCACTGTCCCTGGAGCCATGGCGACCACAGAGGCCACAGCAGTGGCGTCACGGGCCTCGGTGCCCAGCTCGATGATTTGCTGGAGGATGTTCACCGCCGTGGGGTCAAGGCGGTCACCTTATAAGGAAGAAGCAAACGGGACATCAGTAAGCCCACAGGGGTTGGGGGGCACTGAGTGCAAACCAGACCTTACTAGAGGCCACTGTGGGGTGTCGCCCACCCCGGGGCGGGGGGAGCACAGATTCTCCACGATCACTCATTCCAACAGCAGAATAATTTGCATGGCACTTTTTGGCTTTAAAGCAGTTTTTATAGGAACATCTCCAAAGCCCAAATGATCCTATGAGGAGATGACATTGTGATATCACCCCCATTTCACAGACTGGTCACCTCTGCACAAAAAAGACAGGAGACTTGCCTGGAACCAGTTTTGAAACAAAGCCAGAGCTCAGACCCCAGGGTTCTGAATCCAAACTTGATGACCCAGGACTGCTTCTCAGGAAAGAAGCCCTGAGAAGTACCAACAAACACACTAACCTGCAAAGTTAGTGTTCTGTAAACACAGGCCTGGGAGGTGGCCAATGAGAGCAGGCCCCATAAATTACACAAGCTATGGACTAAACATCCAGGGATGTCTCAATTATTAGAACCAGTGCAACTTAGAACTCCAAACCAATTGAAGCTCGGGGTTCCATTTTAATCATCTCAAACGATTAGAATCCACAGCCTCAGGCCAGCTACTGAGCCTGCCCTGCCGGGCCGCACCATCTGCCTGACCATCTGTGACTCTCCGGAACACGGCCCTCGGACCCTGATCATTAATTTACTGAAAGGGAAACTCCTGCGTGATCTCTGTGTTAGCATAATATCACCAAGCCTCTGCCAATGTTTGCGTCCTTGTGGACCGGCTTTCCGCAGGCCACATTCCAACGCAAGTCGCTCAGGAAGAGACGGAGAAGGGGAGCGTGATGTGTTCTATGTAACAGGGAGCGTGTGGCATAAGCCTCAGTAGAGGACGGTGTGAGTGCCTTGCATACCCTTCGTACCACTCTGGCACTGCCCTACACACACACACACACACACACACACACACACACACACTCGCCCTCTTTCTCTCCTTAAGGGACGTACATCCACTGTGCCTTGCAGCCAACCACTCTGAACATCCAAAGACTAAACAAAACCTTTACCTTAAAAACATACTGAGCTGAGCAAGGTTTAATTCCTCCTGCACTGACCCCCCTGGGGGCCATTTGTCAAGCCTGTCATCAGGAGCGTGGCTCCCAGCGGGAATACAGAGATCTGCCTCCATCCAACACTGTCTCTCCTCCTCCTTCCAGGACTCAGGAGAC
Organism: Enhydra lutris kenyoni; assembly: GCF_002288905.1. Taxonomy (NCBI): domain Eukaryota; kingdom Metazoa; phylum Chordata; class Mammalia; order Carnivora; family Mustelidae; genus Enhydra; species Enhydra lutris. The sequence goes on along the minus strand of NW_019154098.1, from coordinate 8,076,569 downwards.
AGATTTGTAAGCAACTTATTACCCACCAGGTTGGTCCCGTCTCAGGAGGCCATCAGCGGAATGCTGCAGAGAAGTCAGCAATTAGGGGAATGCTGCAGAACAGTCAGCTGGGTCCCCGGCAGATGACATGCGATCTGAACGCCGAAGGTACAGGTGAGGTGGCCAGGAAAAGCGTGTGGGGGAAGGGAACAGACCGTGTCCCAGAGATCACACCCGCAGTGCAGGTTTTATGGAGTCTGCAGGGGAGAGCAACCTCAGAGGCGGGGTGGGAAGGGACACGGCGCAGGGAGCAGAACCCAGAGCGGGCAGGCCTGGCTCAATGAGCCGCGAAGCCCGAGCCCTGTCCCAAAAGCCAGGAACAGACTCGGGAGAGGCTACATAGGGAATGTGCGTGCGTGGGGGGGATGAAGGCACAGGGCCTGAGCGGTAGCTGAAGCCACAAACATGAAGGAAGGAAGCAGAGACTCAGACAGAGCCTCTCTCTGGGTGCCCCACTGAACAGCCCCAGCCAGGCCACTCCCTGCGAACCACCTGCCGCTCTAACTAGCCGCACCCAGGAAGCGCTGTCTCCCCAGCCCCTCGAGCTCTGCAGTCCAGTGAGCCCAGACCTAAAGTCATTAGCCCAAAGGACAGTTTTTCTCAGGGGGCTGACGATCTGGGCTCTAGGGCTTTAAGAACAGGGCCACACTGGCAATTTCCTACCCCTGCCACAACCTAATGCCTTCCTCTGCATGCACATCAGACTGTGGTCATGCATGAACTGGGGCTCATTCCAGGTGCTGAAAAGGACTAAGAAAATACTTCTCAGTGTAAGACCCAAATGACCGCTCAGCTGGCACAGTGGTCTGATTTTAAAACTGACCTAACATTTGAAAACGACATAAAAATCCTACATTGAGGCTTTTCAGAAGAGTGGGATGCAGGCCGTGCTGGGCTCAAGGCTCTGCAGGGCGGCCCTGGGCCACCGCTGTCCATGGAACAGAGACAAGCCCCCCTCCAGAAGAGAGGCCCAGAAGCCAGGGACGGGGACAGACACCCAGACCATGGGACCAGCTCCAGCACTCAGCCGAGCCATTCCGGCAAAGCGCATTCCGCCCCCACGGAGAGCGGTAAGCCCCTGCTCAGAGCACGTGCGGAGAGCTGGACACATGTGACAGAGCTCCGCGTCTACTAAGCCTCCTCTCGGCTCCCGTCGGGGGGCTGAGGCCTCCGAGCCTGAGTGTGGGACCTTCGGCGAACAAATGCTGGGGCGGCCATGCCGGCGGAGCCCACGCAGGGACATCACGCATTCACACGTTCATTCCTGCAGCACGCTCACGAAGGGGCCAGCTCGGAGGTGGCCGGAAGGTGTCCCCCCCTCACCGCTCTCCGAAGTGTATCTCAGGTCCTGGAGCGCGGCCACAGCTGCCTGCGTGCCCTGAACGTCCTCTTCGGCTTCTGTGATGTGCACGTACTGGGTGGAGGGCTCCTCGGGGGTTTCTGTGGCCGGCTAAACAAAAACACACCATCTGAGTGACCTTCTAGAAGACCACCCATCACCACAAGTCCCAGGATAACGAACGGAGACAGACAAATGCACACAAGCACCCTCTGCAACAGCTCGTTTACCTGGCATCCCTGAGACATCAGCTGCTCCCATAAAAACACACTTTCCCAAACGGAAACTACTTTTTGCAAATACTGAGATGTTTTCAAAGCAGCTGTGGTAGAAAGCTTCCTGCCACATTCTTCCCTTAGGGACCAGAGTGTGCAGTCCGTAATTAGGGATTAGACACGCACAGAGATTCCTGCATGTGCTCTTTTAATGGCTGCTGTCCCCTCCCGCTGCTGCCCGTGCTGTCCTCATGGGCCCCAGGGCTGGGGCTGCTTGGGGGGAACCCAAGGCACAGCTGCAGGTGGAGGGAGGGGGGCGGGCGACTACATCGCCCGTGTCAAGTTTGTGGCACATGTCCCGCACGGAGTAAGAGCTCAGTCAACCTTGGCTACTCCAGTCTTCTTATTTTTATACAAAGGAGATGATAAACAAAGGACCACAGGAAACATATCTGCAAAATCAGGAGCTGTGAAGGGAGGAAGGGCTGAAGCGACATTCTCGGGTGCCTTGTACCTCAGGAGAAAAGAGGTGGGACAGAACTCTGCATGTCGCGGAAGCCCAGCATGAATACTGCCCTCTTTCTGGAAGGGACGGGGAGTTGGGGGGGACTAGAGGCAGGAAACAGGAACATCACCAATAAAGAATAGGAAGGAGGACTTGACACAAAATTTACAGGTGCCGAAGTGATGTCCTGTAAGTACCTATAGGTAATGGACACAGTTCCGAACGCCACATAATTCTTCTCTTAACAGCCAAGGGGCCAAGCGCCTTTCAAGATTCCCAGCCTGACACCTAGTAGACACCCAATAAAAAGGTGATGAATGCATAAATGAACAACAAACCCTACTTCCTTGTAAGTACTATTAAGCCACAAATTGCCCAACACTGACTGGGCCCCAGGAATGTGAGCCTCTGAGAAGCGGCACACACAGAACGGCTTCTTTCCCGAGGGGGGGCCTCTGTAATGGTCACATGTGGGGAGGATGGGCTGTGCAAGGCATTCTGGAGAGCCAGACGACAGCCCAAACTGCTGGAGGAGGCAGCCTGTCGCCCACAGGTGACCAAGCGCCTGAGCCCAGCTGCTCTCTCACTTCTGGAGTTGAGTACATGGCTTTGCAAGTACTGGGTTCGAAGCTCTCCTCCTCAACGCGCTGGGATCCACAGGAAGAGAGGCCTTCAGAGCAGAGGGTGCGCCACACGCACTTACAAAAGCACCGACTGACCGAGAGACGCAGGGTGTTAGGTCAGGAGCCGGCTCTGTGATGTCCATTTGTTAATAGAGAGCGAACCCTTGCCGTATGAACTTGGGACACCAGAGGACTGTGTGTTTTCCCTTAGATGAGGAGGTAACACTGATGTCACCTTCTCCACCACCAATAATCATAGCTGGTGCCAGACACTGGGGGTCCTAGGGGCCTACCAGGGACTGGCTATGGACCTCGGCAATTTGATATCCTGTCTTGTGGGTATTATTAGCCTCACCGTGTGGGTCAGAAGACGGAGAACACAGAGGTCAAAGAGATAATGGTTCCCAGTCAAGCCATTCATACAGGACAGCACCAGGATTCAGTCTGTCAAACTCTAATGCGCGTACTTCCTACATTTTCTTATAGAAAATTTCCAGCACACACAACAGGGGGATGATCCCTCCATGTACACATCACCCAACGTGAATAACTATCAATTCGTGACCAGCCTTATTTCCCCTCTGCCCCTCGACACACTCCACGCCCTGCCCTTGGAATACCGTGAAGCAAATGCAAAAGTCACGGCATCTTCTCTTTATTCTAGAAGGTTTCTCCGAGAGATAGAGCCCTCGCAAAACGCAAGCACAACAACACCGCGACATCAAACACCGAGCAGTAAGTCCTTCACGTGACCACCCACCGGGCCATGTCCTTGTCCCTCCAGTATCTTATTTCCCATTAACTGACCCTTCAAATCAAATTTAAGTCATTGAACCCAGGTATTAGAACTGACTGACATGTCTCATAAGACTTCTATTTACAGGTTCTCCCTCTGATCGGACTCCGACCCCCCCCCCCCGCAAGCCTGACTTATAGTTCTTGGCAGAGTTTCCAACGGTCTGAACTTGGCTGACGGCACCGCTAGGAACCACTGACTGTCCACTGCGTCTCCTGCAAGTTGGTAGATGTAATCAGATACTGGTTCCCTTTTTGGCACGAACGCTTCAGTTATATGGTCGACTCTAACAGGAGACACAGGATGTCTGGGTGTCTTCCTTATTTCTCTGCCATCGGCAGGTTAAGGGGTGGCCACTGCTGGATCCGTGACACCATGGGGGGCTTGCAAATGGTCATACTGTAAATCTTCATTCGTTAGCTGGAAAATGTCTATAAATAGAAGCTTCTCCTCACCAAATATTTGGTTATACTGAGGTACAGTTTGTTTTTAGGAAAGGTACTATTTGACTCTTGGCCTTTTTTTACCAAAACAGAGTTGATGCCCTAATACCCTACAAAGGTGGCTGAGTCCCCCCTTCCCCCTGCCCCCCCCCCCCGGCAGAAACCCACGGACTGAAATATTCCTGCTGTGCTTCACTGCGCTTACTGAACCGAGCAACAGCCTTGGGGGTACACCTCAGAGCCCCTCCCCCCCAGCCCCGCCAGCCCCACAACAACCGACGACAGTCCGGGTCTCTGCAGTTCTCGCTGCCCTTAGCTCACACCCCACCCCTGAGGGGCAAACTCCGATCTTCAAGTCTGTGGGAACTCTGCGTAGCTAGGCCAGCATTTTGATATACAGTTAGCACCACTTATTTCGCTCTCCTCTCAATTTTCAGGGCTTGCATTTTTTAAACTTTAGTGTTTTTTTAGTATCATATGAAATATATGTGTGGTTTCAGAATCAAATCTGCACAACCACGAAGAGATCCTGGCTTGTCTCCTTATACCCCCATCTTGGTACAGTCCCCACCTCTCCTCATGAAACGCTCCCGTCTTTTGTAGGACTATTTTATTTTGAAATATTTTTCGAATTACAGCAGAGTTGCACAGATAAAACCGAGAGTTCCTACACACCCTTGACCCAAACTCCCGTCACGGTAACACCTGATGCGACCGGGGTACAATTATCAAAGCCCAGAATTAATGCTGGAACCACTGACTTGACCCAGATTTAACAGCTTTCTCCACAGTGTCCCTTTTCTGTTCCAGGACCCAGGGCTGGATCCAGGGAATCCGTCACCAAGTCGCCATGGTCTCCTCCCACCAGGGACAGCTCCTCTGGCTTTCCTGGCCTTTTGTGAGCGTGATACTCTGAGGAGTCCTGGTAAGGTATCTAACCACACATCATTCACATACATCTGACAGAGCAGACAGAGATTGAGGCCTTTCTGAATACCATGAGGGGGAAGGAGCGTGCCCCTCTCCTCATCACGTCAGACGGCACAGGGCACCATGACGTATTTATTACCAGGGACGCTAATCTCTGGCTACACGGTTAGCGTGGGTTGGCCCGATGCCTCTCCCACACAGTGATTACTTTCCCTCTGTGATCCAGTGAGGATCTGCGGGGAGAGATTTTGAGCTATGTAAATATTCTGTTTCTCCTTATATTCTAATTTCAGCTCCCACTGATGGATTTGCCTGCAGCCATGATTACTATGGTGCTTTAATGCGAATTCTCTATTTCCCTCATTCCTCCCACGTATATCCCTCAGCATTCTTCTGTGTGCAAGATCTGTTCCTTCCCCACCATTCATTCTAGTACAGAGTCACTGATATTTATTTTATTCTTTGAGTTGTAGTACAACACTATCATTGTTGGTTTTTTTATTTTTTAAAGATTTTATTTATTTATTGGAGAGAAAGCATGCACAAGCAGGGGGAGGAGCAGAGGGAGGAGAAGCAGACTCCCCACTGAACAGGGAGCCCTACTCAAGGCTCGAACGCAGGACCCTGCGATCATGACCTGAACCCAAGGCAGATGCTTAACCAACGGGGCCACCCAAGCGCGCTGATCATTCTTTATTTAGGTATTTAAATTGTTCTGGGTCTGGCCATTAGGAACTTTTTGGGTTGTGTCTTGTGTCCTTTTGATATACCTCCAACTTTCGGGGGGTTGTTGGGGGAGAAGCATGTTGTTTCTTTCTAGGACTATAAAATACCGTAGGATCATCTTACTAACTTTCTGCCAGAGCCCTGGAATTAATCACTTTCCAAAGGACCCCAGAGTTACTTTTACTGGAGAATCCGATTAGAGACCGAGATCTGGGGAACAGGTGTGCTCACAGCCACTGAGTGTCACTGCTTCGGGCTCTCAGCACAAAAGGCTGAGAAACACAGGTACACAGGTACACAGACTGTGTACAGGCACACAAGCAATCGTTCCTCTATGTAAAACCATAATACATAATCGGGCTGTGATAAATAGCATAGTGCAGGCACCTTCTCTCCTTCTGTGAGCGTTACTTTAGGGTACTTTTCTAGCGATGGGACTGTTTAGTTAATGGATGAAGAAGTGCACCAGTAATTTTACTAGATGCTGCTAAATGCCCCCTCATAGCGGTAGTAACATTCTGAATTTCCACCTGCAGCGCATGTGAGTGCATTTTCCCCTCAGCCTCTCCAACAGAGAGGACGTCCGATTCTGGATTCTAATAGGTAAGAAGTTCTCTCTCTCTCTAGTTTCCATCAACATGTGCTACGTGTCAGGCTGATCATGTCTTCACATATTCGAAGTCACCTGCATTTCTCTTCTAGGAACCTTTCTGATCTCTTGCCCATTTTCCTATGGGGTTGTTGATCACTGTTTTTTACAAGACTTCTGTAATGTCAAGATACTTAGCCTTCTTCTACCACAGGACCACAAGTGTTTTGCTGTCATTTGTCTCTTGAGCTTGTTTATGAGGTCTTTTCCACAAGACTTTTTAAAATTTTTTCTTGTGGTCAATTGTTCTCAATCTTTCTCCTTCCTCAATCTGGATTCTGAGTCATATAGTTAGACAAACTCTCCACACTCTGATTTTAGAAATGAATTCGTTCACTAGGGTTTTTCTTCTGGTATTCCTAAAATGTCACTGTTTTTACATTTAAATCTCTGATCTTTTCGCTCTTGCCTCTCTCTACACATACAAGCTGCTCATTATTTTACGTTTGTTTCAACCCGTTGCTTATCATGCTAGTAGTTTTTCATTCCTTCTACTGGATTTGCCAAGAAGAGAATCCTGCCATCTTCACACAGATACCTTATTTCTTCCCTTCCAATTCTCTTCTTATTTTTCAAGATTTTATTTATTTGTTGGACAGAGGGAGAGAGAGAGCACAAGCAGGTAGAGCAGCGGAGGAAGAGGGACACAGAGAGCCCGATGCAGGGCTCCATCCCAGGGCCCTGTAATCATGATCTGAGTTGAAAGCAGTCGCTTCACCGACTGAGCCACTCAGGCGCCCCCTTCCCTTCTAATCCTTAATGTCACTATTACTCTGCCTGACGCCCCTTCCAAGTGATGTTCGAGAGCAGAGCTCCTGTTGCATCCTCGTCTTCTTCCCGACTCAACAAGACACCCAGCGCCCCCCACCCCCAGTTAAGATCCTCGTTTTGAGGCCGAGATGCATGGATGCATTTTTCCATCTTAAGGGTATATTCACCCAGCTGTACCTTACTGACTGTTTTTAATCACCAGATGCTTAAGTTTGTCGAGTGCCTTTTCTGAATGTGTGAAGATAATCATTTCTTTTTCCTCCCCAGTTCTAGTATGATGATGGATTATACCAAAATACTCCCTCCTACTGAGCCACCCTTTCTTTGCATTCTGGAATCATCCTCACACTGTCGTGATGTATTAGTTTTTTCATGTGTTCTGGGATTTTTTCTAAGCCCTTACTCTTAATTACCGTATGCTGATGCTCTATAAGGTGCCTAGATAAATGGTTCTCATTTGTGGGTGATTTGGACTTCTGGAGACATCAGCAACATCCGTGCATTGCTGGTTGTCACAACTGGGGGTCCCACTGATATTGGGGTGGGGATTTGGGGGGTCGATGATGCTACTAAACATCCTAAAATGCACCAAACAGCCCCTACAACAGGTTATCACGCCCAAGATCATAACGTTAGCAGTGCTGAGTTTGCGAAACCCCGCCTCATGTAAGCTGCAATTCGTCCGTGGTGGGGACACTTGGTGCTTGGAGAGAGAGACAGCTACTGGCTTTGATCATATAGGTATGTTCTAGCCAGGGGACTGGTTCTAACACCCTAGGGTAAAACAAAGATGGCAGGGGGGAGTGCATGCCTTCAGCAACAGGACAGGAGGGCCTAGAATCAGAAGACAAAGCCCTTCCCGGTTCTTCTGGTGAAGACTTACAACATGCCCCTTGCCTTACATCCTTCCCTCGGATGCAACAGCTGAAACTCGGGAATGGTGACTCACAGAAGTGCAAATGCCAGGGAGAGACCGCTACAGACATTCTCAGTTCAACTCAGGGTAAGAATTCGCAGGCATAGCCCTGGTCTCAGCCCTCCCACAGGAGACGGGCTTTGGGAAGATCTCCTAGTTTCCCAACCAGAAATCCCAATTCTCTGAGGAGCCGCTGTCTGTGCCCAGGATCCGGGACTGCCCAGTCTGTCATTTGTACCTGAAAAGGTCCAGATCAACACCGTGCTTTAGAAACTTACCTCCCACTTGGGGTCTCCTTCATTTTCCACCAACTTCAGGCCATGCTTGTTCTTCAGGTGTCTGTTGAACTCCCATTTGGTACCGTAGACAAAGCTGCACACAGGACACTTCAAACCACCTGAAGGCACAGAGGAAAAAGGACAGGAAAGTGACTGTGGCCCCAGGCTCCCCACCATCCAAACACCTCAAGTCCTGGGGAAAGCACAATGCTGTCTGCAGCGCTCACCTCGGTCCAGCCTCCCTCCATGACAGAACACAGCAGCGATGGCAGGGATGTGTCTCAGGACAGAGATTTTAAAGCTTCTTGATTTTCTTTTCATTTCTGAACAAGCATTTGCAGGGAGTCTAATGTACGTGACATTCCAGGTGTGGTGGCGACAGAATTCCCGTGGCCACGTGAATACGTGGCCTAAATCATTCCTTCCTTTTTTTTCATTTGAAAAGAGCAAACAACTCAATGCCAGGCTGCTTTTCTCAATCATCTTTGTCCCAAAATACTAAGACCAAGAGGCAGACTCTCCGTCTCCTTCACATCAAAAGCTGAGCTGTTTGTATAAATTCCCATTGGGATTTCCCCATAAAGGGCAGATTAAGAAGTTGGACACATCCTGAAATGTCACTATTTATCGAGCTGATTATGTTTTATACATGTTCTGGGAGGTGTCTGGATGTAAGAGCACGTAAAACTCCAGATTAAAAACAAACAAACAAAAACAAAAAAAAAAAAGAAAAAAACCTGAGAATCACACAAAAGATTATCTTTCTAAAATCCTATCAGGAACAGCAACTAATGAGTGACTGGACAAAATTCACTTTACTGGGCTGTGAGTTCAGAAGCAACCTCCAACCGCCGGGGGAGGCGTCCTGGCCACAGGCCTCCAAACCCACACAGACGATCAGCCGCCACCGTGAGGCCTCCACCCTGCGCCGGGCAGGGGGGCCACGTGGGGGGGCACAACTGGTCTCCCTGCGGCCACTGCCGGTCTACTCGCCACCCGCCGCACAGACGGGGCTTCAAAAAACACAAACCAGAGGCGCCTGTGTGGCTCAGCTGGTTGAGCCTCCGACTCTTGATTTCAGCTCAGGTCACCATCTCATGGTCACGGCAGCGAGCCCCGCGTCAGGCTCCACGCTTGGCGGGAGTCTACTTGAGATTCTCTCCCTCCGCCCCCACCCCCTTCTCTCAAATAAAGTAAGTCAATAAATCAATAAAATAAAGACACGAATTGAATCACATCTCTCACAGGTGTAAAACCCTCCAATGGCTTCCCATCAGACCCAGAATAAAATCTCAGCTCCCTGCTGTGGCTCGTGTGACCTCGTACCCACCTGCTCCCCACCCTTCCCCCACCTCTGGCACTGACCATGCTCATTCCCTTCTCAGCATGCCTGGTGTTGGGGGGTCTGCACCCCGTCTTTCTGCTGCCTCTGCCCCCCTCTCTCAGACCTGCTGTGCTCTCCTGTGTCCTCCCAGGGCCCGAGATTGCTCACTGGGGCACTAAGGAGAGGGAGTAGAGGAATTCTGTCCTGATGATGAGGTTGTCTTGACAAATTAGATAACCACGGGCACACTTCATGGGGATGCCTAACACACTGTAAGCATGTCCCAGAGCAAGCAGGATGTGCGTGATCTCCTGACTCAGTCCCACGTCAGCGGCATCTGACAGTGCATGGCTCTGTAGGCGGGGTTTCCTGTCACCCAGGGTGCTGAGTGACTCCCCAAACAGTCATGAGCAGAAAAGGAAGCCAACCTAGACGGACAACAGGGCATCCCCTCACACCTTCAGCTCACTGTTTCACAGGCTCGCCATGCTAGCAGGGCGCAGGAGAGCATGGCGGGTCCGACAGAGACGGGGACAGAATCCGCAGAAAGACTGGCAACACCATAAATTTCCAGAACATTCCATAGAGGAGGCAGCTCAAACGGATGCTTATTTTCTGAAACTTACACACTCTGCATTCTTTTTTTAGGCCAAATCAAATGGGCTTGTTCTTTCCCGCCTAGACGATAATTAAACGTAGTTTTTAGCTTCCTTTATTATCACTTATCAATCATCAGAAATGATGTATTTTCCTCTGATCATCTTTTAAAACTCTCCAAGGTGTGAAAACCTCTGCTTTCTCATTTGGTTCAACTGACGTAGCTCTTCCTATAACGACTTAACAAGAGGCAGTGAAATTAAAGACTCCTTCTGTGGGACTCTTTAATGGAAACTAATTTAAGGAGAAAAACATCCTTATATTCTGTTTAAATTAAAATTAATATGATAATGCCCCACATTAATTAAAACTTCAACCTTTGCCACATGGCCTTTAATTAAAAAACAACACATCGGAAATACATAATCTAGACTAAATGCAGAACTATGCACTTAATTGACACCAAAGCTAGAAAAATTAATTTCTAATTCAATTCATTACACTCTCAGGCAATGCACAATAGAGGTCATGGGAAGACTTGGTGCATTTACTCGTGGCACTGATATAAAGCACACACTGTAAGAACCGCAAACCCCGATCACACTTTCCTCGGAAGGCATGAGAAGCAGGCAAAGGCACAGAACTTTAGATACAATTTGAAAAATCAATCATGGCATCTTTTTTGCTCTTTTTGGCATTAAAATATCTTTGGATCCTTTGTGGTGGGTGACCTTACTGGAAATCCAACTTCATTTCCAATAACATAAGTCCTGGAGCAGCACAGAGCACAGGGCTGGGCTATCAGATCCCAGAATCTGGACCCTGCTCGTGCGACCCACGAGCCACTTCCTAAAACTCTTAGGGCTTCGTTTTCTCTTGGGGGAAATGTTAAAGCTCCTTTCTTCAAAAAAAAAAAAAAAAAAAAAGAAAGAAAGAAAGGCACCCCAGGGGCACCTGGGTGGCTCCGACAGTTCAGCATCTATCTCAGGCTGGGGTCGTGATCTCAGAGTCCTGGGATAGAGCCACGCTTCAGCAGGGAGGTGGGGGGGGGCGGTGTCTCTGCTCAGCGGTGAGCCTGCTTCTCCCCCTCTCCTGCTTGTGCTCTCTCTCTCAGATAAACAAATAAAATCTTCCCAAAAAAGGTACTCCAGTAGGCAGAATAATGGACCCCCAAAGAGAGTCACATCCTGGAGAAAAGGGATCTCTCATGCACGGTTGGTGGGAATGTAAACTGGTGCAGCCACTGGGGCAAACAGTATGGACGTTCCTCAAAAGATACAAACATCATGATACAGCCATCCCACTGCCGAGTTTCTACCGAAAGGAAATGAAAACAGAACTTCGAAGCATTATCTGTATTCCCATGGTCGCTGCGGTGTGATCCACAGTAGCCAAGGTCTGGAACAACCTCAGTGTCCACCAACATGATGGATAAAGAAGACACAGTGTGCGCACACGTGTGTGGCACACACACACGCACACACAGGAATATTAGTAAGCCACGGAAAGGAAAGAAATCCTGACATTTTTGACAACATGGATGGACCTAGAGGGCATCTGCCCAGTGAAGTAAGTCAGGCACAGAGACAAATACTGCATGGTTATCACTGACACGGGGACTCAAAAAAAGAAAGCTGAACTCACAGAAACAGAGTAGAACAGTGGTTGGCAGGAGCTGGAGGACAGGGGAGGTAGGGAGAGACTGGTAAAGAGTACACACTTGTGGTTACAAGATGAGTAAGGTCTGAGGGTCTACGGTGAAACACAATGACAATCGTTCATAACTGAAGTTCTCGAAAGGAGTATAACTTGAAGGGCACCTGGGTGGCTCAGTGGGTTAAGCCTCTGCCTTCGGCTCAGGTCGTGATCCCAGGGTCCCGGGATCGAGTCCGCATCAGGCTCTCTGCTCAGCAGGGAGCCTGCTTCCCCCTCTCTCTCTGCCTGCCTCTCTGCCTACTTGTGATCTCTCTGTCAAATGAATAAATAAAATCTTTAAAAAAAAAAAAAAAGAGTATAACTTAAAACATTCTCAACATCAGCGAGAGAGGATTAATGTGTGAGGTGACCAGTGTAGGAGCTGACTGGAGGATGAGAATCCTAAACTTCTTACAGCTTTGTGAATGACATCTCAGTGACACCGGGCGGGGTGGGGGGTGGGAAGCAGTGGGGATCTGTTTGCAAACTGCACTGGGCTCTACTGAAAGAGCTGGGGATCCGGGCCCCCAGGAGCTGCCTGTCGGGAATGGAGTGGGCATGGATAAACAGTATGGGGGATTTTGTTAAAATGAAAAGTAAATAAACATAGAAAAAGAGAAAATGTTGTTCCGATCCTGATCCCGGCAACAGGGGGGTGTTACCTCGCACCAAGAAGGGACTTGGCAGCTGGGACTGACCAAGGATCTGGAGATGGAGATTGTTCTGGATGGTCCAGGCAGGACTAGTGGAGTCGCAAGGGTCCTGACAAAGAGGAGGCAGACGGCGGGTCACCGAGAAGCAACAGGAGGAAGACTCAGAGCCATGGCCGGCCATGAGGGTGGGGAAGGAAGGGACTCCAGGCAAGGCATGCGGGCAGCCTCTGGAAGCCAGACAAGGCAGGGGAACAGCGTCCCCTGGAGAGTCCGGAAGGACTACGGATCTGTCAGCAAACCTGACTTCGGCCTGTGAGACCGGTCTTGGACATGAGACCTTCAGAACTGTAGGATAATGAATCTGTGTGGTTTAAACCACCACGTCTCTGGTCATTTATTACAGCTGCAGTAAGAGACTCATACAGGCCCTAAACCGCCACTGAACGAAGGAGCTCAATTATAAAGGAAAGCGGATTCAGAGCACTGCGATTACACAACATAAAGCAGTAAAACGTGGACTTGGACTTGGTGAAGGTTCTCACTTCTTGCTGTCTTCATTCGGTGCCTGTCCTGGGACCCAGTCAGAGCCCCAGCTCAGAAGCAGGATCGTCGTTTTCATCCCGCGCGAGCCCCAGGTGGAAGGCCTTGGTCACATGGCAGCTGTCAGACAGCCTCGGAACCTCTCTCAACCCCCAGATCTGCTTTTCAGGAGACCTTCAGGAAGAACAGTGTAAAGGAACAGAGCAGAGGAACAACAGAGTGCATTTTATTATTAGCCAGGCTGGGGTCCCCAAACCCATGGAAGACCACTAGGGAAACAAGAGCTTTAAGCAAGTCTCCCCCTCTGGGTCCCTTCACATGCCCCCCAAAGTCCTGGCATCTGAGACCCTCCAGACAAGCTTCCAGAGAGAAGCACTAAAAGAGAGACAGGTCCAGAGTTAGCGTTGGGTCAAACCAGCAACTAGACCCGGAGACAAAGACACGAGACAAAGTCAATAGCACCCCGCGTGTGTGACCTTCCAACAGAGCAGCAGGTGACCACTAGCCCATGTGAACCGATGGCTGTTCCAGAACAGCACCAGGCCACTTCCTCCTCTCCCTCCTCAGTAAGTTCATGCTTGAGACAAACCTCAGGGGGCATCGGCCCCGCAGCAGTAAGAATCCAGACCGTGAATCCAGAGCTGGGTGTGGCTCGGCCTCCTGCACACTCTGTCACCTGGGCTGATCACTGCCCCCCACTCCGGGTCTCCTCACTTTAAAACAGGGACAATGAGGGGCACCTGGGTGGTGCAGTTGGGAAAGCATCTCTCTCTCTCTCTCTTTTTTTTTTAAGATTTTATTTATTTATTTGACAGACCGAGATCACAAGTAGGCAGAGAGGCAGGTAGAGAGAGAGGGGGAGGCAGGCTCCCTGATGAGCAGAGAGCCCGACACGGGGCTCGATCCCAGGCCGAAGGCAGAGGCTTTAACCCACTGAGCCACCCACGCGCCCCAAGCGTCTGACTCTTGAGTTCTGCTCACATCATTTCTGCTCACATTCAGATCTCAGGCTCCTGAGATCAAACCTCTCACTGGGCTCCCCACTCAGTGGGGAGTCAGCCTGGGATTCTCGCTCTCCCTCACCCTCTGCCCCTCCCAACCTGTGTGCACATGCACGCTCTCTCTGAAATAAATAAATGAATCTTAAAAAAAAAAAAAAAAAAGGAATGATGACCTCACAGGGCGTCTGTAAGAGAGAAATTAACATATAACAACCAATGATGACATCACATCATGGCGAGCATCTGCCAGTAATGTACAGAATCTGGGCCTTAATATAAAGCAATTCTAAAACTCAAATGTCCCGACATCAGATAAATGACTTCTGTGTTAGCTGACGGTTTCTGGATTTCCTTCTGTACTACTTTTCCTGAATTTGGTATGAAAAGCTACAATATGGATATACATCCAAGGTGCATACATACACACACTAATATTCTTTTCATATGGTAGCTCAAAATAATGCAAAAATTTTATTTTTTTTTTTTAAATTTATTTGCAGGAGAGGGCGAGAGGACACAAGCAGGGGGAGGTGGGAGGGGCAGAGGGAGAAGCAGGGTCCCCGCTGAGCACTGAGCCCGATGTGGGGCTCCATCCCAGGACCCGGGATCATGATCTGAGCCAAAGGCAGATGCTTCGCCAACTGAGCCACCCAGGGGCCCCAAAATGATGCAAAGATTTTAGCAGATGCCACAAACGAAGACTTCTCTCTGAGCCTACTCCTCCCACTGCTTCCCATCCCAACCACTACCCTGGCTTCAATGACCCTCTAACTGTCGGGGCTGGGAGAAGGGTCAGCACTGGGGAGAAGCCTCGCATTCTCCTCCCGCGAGCAATGTGGGAGCCACTGGCAGGAACACACCTGTTCTGTTACAGTCAGAATACGAAGCCTTGGAGAAGCTTCCCAGCCTTTGTCCCCAGCCCAGGCCACAGCAGAGATACACGCCACCATATCCCAGTGTCCAGCACGATGCTGAACACAGCAGGAGCACAAGAGATAGGAACACGGGAATAAACAGAATAGTAAATTCGAGCCATTTATGAAGTGCTACGTATTGGGCACAGGCTGGGACCTTGGAGAATAAGACTGAATGTCTGCTGCCACTGCTGGGAGGGTATGAGCCTCTCCTCTGCAGA
The DNA here is from genome assembly GCF_002288905.1 of Enhydra lutris kenyoni. Taxonomy (NCBI): domain Eukaryota; kingdom Metazoa; phylum Chordata; class Mammalia; order Carnivora; family Mustelidae; genus Enhydra; species Enhydra lutris. The sequence continues at coordinate 8,061,394 of NW_019154098.1, read as the reverse complement.
GATGAGGAACACCAAGGTTCAGAGAAGTTAAGTAAGTCACCCAGGGCCAGAGGGATCAGACACCCCGGCTCCAGGCCCACCTGACCCCATCCCTGCACTCATGCTAATAATCTGGAGGGACCTGACGGGCCGCTCTGAGGTCACTGGAGAATGAGCGGCCTGCTAAGTGCCATCTCTGATCTGCTGTGAGCTTCGGGAGTGAGCTAACAGTGTGAGAAGCTTGGCGCCAAAGTATCCTGTGCCTGTCACCCCATGATCGAGGGGACCGGCTCGTGAGCTGGCTTCCTGAGGCACATCTCAGGAGGAAAAATGGGCAGGCCCACAGCAGCAATACAAGGTGAAAACGTGCGTTTGTGTGAGAAAACGCCTCCGGTCCGTATTAATGAACAAGGGATGGGCTAAGAAAACAAGTTAAGAGATTGTCTGACCTGCCTTCCAATGATCAGAAGTACATCAAATAAAAGCAAGGAATAAAGCACGGACCCAGCATTCAGGAGACGTTTAATGACCAGAAAGCCCAGATTCTCGAGAATGGGTGCATCCTGAAGGGGCCCAAGGGATACCTCGCTGGCATTGTCACCCCTATGCCCTGAGGGCCAGAAGTGCACTGGAGTTGGCTTCAACAGCTCCCAGGCCAGCTGCGCACGCCTCTTCCCAGTTCGTGACATCACACTGGTAGCTTAAGATGGGCCACAGTCGAGATCCCTCCACCACAGAGACTGGCAAACTCCCTGCTTGTGGGGGGTGAACACTGACAGGACACTGCTGGTGGATGCCCGAGCATCCGCCGTTCCAGGGGGCTTCAGAAGCCCATGGAAAATAACCCAGACTCATGGAGAGCACCAGGGTACCATGCCCCAGAAACCTACAAGGAACAGAAACACCTTGGCCTTTTAGGCCCCCTTCCCTACCTCTTGCACAACACTGTGCACTGACATCCTTCCCAAACCCCTGAGCACTGTGCACGGGAGAAGCTCTGTCCACAGCTGATAGCTCCGCCTGTATCCCAGTGTGACACTGCTGAAATCAGGTGACGGACAAGGACCCCGCACGCACTGTGGGAAAGCCGTAACATCATTCCGAGAAAAAACTGCATTCTGTTCACGGTTTGTTACTGTTATTCTAACATATATTCTTCTGTATCAAAACAAGAAATTACAAAGTCCCATGAACCTACCTTTTGATGAAAAGAAGAGAAACACAAAACCAGGTGGTGTGGGGCGGGGAATCACTTGCAACTAATCAAAAGAAAAGGAAGAACTCCAGTGGTTCCCGAGGATTCCTTCTCCCAGACAGGGGAACGGGGACAGCTCCGTGCTCTGGAGACTCCTGCGCTGTGTTCCTGCTCAACCAGCTCTCTGATTTCGGAGACCAGCCTCCCACCACAAAACAATGGCACAATCAACGTCTCTTACGAGTTAAGACACACACATGTCGTTGTTTCCTTCCTCACTATGTCTCCCGCAGAGAGCACTGGAAATGCGTATGTATGTGTATACACACGCGCGCGCGCACACACACACACACACACGCACGCACACGCGCGTGAAAGAAGACCAAACACACCCCTGCTCAAGATGAAAATTAAAGCCAGACCCTGTCAGGGAAGGCCAAGAGACGACCGTCTGAGGAAGCTAACTGAAAACGGAGGTTAGGCAACAGTCTGGCACTGCAAGGCAATGATGAAAGTTTGGAGGCAGAGAGCGGTGATAGGATCATCAATCAGAGCCCGGCGCCTGTCCCAACAGCCACAGTAAAGGTCTATTTCCTGCCAATCCGCCCCGACAGTGTGAAGGAAATGTTAGAAGGAACGTCATAGCCTGCTTCTCTAGCAATCTACGGTGACTCGAAGGCAACTGGTTCTCTCCTCTGTGACTTCCAGGATGGGGTCATCAAAAATGATGCAATGGCTCTAGAGATCTTAGATGTTTTCAGGAGGGGTTAAAAAAAAAAGAGAGAGAAAGAATGAAAACACACTGAGTGCCACTCAGGTGTTCTCTCCTCTGACCCCGTCCACCGTCACACAAGGTGGCCCCTATCAGCTCCATTCTCAGGTGAAGGCCCGGAGCTGGGGAGGCCAGGTAACTGGCCCAAAAGCACAGCTTAGGGAGGAGGGCAGAGAGAAGAGCCAGGGCTCCCCATGATACCAGCTTGGTCTCCAGCTCCAGGAAACAGTCACTGAAACACAAGGCACACATTCCCCATTAGCCCCAATGAGTGGCTCTAAAATTATCCCAATGCCGTTAATGTTTGATACCATTATCTATTTCCAAACATCAGCCCTGTCACCAGAAGGGCTGAAGGATTCAGTCAATTCATTTGTTTTATATGGAGATGCATTTCATGGCGAGCCCAGCGAGCGGAGCCTGCAGCAGCTGGAGCGTTAACCGCCCCACAGCCATGTTCACTGCGGGGCGGATTTCTAAAATGGTCCTTGGTTTCTAAGAGTCATGGGACTCAGGAAGTAGTAAAAATTGCTGTACTGTACGCGGCCATCATTTTCTTAGTTGAATTAGTGAAGCGCGGATATAAATACGACGGCAGTTCCCTGTGTGGTAACAGCACATGAGCTAAACCTTCTCAAATGGGAATATGTGATCATTTACTGAAAGAGGCAGAGAAAAAAAATCGCCCATACTTTTCAAAAATAGTAGCAGTTTTCATTCATTCTCCTTTCTGTTTCTCTATTTTCTTTTTTTTTCTTGAGAGAGCGAGAAAAGGGGGAGGAGGGAGACTCTTACGCAAGCCCCACCTTCAGTGTGGAGCCCGATGCGGGGCTCCGTCTTGGGACCCCAAGATCATGAACTGAGCTAGAAGCAAGAGTCGGACCTCAAACAACAGAGCCACCCAGGCGCCCCTCATCTGTTCTCTTCAGTTTAGATGTTCTAAATGGTTTATCCTTTTCAGGATGAGTAAGTAATCTGAGCACAGATAAATACTTCCGGATCATCCAAAGAACCTCACCTACAGATATGTTTGTCGTGGCTTTATTCATAACTGCAATAAAGGAAAAGTCTGGAAACCCTCCAGTGTCCAACAGGAGCGCGGCCAACTAAATGGGGTCCTGCCACTGGATGCTGGATCCCAGAAAGCCTTTGGGAGTTATAATGAGTGAGACCACGTGTCAAAAGAAAACAAAATGTTCACTTTACCCATGAACTTTCATTTCCAAAAAGGTCCACAGAGACAAAAAACAGAAGGCAATACTGAACGTTGTGGGGCGGGTAGTAAAATCTGTGCGTAAGTCATGACCTCTTTCATTTCAGATTTCCAGCGAGGCAAGAAGGAATGCTGATACACAGCAGAGGGGTGCGGGGTGGAGCACAGCCGTGACCATGGAGAATGAACCAAACACGCCCAGGCATCGGGACGGAGCTGTAAGATGCCCCAGCCCGGCCAGGGGGCACGCTGCCTACCTTGCTGGATGAGTGCGTCGGCCGCCAACTCCCCGGTGCCCACGTTGGCGTACTCCTCGTTGGGGTGCTTCCTGTTGTAGTGTCGCTTCAGAGAGCCGGATATGTTACAGGAGTAGTGGCAGTGGGCACAGCGGAAAGGCTGCAGGGACAAAGAGGACGGTTTAGAGAAGGGAAGCCCCAGGGGAGATCGAGCCCCAAGGAAGAAGAGGCATAACTCATCCCAATGTCCTCCTCCACTACTCCCCCACCCCAGTGTGTCTGACATCCCCAAAGCCTGTGATGCGCAGGTTGCCCCTGGGGATAGGCTCGGGGCACGGGGGGCCAGGGATGATGCTCAGGATGCTGAGTTCTCCGTCCATGAGGACCACACAAGGCATCCCCAGAGCAAGAAGGGTCTCTGCTCAGTTTGGTTGCTTTCAGTTCTTGTCTTATTTTGGCCTTAGTTCTTGATCAAGAAAAAAATAATGAAAGAAAGAATACAGTAATCTATCATTTTTCTTTTTTTGTTGTTGTTGTTCAAGTGAATGTCTTTCAAAGTAGCTCCCCTCACAATTAATTCCCCGATGTACTTGCTTCTTTAACTAAGTCATTTCCCCCACAGCATGTACCTGCAAGCACGCGCGTATACACATGCTTCCACCCACAGCTGTCCACCGTTAGGGAAATTCACCTGGTCAGTCCACTTCCAACCCCCTGCCCCCGCGCAGGGCAAGCGCTTTCAAGAAAGGTAAGGATGCAATGGGTCATGCAGCCTTGCTGCCACCTTGCATTGCTTTGGGGGGCTCAGAATGAGTGGTGGGGAGAAAAGGGATGGCTGCTCAGGCCCCTTGGGGGACCCAGTGGGACCTGGCCATCAGATGAGTGATGGATGGACATCTGGACGTCCCACGCCCTGACTCCCAGTGAAGAGCGTTATCAGTATCCCTCTGAGCCACATGCTCTCCGACCGTCCAGCAGACTGCTACATGAATCCAAGGTGTGCATCCGAGGCCTATCTGGGAACACAAGCAGCTTGGCCGCCCGCAGGAGTAGGAGAGAAGGAGCAGTCCACGGCGGTCCCAGCTCTCAATACAGGGGATTGGGGTGGGACGATGAGAAATGCTGGCTTTCTCCAAGGTTCTGTCCTTGGGTCTGTTTTTCTCCTGCTATGGTTCCAATGATCGTTTCGCCAGCTTGATATATATCCAGCGGTGATCTCTCCCAAACCACAAATAGGAATTTTCCACCATCTTCCAGGTATCTCTACAGGGAAGCTCTCTAGGCCCCTCCAAATAAACACACACAATTCCCGACTCACTTTCTGCCAAATCAGCTCATCGCTCGGAGGCAGAAACCTGAGCACCATCCTACACTTTTCCTTTTACTATTCAGCTAATTATAGAGTCTTGTCCACGCTTCCTCAGAAACCGCTCCAGAATTCACCCTGCTCCTCAGTCTGTCACAGCAGCACAGAAAAAAGCTCCATCCCAGCCTATGAAGGAAATGCCGTTACTCCCCTGAGGGCCGTTCTCAGAGAGAAAGACGCCAGGAAGTCAACGCAGGGACAAAGCCTGAGATGCTCCCTGGGGACGCCGCCGTCCACAAGGCCACTCTCTGCTCACGGGATGCTCTGCGCCACACTCCACGCGCTACACTGGGCCCCTGGGCTCTGCGCCACACTCCACGTGCTACACTGGGCCACACTCCACGTGCTACACTAGCCCACAAGGATTGATTAAACAAAAGGACCTGGGACAAAGGCAAAAATTAACCAGGCTCTCTCATCTACCTACCGAGCAGAGAACAAGATGTCTAAAACCCCAGGATGTGATTATTTGCAAAGTTAAAATAGAAGCTAGAACACTCCGAAGTGCCTTTATCTCCTAAATAGGCAAATATTATGAAATTATTTTTGGAACACTGGCATTTACACAGAATCAGAAAGAACAAAGAAAATGCTCTAATGCCAGCACTGAGTGGCCAGCCGGCCTAAGAGGCAGGAAGGGGCAACCACAGTGAGACCTGGTCCTACAGACTTAACTCCAAGCTCCAGAGACACCTTCACCCTTCCTGGGGCCATGCAGATCAGCTGCCTTGAGAAAGTCACTGGATTTTGGGCCCCAGGCCCAGCCTGTGACCCTCCCAAGGAACCTGGGCACAGAGGGATGCATCCAGTCGGCCTGAGGCTGGAGGCTGCCCCACCCCCCACAGCGTCTTGTAAATGTTGACTATTATGATCCTGTGGTTCATATTATAGCATAACATGATAGGGAAAAAATCAGAAAAGTAACCGTGAAAAGCAAACACTCCCAACAAGAGAAGCCATCTCCCCAGGATTTACAAAGAATAATAAAGTGTAGATGGTTACGTTTTTGCCTGCAGAGGCCAGGGTGCCCGGGGCGAGGACTCTGAAATCCCACAGCTTCCCTCCTGGGGACGGCACGACCAGGGATGCCGGGCCAAGAGCAGGCCGAAGGGAAGCTCCCTGAAAGTAGGAAACGGGCCATCAAACACAGCAGGGGCCAAACCACAGAAGGAGCAAGATGCAGTTTTAGAAAACATTCCGAGCACAAGGATGGTCAGGGGGTAGCAGGGGCTCCTGACACGGGCCCTCTCCAAGAGCTAAAACCACCACAGTCCCCAAACACCGACCAAGGCTGAGCGAGGACCAATCGCAAACCAAAGCTGCTGCTGGGACAGCTGGGTCCACCTCCTCGCAGCACAACTGGCCACCATCCACTATCCCCGAAGCCTCAGGCACAGACCTGAACTTCTGGCTTCTAGGTTTCCTCCTCAGAGATTGGGGCGGGGAAAATACTGATGGCACGTGACTATTGGGGGCCCACAGAGGTTACACAGATGGTGAGCAAGTGTTCAGAAAGTCCGCTCTGTCCTCACAACCACCGACACGCAGTGACACTATGTATTCGAGCTCACCACTCTGTGGGCTTTTCCCGCCCAGTATTCTCCCAGGAAAAGAGCCCCAGAAAGCCAGACTCACCCGCCTGCATCCCCACGCTCTGCTGGGTGCATGCTTCCCTGACACTGTACACAACATGTAGTCCACGGTCATGGTCCGAAGCCACTGTTCCTGTGAGGTCTCCCCTCTCCCTGCCCGGGCGCCCCTTACAGGTTTTGACTGGTTTGCTTTTTATGGCATTTATTACCTTCTAATATAACATGCAATTTACTTATTGTGCTTATGGTCTACTCCCTCCATGAGAATACAAACACCAGGAGGGCACAATTTCTTTTGATCACTGTTACTTGCAGAGACCAAGCTCAGGATTGCTTAAAATGAGCTGACCCGAGAACACTCCCTCGGGACCAGCACTTTATGGCAGAGGCTGCCAGCTCCCAGATCCCCACAGGCCTGAGAGAATTCGGAAGGAACGATCAAAGAGTGAGCAGAGGGCATGACTAGGGCTATGTATACGTCGTTCACTTGTCTTCATGTTTCCGTTTTTCAGGATTTCTAGAAGAGAATGTATGTTTTAAGTAATCAGAAACATGCAAGGGTTAAGATAAAAACCAAACCAAACCAAACAAAACTGACCCCAGCCCTGAGCTTGACTTCTGCCCAAGAGCACCTCATGAGAAGGAGAGCGCCTTCATAGGGGCTCAGTGTCCTCGGCTCAAGGCCTGAGTCTGGAGACTTTGTCTCCTGCCAAATCCCGAAGCCACTGGGATGGCCAGATGGCCCACACTGGTCTCCCAAGCCTCCTTGCTGACCTGTCTGCATTTCCTTCCCGAGAAAGATCATTTAAAGGTGTACACCAGACAGACCTTGTCATGTCTCTGCTCAAACTGCCCAGTGGCTTTCTCCTGCACTTAAAAGAGCCCATGCCACCCCCCTGCTGGGGCCTCGGCTCCTCTGACCACAACCCTGGCCTTGCTCGGCCTGCATCACTAGGCCCCAACAGCACGGACCCCTTTCTCAGTCTGCCCTCTGGACAGAAAAGCCCACCGGCAGACCGTCCCAGGGCGGCACAGCCATGGACCAAATTCAAGTCCCTGATGGGTCTATTACTGGGACAAGTGTCCGCATCAACGGCCCCAGGGCCCTCCAGGTCTCCTGAGAGGGCACAGAGCCACCGAGGACCTCACCTGCCACCTCACTTCAACAGAGTCGGCTGCCCCAACCTTTCCATTCCTCCGGCTTCCTCTCCTGCTGTCAGGATCCTCCTCCTTCCTTAACAACGCTCCCACCCTGCCCTCCTCTACTTGGGCAACCTCCAGCACAACTTCTGGGACTGAGGTGGGTCCCCCTACAGGTGTTTTATGAGGCGTCCATTTCTGCTATCTTCCATAGTCCTCCTTCTACCCAAGTGTCTTGGGACAGGCTCTGTCCCCTCTCAACAACCTTGGAAAGAACCGACCGACCTAACACTGCCTGAGCCAGAACAAGCGGAGACGTGACTGTCTTAGTGTGGCAGGTCCTACAACGTGTGTGTGCAAACCAGGCTTTCCTGAACGAGCAGACCGATCCACTTGTATTTGGTGCTGACCCACTCATTCTTTTTTTTTTTTTTTTTAGGATTTTACTTATTTATTTGTCAGAGAGAGAAAATGAGAGAACGCACAAGCAGGGGGAGCAGCTGACAGAGGGAAAAGCAGGCTCCCTGTGGGGCTTGATCCCAGGACCCTGGGGTCATGATGTGAGCCAAAGACAGACGCTTAACCGACTGAGCCCCCCAGGTGCCCCGATCCTCTCATTCTGAGCACATTCTGAGCACAGCCTCAAATCCTAGATCCCCAAAGCGTGAGCCACAGGATGATACAAAAGAATAGACATCCCCTCTCCAGCGTCCCCTTTGCTCTGGAAGAAGACAACTGTGCTAGGCTTCATAGATTTCAGCCAAATTTGATGAGTTCAACATTTCCTTAATTCCCAAGTGAGCAAAGATGCCCATGCATTGTCCTGTAGGTCATAAAAAGGGAAATGTTCACCAGAGAAGCTCCTATTTCTTCTTCAGAAGTGTTAGCTCACAGGCTACTCCCGGCCCCCCGCCCTGTTTACCTCTGAAACCTTCTCTAGGTCCCAGGAAGATGGGCGTCTCCCTCTCCTCCACCATCCACCCCCACCACCCCAGCACCTGGTAAAACCCAGGGCTCTGATCTTGCTCCCGCGTGACTGTCACCGGCACGGCCACATCCCCACAAGCTGTGGCCCTTTGAGAGCAGAATCTGCACTGGACATGCTTGTCGGCGCATCCCTGGAGCCAGAGCAGGGCCCAGCACGGTGGGCCCTGACTACACTCGCGCAGCTAAATGAGAAAGAAAATCACCTTTCTCTTTGTTAGTGATTCATGTAAGGTCAGTCCAGCAAACCATCCCAACAACAACAGAAACTAAAAATCTGGGTAAGACTTTTTTCAAACGACATTAAATTTAAGAACATGGTTTAAAAAGATTTGAGAGAGAGGGCACATGTGGGGAGAAGGGGCAGAGAGAGAGAGAATCTCAAGCAGACTCTGCGCTGAGAGCAGAGCTCGACATGGGCTCTATCTCAGGACTCCGGGATCATGACCCTGAGATCACGCCCAGGGCAAAACCAGGAGTCAGACGCTTAGCCACCCAGGCGGCCCTTGAACTTAAGAACATTAACAGGCATTTTGAGGGTGGGACGGGGCGGGGCTGGCACAGTTGGAGAAGCATGCACCTCTTGCTCCTGGGGTTACTGAGCTATAGCCCCATGCTGGGGGTAGAGATTACTTAAGTAAATCAAAACCTTTAAAAAATAAATAATAATAAATACATTAATTAATTAAAGACGTTATAAAAAGTGGGGAAAGCCACAGAACAAGTGATTGCATTCACAACATGTGACCCAAAAAATACCCACACCCAAAATACAGGCGACCCCTTAACAACGGGGGGCCAAAGCACCAACCCCACACAGCCGGAAGCCCACCCACAACTTCTGACTCCCCGAAAGCTTAACTAGGATCAGGCTCTGCTGACTGGAAGGCTTACTGGTTCCACAGAGTTGAGCAGCACATGCTGTGTCTAAGTACACTATCCTGCATTCTTAGAGTAAAGCAAGCCTGAGAAAAGAAAATGTTACTTAAAATCACAAGGAAAACACATTCGCAGTACTGTATTTATGGAAAAGATTCTGCATGTAAGTGGACTGTGCAGTTCAAATTCATGTTGTTCAAGAGTCAACTGTATGTCAGAAGTGCCTGGGTGGTGGCTCAGTGGGTTACGCATCTGCCTTCGGCTCAGGTCATGATCTCAGGGTCCTGGGATCGAGTCCCGTGTCCGGGTCCCTGTTCAGTGGGGAGTTTGCTTGTCCCTCTGCTTCTACCCCTCCCCCTGTTCATGCTCTTTCTCGCTCTCACTCACTCTCTCTCAAATAAATAAAATACTAAAAAAAAAAAAAAAGTCAACTGTATATAAAGGATTCCTGAAAACAAATTAGAACACGACCACTCAATAGAAAAATGGAAAAGTATTTGAATGGTCCACCAAAAAAAGAGAGAGAGAAAGAAAGAAAGAAATTAAGAAAAGAAGAGAAAGGAATCCAAAGGAACAAAAAATAGATGGAAAGGGCCTCCACCTCATTAACGATCATGAAAACGAAACAAAACCATGTAGGAAGGCAACGCATGCGCACAGGGCCACACGGCAGGGGACCGTTCGCACAGTGGAGTGTGATGCCACAGAACAGCGAGGGAGAGCTACAGGCAAGAATTCCGAGCAGTCTTGCCAACATGATGTTTAGCAAAGAAGCCAAGTTCCAAACAAACACGCAGAACAACATACATCCCACACACAGATCCACAGACAGCTGTAACATCAAGTTCAAGGGCGTACCGTGCTACGTTACTTGTTTAGGGACACACGCACGGGTGGTAAAAGCACAGAGAAAACAGAGTAACTGTCAGAGAAGGCAGGCTAGTGGTCGCCTCTGGGAGACAGGTGGGGTGCGCTCAGGCAGGCCCCGTGGAGGGAGGGACCTGACTACAGGTAACGGTCCCTTCTGAGCAGTGGCACGCGTATGTTCACGTCACTGTTCACGTCACTATTGTAATACTGTGCAGTATTCTGGACGTACGTTGCATCTCAGGATAGGAAATGTAAACATAACAGATGATTAAATGGGTAAATATGTGACATAAAAACCCCTCTTCACATGCTTTTTGATGGTTATAGAAACCGGACAGTGCCGAGGTCACACAGCACCCAACAAGCGGGAGCCGTACGTCATACGGTCGACAGTAAGGACGACATTCACCCCCTGCCACAGAAGGCGGGATTTTCAGGTTTACAGTCTCTCGTCCGCGTGAGGACAGTGACCCCAGAACTGGGCCAGTGTTCGGACACCCCGACCATGACCGAAAATGTCCAGCAAGAAGCCTGCTGTGGAGTGTCTCACCGGAGACCCGATGACAGGCCGGAGGAAATACTAAGTGTAACTCCAGCACTGCCAGCCTTAAATCAAGTGACGCGGGGGAGAGACAGGATTGCACACAAGCCTCCCGGGGGCTTCGGTGCCAGGACACCTAGGAGATCTACGGCAGCCCTTGTGCCGCAGAGAAAACCCGACAGGAAGATGGAGTCGCTTTCATTAATGACCAAGGTGGCCACTGACTCCCCAGAATGCAAACCAGCACCTGGCCACCCCGAGCAGCATGCAGCCAGGGCTCCGGGATCCCTGCTCCACCTGGGACATAAAGAACCTTCCACCCAATCAGAGCCTGGACGGCATCTGCCAACGGAGGTCTCCCAAGCCGCTTGGGAGGACGCAGCACTCATCTTCCAGATGGGGACGCAGAGGCCCCGGGAGGCTAAGTGGCTTGCAGAAGGACACAGACCCAGTCACCAGCCAAGCCCAGGGTGTGAGCGAAGGTCCATCTGAGCCCGAAGCGCACGCGCCAGCCGCTCTCCTGGGCAGTGGGCGCACTGCCCGCAGGCCCGTGGCAGACAGGCACCCCTTCTGGGCCATCCGTCTCCCTGTTGATAAACTGGGCGGACCGTTTCTGCAACTTTTCCTCGTACATTTTCAGTTTTGCAAATGGCTTTGTTGCCAATCACAGGATCAACAAGAAGGCACTGCTGTCACGGTTGTATTTCCAGCACAGACGAGCTCTGGTGGCCCAAACCACTCCCCTTGTCGTCCCCTGGCCTCCCCAAAATTCCTGCCTCGGGGACCTGGCCCTGCACAGCCCCCGTGTGGACGGCCCTCGGTAGAGCCTGCTACCTGCTGCTCCCCGCAGAACTCTGCGTTAGGCCCAGTCAACAACACGCCTACTGAAGAACCCTTCTGCCTGCATTTCCACAGATTTGCAGAGAACACACTGGAGAAAGGTCACCCGCACTCCCTCCAACAGGAGCCTCCACGGAGACAGCTCTTGAACACAACACAATGACGAAGCAAGGTTGTCGGCATCGACTTTTGAAAACAATATGCTCACCGCTACAACACCTGCTCTTCATTGAGATGACCCCCGATGGGCTGACGGAGGCTGCACATCTCCCAGGGCCCACCTCCCAGCAGGGGGTCTACAGCATCCTCTGCCCTGGGAACCCCACTTGGTTGCCCTAGGACTGAGCGTCTCTCCTCTAAAAGCAATGACACGTGTTTGGGCTCTCTCTAACCTCACTGCCCCGCGCACAGAGCAGAGACCCCAGCTGGGCCGCCCCATGATAGGAGAGCTGTTGAACCCATATCTTTGCGGCCACAAGCCTCGCGGGAGCTCGGAGCCCCAGCTCTACCTAGCTGTCTCCCGTGACGCATCTGTCCCACTGACGTTCTGTAGCATTTACTCATTTACTCATCGGGTCACTCCACAAATATTTATTACGTGCTGCCTCCGCGCTGGGAAGAGAACACAAACTAAACCCAGCGCGTCACGGAGCTCGCATTCTCGCTCACAGACATGTCACACATAACCCACCAGCTCCAGCGTCGGGGAAAAAATCAAAGCCTGTGAACCGAGCCAGGGGGAGGTGAGAGACCTGCCCAGCCCCTGGGAGAGGAGCGGCGGGAGGAGCAGGAGCAGGTGTGAAGCCGGGCGAGGGGTGGTGTGCAGAGCCCTGCGTGCGGCGGGGAGCGTGCAGAGGACAGGGGCACAGGGAGCCTCGCGCCCGGCGGGGCGGCCACACGGAGCCAGGTAAGAGGTCTAAGCGGTCACTCTGAGGCCGCTCAGGAGCCATGGGAGGGACAGCTGTTCGCAGGGTTCGTGAACCATTTTTTTCTACTTTTGGATTCTCTGATAACCAGTATTTACCAAGTTGTTTCACAAAACCTAAGTGCTGGGAGGCCCACTGGGGAAAGCAGAGGAGGGGCTTCTGGAGCCTAACACGTCTGCGGATCCCTGCCTGCCGTATCCCTCCGCACGACGCCTACAGCATCCAAGGAACTCGCGTTCCCAGGGGCACACGCTGGAAAACCGAGCCTCCGCCCTCCACCCCCCAGGGGCGTCAGTGTCACCTCCCAGGCCGACCACGAGCTCCAGGAGTTCAGGCGCCACGGCTTACATCCTTCCATCTCTGCCGGGCTGCCTGCTGCAACCCACAGCAGTACTGGGCGCGACAGACTCACGAACCGGAACGAGCAAAAACAAAACCTCCAGCACGCTGGCTGCCGCCTTCGACTCCCTGCTCGGTGGTGAACGTGCCCACGAGAAACTTTTCCACTCAGAGACGTTTCATCACATGGAATCTCTCAACTGCCAAGTCCCATTACCCACACGGGGTCATCCAGCAAAGCCAGCGGCCCTTCCGGAACGTTCTGGATGAGGACATGGGCTGGGAGATCAAGTGTTCCCCCCCCAGCCTGCTCTCTGAGAATCATTTTCAGCAGGGCCCCGAGCAGACCCTCCCCCTGCAGCACGAGAAATACAGCATGGGTCCAGCGCCAAAGGCTGCACCTGCGTGCCGAGACCGGGACATGAGCCACTCAGAAGGAAAAAGATTCATATGCGCGCTCATAAGGGACCAGGCCTGTAAAGACTGCAAGACACATGGCAAGGCTCATAAGGGAAATTCCCGAAGACCATCTGCATCTGGAACACTCACCCCGTCATGTCCTTCTCCAGCCAAGCTCAGCAGTGAGCACAGACCACGGGTGCAGATTGGGAAACTGCCCCGAAGTGACAGCCACACAAAAGTGTAATGGTGCACGGTCACAGGGGACAGACAAGAGGGATAAGAGGCAGAGAGACATGCACCAGAAAGGAAAGGCACGCACCGCAAGGAGCAGCGGGACCAAGCATGTTCCCGACAGTCAGCCTTCAGAGAGGTCTGTGGCCGGGATTTCAAAGCGATGCTATCGGTGTGAGTGAGAGTATCAGTACCCCGCCCCCATCCCACCAGCGACGCACCATCCAGGCCAACCGGGTGCCCCACACTGTGGTCTGCAGTGTGAACCGCCAGGCAAGGCCACCCTCCACCACCTGTACGTGGTGGGGGAGGGGGGGTGTCCTGTGATTTGTTTCCGGCCGCATCTCTCCAGGATTTATGAGCCTTGGTGCACGAGGTTGAGACTTCGTTCTGGGCTCAGCCACAGCAGGGACAAAACCCAGCCCGGGGTTAGGGAGCCAAAGAGGAAAGCCAGGTCTTCACATCAGTTAAGCGCAAAGCCATCTCTGTTCTACAATAAGGCCAGAGATAAATTAAACAATTTAAAAGAATAAATGTTTTTAAACTGTGGGGTACCACAAGTTCAAGAACAGCGCAAGTGGAGGCAATTACCTCATCACAATAAAAAACAGTAAATCAATCCACACTAATTGCTTTTCCTGCCAGAGCTTGGAAGACTCTTCAGCGTTCTCCAATTATTGATTTGTTTGTAATCACTTGTGCTGTCAAAAATGCAATATTTCCAAAGAATATACCGCTCACTATTAGACGGGATTTAATTTAACATAGGACAATCCAATTTCCATTTTTTTTCCTGGAAGTACTTTAAAATGTCTAAAACACAAGGAAGCTGAAGATGGCATCACGGGATTTTAGCAGATACGTTAGCTCCAACAATTTAATGAACGGCTGACCACCTCCCACCCGCAGTGACGCTTCTTCCTCCACACACACACACACACACACACACACACGAAAGAAAACACGAAACCAAAAGGAAAAAAAAAAGCAGTATAATCTCAGATTCTTCTCTTTCATGCAAAATAAGAACAAAAAAGCAAAACAACCACCACCCACAGAAACCCTACACTTTACTCCTTTCCCTCTGTGCCCCATGGTTCAGGAGGAAATGTTCCTCCTGCTAAGTTCATGCACGGACAGCTTAAGGACTTTCCTTGAGTTTTGATAGCTACACACGTTAACTGCAAGCTTAATCAAAGCAGTGCAGGGAAGTGGGGGGAGGGCAAGGAGGCAAAAATGTCCCTCTTCTTGGGATAACAACAAGAAGGGCCAGAGTCCTGGGCGGAGAGCAGCTTTGTCTACCAAGAGACAGGGATCAAAATCCCAGCTCCACCACTCACTGACTGCATTATTCCTGAGTGTGTAACTTAGCTGGAGGCAGGCCTCAGTTTCCGCATCTGTGAAATGGGAATATTAATACCTACATTATAGAGGTCTGTGAGGGCAAAAAAAAAGAAAAAGAAGCATACCTCAAATACCGACTGTAATGCCCAACACATGATGATTACAAAAGGGACCAGTCCACCTGCCTTCTCTACTCTGGCACTAGATATTTAAACATTCAACCTCCTGCTGGAACTTCCTGATGGAAAGATGAAACCATCTCCTGAGTAACAGGAGAAGTGACAGTAGAAATAAAGCCACGATGCCTCCCGCCATGCCAGATGACTCAGCTTTCTGAGGGACACTCAGAATTTCAGGCTGAGGACGGATCAGGATGGTTTATAAATGTGTGGTTCTAAACATTCTGCCCGTTTGAGATCATTTCCCCGCTTGTACTCTCCTGCTCACAAAGTTTAGCCTGGAAACCAGGAGTAAATTACTTACACAGCCACATCCTGACTGACCTCATCCAAACACCAGCTTTGGCCAAGTTAGCATCTAAGCCCCTTATGGGCTCTATGAGCTCACCCACCTGGTGTTTTCTGCACCTATCACTCGTTTCTGCTTCATATGGACACACGAGGAACATCTTTGGGCTCCACTGCACTATCAGGAATGTGACAAGAGAGGACACTTAACTCCCTCTGGTTTATGGCTATCAGTCACCCAGAGAACTTTCTGGTTGCTATAGGTTTTTCAAAGCTATTAGGTTTTACATGATAGGATAATAGTCTATTAACTCAATTAAAACATGGCTTTTACAAAATGATGGAATTGGAATAATTAGCTGTTCTTCTGGGTTCTCAGAGCATTTGGTACACAACCTTCTTGTAGCAGTTCATACACTTATTGCTACTTTTTATGCACACAGGTATCTGCCCAGATTCCTGAGGCTGACAGACAAGATGCCTGGCTTCATCCTGACATCCCCTGACCCTGGCAGAGTGCTTGGCCCACAGTGGGTACGCAGAAAAGGGGTATTAAAGGAATAAGTAAACATTTCAGGTTTTGCATCAAAAATTCAAATGCAATTTAGTGCCTCTTATACCTACCCTGTCTCTTAAAATTCTGTATGTTAAATTGTGGTATGATACACTCCAGATGAAATACCTAGGAAAAGCTCATCAATGATAATGAAATCAACTACTGAAATCTTCCTTATTTCTCACCAGTTTTGTGAAGATACCTCAGTTATGCAAATTTTAATTTGACAACAAACAAGATGTTCCTTAGGCTTCCTAATACAAATATTTTAGTATTCATTTTAGATACAGATCAAATATAAATTAAATTTAATAGTGTCTTTTTAAGATTATGGTCTGGCTGGTTCCTCTTTAAAAAATATCCTTCTATACATCTAAAAATTTTATGGCCACAAGAGAGAAGGCCGGCCCTCACCTTCCGAAAGCCAGGCAGAGGAACGATCATGGCCATTTGTCAAACGCAGGCCTTGTTTCAGGAATGAAGAAGTCTAAAGAAGGAGGGTCTGCGGTAAGTTGCACTGAATAGTTTCCAAAATGCACAGATTCTGAAAACTGCTGATTTTAGACTGTTTTTTTTTTTTTTTTTGCAGACTTGGCAAATTCATGCACCAAATTTCTGACCTGCTTTAAAGAAGTCAGGAATCTCGTGGTGCACTTGGAGCCTCGCAAAGCAAAGACCCAAAGTGCAAGCTCCCTCCAGCTCTGGGGCCAGTGACCTGTCTCAGTGTAAACGCAAAATACAAGTGGGAAGTAGAGCCAAGGAGAGAAGGATGTGGGCAAGTGCGGGGCTGGCCCTGTGTTCAGGGAAGTCAGACTCTGTGATACTGTGGACGGGTCCAGCGGCTCTGGGCAGCACCATTCAGAAGAGACACCCCTCTGTCAGAAGAAGGCAAGTGCACGAGTAGCTCTACTTGGGAAGAGGTTCTGTGTTGAGTGATGTATTTCTGTGGTCAAGCAGGACGTAAAGGAGTGCATCAAATCCGTGGAATTAGGTGACTGTGTCTCCATGAGCAAACAGAATAGGTCAGAGGCACCAAGAATCTCGAACAAAGGAATGACAGAGAGGACAACACCATGCAGATACGACAATCCTGAGATGAAAAGAGAGAGGAAGAAACTAGGAGTCTGGGTGGAACGAACATTTGAGAACAGTGTGTCGAGCCCTCCAGTAAGCACCTACGTACTGCTCACAACCTGTAAGTGACAAGATGTGCCGCTCAATCACCATGTCACAGAGGTTAGGTGTCTTGCCCAAGGCCATACACAGAAGTAAGTGGCAAGGCTGGATTCCAAGACCGTCTGACCACGAAGCCATGACATATAAAGTCAACATAGAAGAGCCGTCAGGGGCTTACACCGAAGCCGCATGCTGTTATTTCTCCCGCCGACACACTGTGCCAAGGGTCTGTGAAGCCCGAGGTCTTCCCGCCCCAACTCATGAGCCGCTGAATGGAGAACACCCTCACCCGAGAGCTGGCAGAGCTCACGGTGACTTTGGCTCCCCCCAGATTACTCATGACAGCAGCCATCTGCCGCCTCAAGCACCCTCCTTGCTCCTTACTTCCAGACAAATTTGTGCCTGTCCAGAGTGGGTAGGGGAGGGAGTCAAGAGAACATGCACGGGGCACCCACTTTGTGCAGGCGTCCCGTTAGGCCTTGTCAAATCCACAGCGGGGCGTTTCTGTTTCCAGTGAGGGTGCAGGAAATCACGAGGGACTGTTGCTCCCACACAAACAACAGGACACATCTTTATTTAAATCCACCAGACTGCTAAGGACACAAAGAAGCTGAAGTGAACCAAATTCTAGATGCGAGTAAGCACTGCCCAAGAGGAAAGAGACCCGTGGCTGCTCTCATCCCTGGCGCTGTGAGACGGGGAACGGCATCAGGTACGAGGAGGCAGGGCTGGGGGCTGGGCCAGGAGAGGAGAGAGAGATCCATTCCAGCCCTCGGGGCCCTGGGACTTCACTGCACACAAGGCAGCAACAGCAAGGATTCCTGGCCCAGAGCGAGCAAGGGAAGAGGAAGTCCTCTGCCACAAAGACCGTGACCAAGAGCAGAGGCTCTCCTGAGGCGGGGCTGGGCAGAGAGGGGAGAGAGCTTCCCCAAGGAGTGGAAAGCTGGAGAGAAAAAGGATCGTGCCAACAACTCGAGAAGCTGGCCGCCGGCCTAGAGGCTGATAGAAAGCATGCACGGTTTAGAAAGGCAGCAGCTGTGCTGTGAAAGAGAAAGCGAGTTCTGGAGTCTCACCGTGCTCAGATGCCCAGCCTTGTTGCAAGGAAAGTCCTGATCCTGTTCTCAAAACATCTGAAGACAGTGGAGAACCCGTTCTGGAGCTGCAACAGAGCCCGGATTCAGCTCGACTCCAGAGGAGCTTCTGGGGGATCCAAGGCCACCCCCAGGTTCGATGATAGTCTGGGAGGGCTCACAGGACTCACGATACAGTCAAACTCACAGCTACAGTTCCTTATAGCGTAAGAATGAAAAGCAAAACTCACCAAGGGAAGACGCATACGGGGCCAAGTCCAGGGGAAACCAGGCATAAGTTTCCAAGAATCCTCTCCCAGTGGGGTTCCACAGGGCAGCTTAATTCCCCAGGAATAAGCTGTAACGACACCTGTGAAATGGTACCAGCCTGGGAAGTTCACTGGAAGCTCAGTGCCAGGGTTTTACTGGACTAATCACAAAAGCATAGATCGATGCTCCAGACTCTTAGAAGCAAGCAGATATCCGGCACACTCCGTGCTGTCTAGACAGTTTAGGCACCGTTAACTCCTCTTAGCAATGACAGTTGTGGGAAGTCCTCTCATGTCCAAGGTCCCAAATGCCAGCCAAGAGGAAAGCTTTCAAGGACATCTTTACAGGACACAGTCAGGCCTGCCTGTTAGGTATCTCCGGACAGTCCCCCACACTACTGGCCTGATATGAAAAGAGGTACTTACTTTTCCCATGGCCAATTACTAGTTAGCTCAGTCTCTACTGTTCTTTCATATATATTATCTAGCATTTAGTAAAAAATTATGAGACATCCAAAGAAACAAGAAAATGAGCTCCCAAATCAAGAAAAAATAAATAGGAAGTGATATACAGATAGTGCAGACACTGAAATTATTAGATATAAACATTTAAATAGTGATGAAAAATGTGTTAAAGGCTCTAATGAAAACTATGTGTGACCAGATGATAAATTTTAGCAGAGAGATAAAAACTGTAAGAACCAAAAGAAAATGCTAGAAATTAAAAAAAGCATCAGAAATGAATAATTCACCTGAGCATTGAAACAGCAGATGTGATGTTAGGAGTAGGATAAGTTATCTTGGAAAAAGATCAATAGAAGTCATATAAATTAAAACACAAAGAGAAAGAAGAATTAGAGAGAGAGAGAGAGAGAGATAACCTGAATGCTGTGAGATACCGAACAGTTTAATATATGACACAGTATTGTCCTGGAGGAGAAGGAGAAAACATATGGAGAAAAAGTAATATTCAAGAGATAATGGCTGAGAAGACACTGGTCCAGAACTGATGGAAAGGCGTCAACCCACAAGACCTACAAGCTCAGCAAACTCCAAGCAGGGCAAACACGAGGAAGCCATACCTAAGCTTACTGATGGTAATGAAAACCAAAGAAAACAAACAAACAAAAAAGATGAAAACCAAAGAAAGAGAGAAAAAGCTTAAAACCACACAGAGGAAAAGGAGCATTACACACAGGGAGAAATGGTAAGGATTAGAAATAACAAAGTATAAAACATTACAGAACAATGTCGTTAGAGTGAGGTCCCCCTAGAAATCCAGTCATCAAAAGTAAAGTAAATTTACACAAAGTAAAGAATTTCCAAACAGACAAAAGCTGAGACAATTTAACTCCAGCAAACCAGCATATAACAAATGCTAGGAGGAAAATTTATCAGGTGGAAACCTAGGCCTGAAAGGAAAAAATAAAGAATACCAGAAAGGCTGAATACATAGGCAAATATAAGACCTTTCAAAAATATCTTTAAATATATATTATATATATATATATATATATATGTATATGTATATACATATATATAAATAAATATATAAAATACATATGTAATACATAATATTAAAATGTCTTATTACATTTTGATATATATGTTTAAATATTGACTGTATAAAGCAAAAAAATTATAAACTTTGCATTGAGTTTATAACAAATGGAAGTTATACACAGGACTACAAGAGCACCAAGGGTAGAAGAGAAATAATATGAATTACAGCATTTCATGGTTCTTACACTGTTCATGAAATAGTTTATCTGGAGGTAGCTAGAATGTGTTATAATACAGATGCATAGTATAACATGTACAACAATAACTAAAAAGAAAATGAAAATAAATCAAGATAGTACTTTTCAAATGAGACATATCAAAATTACATTAAATGTAAATGGACTAAAAGCACTCCAATTAAACGGCAGTAATTTTCAGACTGGCTGTGCACACACAAGCATAAACAAGATCCAGCTATATGCTATTTAACAGGAACACACTATAAATATAAAGACTCAGGACGTTTCCTTCAGAGTTCAAAACCCAGTGTGGTGGCTGACAGATTATGGTCCATGGACCTGCTGAATCAGAACCACAGGAGAATGTATGGGAGTCAAGGATGCCTGATGACCTTTAGGCTCAATGAAATCACAAAAGCATCTCCTGGGTTTGGGAATCCATTACCTCCACATTTGTTAAGATCTCAAGGTGGCTCTGAAGTTGAGTAAGAACTGATCAGGTGGGGGAGGCCAGAACTGCTCCCATCAACAAAACAGGAAGCCTGAGATCCTCCAAGCACCTCCCCCTTAGGGTGGCCAGTACAGGGCTGATGATCCAAGTCTGCCCCAAGCTGTGAGGACATATTCCTTCTGGTCTCCACCCTCAAATCAACCCCTCCTTCTGAAATAATGACATCATTGTTCCCATTTTCCAAATAAGGAGGCAGTGGCCCAAAAAGGCAAAGATAAAAATCCTCAGAGGTCACCTAGTTTTTTAGTGGCATCAAGAGTTTGATCCTTATCTCCCCAACTCCAAAACCATAAATAACAACAACAAAAGTAAAATAACTTCAACATCTAAAGACATATGTAGAAAAAATCAGAGAGGGAGACAAACCATATGAGACTACTGACTCCAGGAAACAAACTGAAGTTGTGGAAAGGGAGGTGGGTGCGGGGATGGGTAATCGGGAGATGGGCATTAGGGAGGGAATATGATGTGATGAGCACTGGGTGTTATATGCAACTAATGAATCGTTTAACATTATATCAAAAACTAATGCTGTACTATACACTGGCTAATTGAATTTAAATTTAAAAAGAAAAAATAAAGACATATGTGAAGAAAAGATAGTATCTAGAAAATATTTAGAATGAGTGCCTTGCAAACATAAATTTAAGTCCACTAAAAAGAAAATAAACCATGATCACTTTCTTAAGAAACGAGTCAGTTTTAAAGATTGGGGAGGGAAAAAGAACCAAAAATTTTTGATCATCTACCACATACCATACCCACTACTCATACAAATGGTATTGTTTTGAGTATCTCTAACACCAGACAAAGATACTACAATCAGCAAAAACAATAAAATTGCATAAAGAGGTTAAATTAAACAGACTACAGGGGCGCCTGGGTGGCTCAGTGGGTTAAGCCGCTGCCTTCGGCTCAGGTCATGATCCCAGGGTCCTGGGATCGAGTCCCGCATCGGGCTCGCTGCTCAGCGGGAAGCCTGCTTCCCTTCCTCTCTCTCTGCCTGCCTCTCTGCCTACTTGTGATCTCTCTCTGTCAAATAAATAATAAATAAAAAAAAAATCTTTAAATAAAAATAAATAAATTAATTAATTAAACAGACTACAAATGGCACAGTCAGGGTCTGAACCTAAGTCTATCTGGTTCTAAATTCCATGTTCTTCTGCAAGACCTCATTGGTCTCAGAGATTTTCAAGTGCAAAACAGAATTCCAATGGACTTCAAAGGGCAATTTGTCACTACTTTCCCAGGACTATATCAGAGATGATGAACAAGTTTACACCCTGCTTTGACATTGGGTAGTATCTAAAATATCATTTTTTATTTAGTTTTGCTTTTTACTTAAATTTACTGAACAGGCAAAAACATTCAGTTCATCCAGTTCAAAACTTAATGGGAAAAGTCTCACTCCAAGCCCTGGCCTCCTATCTACCCAGTCCCAGGCCTCGCTGACCAACCATTCAGTTTATTTATTTTGTGCATTATGCTTCAAGAGGCTTTAAAGCAGACATAAATAAACACAAATATACCTTTGCCCTTTCCTACCTCAGAGGCAGTGTACTTGACTGTTTTAAATCTTGCTTTTTCTACTTCATTTTATATATATATATATATATATATATATATATATATATATATAATACCTTTCCAAAGAAGTAAGTATAGGTCTTCCTTACCCCTTTTTGTAGCTGTACAGTGTACTGGTGTTTGGATGCCCCCCTGGTTTATTTAAGCCTTACTTTATCCACAAACAGTTCCATTGTTTCCAATGAATAACACTGCAAAGTCCTTATTTCGGACATCAGCAAGTGCATCCGTAAGATTGCTTCTTACAAGAGGCAGGCTGAGGCAAACAGCAGGTGCACCTGCAAGTGGGGCAGGTTCTCCAACTGCCCCCGCCCCCGCCAGGGCCTGGGACCATTTATCTCCCAACAGCCAGGTACAGAACGGTCTCACACGCCTTACCAACAGACTGTACTATCAAGCTTGTGAGTATTAACTAACTGATAAGCAAAAAATGGTATTACTGCATGCTTTCCCTTTATTTTGTTTTTAAATTATCAGTGAGGTGAGGCACCTTATCATATCCCCAACAGCTGTTCCCTTTACCTATTTTTCAATTCGGATGCAGAGAGCAAATTATTTTTAATAGGAGATATTCATGAAAATCAAGCAAATGTTAAAAAACTGGTAGCATAGGAATTCCAGCTGCTCAATCTGTATTTTCCTTCTTGATTTTGAAAAATACTACTTTAAAGTACCATTCTCTGGCTTTGATATCTAACAAGTACAGTGCAAGAAATCTAGACTAGTTCCTAGAAGGAATGGGTGAGTCAATCAGGACAGCACGCAAGCTAGGAAGGGAAGCTGAGTGACCCCAAATTAGCTCAAACAGTGGATCTGTGGAACCATTTCCTTCCTCCCCTCCACCTTCTCTCTCTCTCTCTCTATCAGTACCTTCCCACCCCAACCTGAATGACTTTCACGACAGGAAAGAAAATAGCAAGGTTCTGTTTTTCAGAATCAGTAATTACAATCCAGTTTCACAGGCTGTATGAACCCCAGTGAAATAAGCATGCAGCCCTCACAATTAGTATGCAGTGATGCCTCCGGGCTAGCAAAAACAAGTGTCCCCTTTCTATAAGCATCCTTGTAAATAAAAAGATAAAACTTCATTTAAAAATAAAGTTATCCAAGACAATAAAGAGATAAGCTGCAGACTGGGAGAAAATATTTGCAAACACGTATCTGATAAAGGAGCGTTAATCCAAAATATAAAAAGAACTTGTAAAACTCAACAAATTGAGAAAATGAATAACCCAAGTTTTTAAAAAAAGAGCAAAAAGCCTGAACAGACACATCACTAACGAAGATAAACAGATGATGAGCAGGCACTTGAAAGATGCTCCACAGCCTGTCATCAGGGACATACAAATTAAGGCAGGGATGAGTATCACTTCACACCTATTAGAATGACCCGAATCCAGAACACTGACGACACCAAATGCTGGTGACGATGCGGAGCACAGGGAACACTCACACACTGCTGGTGGGGACGCAGAATGGTGTAGCCACTGTGGAAGACAGAGTGGCAGGTTCCTACAGAGCTAAACACACTCCTACCATACACTCCAGCAATCGCACTCCTTAGCATTTACCTAAAGGAGCTGGGAACTTAGGTCGGGACAAAAATCTGCACACAGTGTTTAAGCAGCTTCATTCATAACTGCCAAAACTTTAGAAGCAACCAAGATGTCCTTCAGTAGGTGAATGGATAAACTGTGGCACATCCAGATAATAGAATATTATACAGCACTAAAAAAAAATGCACCATCGAGTCATGAAAAGACACGGAGGAACCTTAAATGTCTATTACTAAGTGAAAGAATCTGAAAAGGACAAATGCTGTTATGATTCCAACTCTAGGACATTCTGAAAAGGCAAAGCTATGGAGACAGGAGGAGGATCAGTGGTTGCCAGGGGAGACGGGGGGTCAGGAGAGGAAGGGATGAACGGAGGACTTTCAAGGCAGTGAGATGGCTCTGCATGATAACCATAACATTGGATATATGTCACAATACATTTATCAAAACCCACAGAAGGTAGAAAACAAATATGGCGCCCTACTATAGACTAGGGCCTAGGGTCAGTATGACCTAGCAGTGTAGGCTGGATTGTGACAAATGTACCACTCTGGTGGGGACACTGACAATGGGGAGGCTGTGCGTGCGAGGCAGGCCAGACAGTATAGGAGAAGTGTCTACTCTCCTCTCAATTTCCCTGTGAACCGAAAACTATCTTCAAAATACTTTATTAGGTAAGACGTAAAACCCAAGGAAGGCCCATGGTTTAGTTAACAGTAGGATATCAAAGTCAATTTCCTAGTTTTGATAATACAGTATGGTTAAAGATGACACTATCATTGAGGGAAGATGGGGGACAGGTACCTGGGAAATCCACAAGACTGTATACAGTTTAGAATTATTTTAAAATAAAACTGTTTTCAATGAGATAAAGCCCCCATTTATTAATGTGTACGGAGACTACCACGGAGTCACCCAGCCTATGTAATCGAGAACAATCCTATTAACAGAGTTGTGGGGTCAAAGGAGCCCAACAGAGAGCGAGAAAGGGTTTGAGGTGACTCCCACCTGTGATCACCCTGCCACAGGGAGTGGCGTCTGAGCCTATGTATTTGCGAGGAAGCCAGAGCTAAAGAGCCAGAGGGAGGGAACAAGTCCATTGAGTCTGGAGGCCCTTGGCTCCACAGACTCCTCTGGGACAAGCGTATTCTCTGGCACTTGCTCAAGATTGATGGCGCTAGTTCCACCCTAGGGAACACATTTTAATTATGGCTGCAAGAGGTGCACAGAACACCTTCACTGCTCGTGAATTCTCAGTGGTTTGATGGGCTTCCTCCCACGTTTTACAGTCCTTTCGATTTTAGGATGACTTGGAAATGCTTTTGGCATGAAGATGTCCTTCACAGATTTACTTGTAACAGCAAAAACTGGGAGCGACCAAACTGTCCAATTATGAGGGCCATGGGTAATTAAACTAGGATACTCATCCTAAAGCAGCCATTAAAAGTAGTTTTACAGTAAGTATATTTTCATGAAATGGAAAAAAAAAGTGGAACGTTGATTTTTTAAAAGGGCCATATTTATAATGTTCCAATCAGGCAGGCTCTCCAGCCCTTCCACTAGGAGGTTATTTAAACTCAAAAGCGAAGTATTCTTGGCAAACCATCTGGCCACTCATTTAAGCTACGTTCTCTAACAGAGCTTTATCGGTGGTAAAACTGAAGTTTTAACCTCCACCCAAAAATGCTCATTTACAGTATGACCTCGATTAGGTCTAAAAAAAATATCGTTTCCAAAAATTCTGCAAAGAAAGGGAACAAAAGGCACTTTCTAAGTCTTATAGAGTGAACACGTATTAATTTTAATTGTAAAATAAATAAATAAAAATATGTAATTTTAAAAGGCAGTACAAGAGTTTGTCCTTATTACAGTGTTTCCTGACACAAATTGCATACTGCAAATTATATATCTGCATCTAGGAGAGCAAACTGGTTTCCTCTGGCAAGCCGCCTGCAACAGACTAGTCGTGTCTGATACCTGGAAGCTCACACGGCAAAAAGAAGTTGCAATTATAGGGGAGTCAAGGTTCTTAACTATCTGGCCTTAAGGTAAGGATGTTCTCCTGGGCCATGTAATGGGCCCACAGGTGAAATCACAAGGGTCCCCCCAGGGGAAAGGCAGAAGGGAGGCACCGGAGGGGGGGCGGGGGATGCTACGTTGCTGCCTTGGAAAATGGAGGGCTGGGGCCAAGAGCCATGGAACGCGGGCAGCTTCCAGAAGCCAGAAAAGGCCGGGGGATAAATTTTGTCCTAGAGCTTCCAGATGAAATACAGCCCTGCCATCACCTTGCCTTTAACTCCGTGAGACCCATGCTGGAATTAGCAAGTGTTCACAATAACTTGTGTAGTTTGAAGCTACGAGTTGGCGGTATCAGAGTAGCAACAGAAAAGTGATGGAGATTCGGGAAAAGAGAAGAGAAGAAAGGAGAGAAGAGAAGAGTCATCACCTGTCAGCATGAGCGTGGTTGGCGGAAACCAACTTCGTTTTGCTTTGTCAGTCCCCGTCATGTGTAGTGTCACTTACACTAACTCGTGCTCTGAGAGACCCTGACCCATAGGAGGTGAGAGGCCAAGGTCAGACTGAGCGGGTCCCATTCCAGCCACGACACTGCTCGGTACAGAAGGTGCCTGTGAGAAGGCAGACATGACCCCAGGGCCAGCTGCGCCCGGGAGCTCCTGAGGCCCCAGCAGCGGACCGCAGTGGTCTGATGGCAGCTCAAACCACCCCCAAATCCACTTCCTCTGCACAGAAGCCGAAGGTTCCACAAATCTGGGAGAGAGAACAGTGAGCATTTGGGAGCGGAGAGGCTGTTGGGTTGTGTCTTGCTGGGGAGGGAAGACGTTTCCCGCTAAAAACCCAGGAATGAATGGGAAGTCTAGCTCCAGTCCAGGGACGGGGGACGGAGAGGACGATAAAGAACTGGCGGGTCCCCTTCCTCATAGACGAAGGGAGAGCTGCCTCAGCTCACTGTTCCCGAGCACCCGACCTGCCCTAGCCTGCCTTAGTCTACGCTCCCCCAAAGAAACGCCAGTGGCTGAGCAACGCGACATAAAGCTCTTCATTTTCATCACGTAAAAATCTGCATGACATCCGAAGAGCTCCCCGCGGACACACCGCCACTCCCTCAAGATGACAGGCGAGTCCTGCCTGAGAAACACAGGTCCGCCGCGGCGACATTAAAGCCACAATACAAGCAACAAGTGCAGCCCCCTCAGTTTTCCCCGTGAGCCCCTCCCTGCCCGCGAGGAGTAAGGAGAAGACACGAAGAGAGAAGGCCACACCTCGGACTCAGAGCAAAGTCATCCTTACTCGATGTTCACAGCACACAAGCCCTTAACCCTCTGGACCACATGGTTTCTTAACCACCAGAGGCAAGATTCTGAGAAGTCATCTCACACAGAGCTATTCTGAGCCTCAGAAGAGTTTGCCAGTGGTGGAGTCCAAGTCCCCTCCAAAGTGGTGACAACACAGCTTGATCGGTAATCCCAATAGTGACTGAAAGCTGCAGCTGTGGGCATGGCAGACAAGCCTAATAGGGGATCGGCTACCTTCTCTGGGGTTCAAGTTCTTCATCTGTCAGAGACGGATGATGGGATCTACTGTGGGGTAGGGGAGAGCGGACAGGAGAGAAGCTCTCGGAACAGGGCAGGCATACAGTAGGTGCTCAATAAATGCAACTTGCAAGTGTGGTGGCCCACAGCCCCCCACCTCCTACGTTCTCTGGGGTTCAGCGGTGGACACAGTTTCAACAAACATGCTAGAGCACCGAGCTTCCACTCTCACGTGTAGACGCAGCAGCAGCAGCAAGTGGCCAGCGCCGACAGGAGCTTTTAGCAAACACATTCACTGGCCCACAGGTCCTACTGTCAGTAACTGTGGCAGAAGCCGCGGCCAAGGGCATATTCAGCATCCACATTCAGGGGATCTCAGTTACGGCTATGACATGAATACAGACAGCCACCACCTCCGGAGCGGGCACCCCGCGGCCACCATCTCCAGGTCTCTGGCTGGGCATCGTCATGCCTGTCGTACCGGGGGACTGACCTGAGGATCTGGGATCCAGAAGCACACCCCTGTCCTGAGAGCTCACATCCTCTCCTCTATATCCTCCAGGTGTGTGGAGTAAGCGCCTGTCTCTCTAGTCATGCATGGTCCCTGGACCTGGCTGCCAAAGGACAGAGAAATCCCACCCTTCTGGAAGGAGAGAGCACACCACCAAGCGAGCTACACCTCAGACTCTGTGCACACTAGCTAAGGGGCCCAGAAGTGAGGGCAACACCCCAAAATAAGGACAGCTTCACTGTGACAAGCGATGCCCTTCCAACATGCCCTTGCACGCCACACGCCGCGTCCTCTCACCTTGAAGGAGGCGTGCTGCTCCATGTGCCGCAGCAGCTGGGGCTTCTGGGCCGCCGTGTAGTCACACACCGTGCACTTGAACTGCTTCCCTGGAAAGGAGAGAAGAGAAGGTGAGCTTCATTGGGCTAACAGCTCCCACATGTGAATGCGGTGCCAGGCCCGGAGCCAGGGGAACAACGATCCCCGGCCACGTGGGAGTCCAGAAGCTCTAGGGGAACAGCCTGCCCACGCCCAGACACCTGTCGACCACAGGCAGCAACAGAAGAGGGCTCACCACGGAGGGAGAAGAGCAGCCAGCTCTGCCTGGGGAGGCCCCAGGAATGACACCACCTGAGCGGGCTCTGAGAATAATAAGTCAGGGTGTGGCCCACTGACTGGACGAAAGAGGAGCACATCTGGGGAGCATAGAGGCGGGGACTGGAGCAGCTGGGGCTTCCTTCTGGGACCCACAGCATGAGGGTCAGTCTAGAGAGGGGCAGGCTCTGGCCCTTGAGAGGCTGCTGGACCATCTCACCAAGAGCACTGCACGGTCCCGAGAGCCAGGAGAAGGCAGAAGGCCACTCAGCAAGGCGGCAGGATCTGCGCTGGGAACGCCTAACCCCAGCAGGAGTGGAACAGCAGACGTGAGGGGCTGCTAGAAAGGCACTAACAGAGACGGAAAACACGGCTCTTTGGGAGGGTGAGGTAGCAACACGCACACATCCATTACTGGGATGAGCAGACCCATAATTCATCTGTTAAAACAAATGAACGGACATATGCGGGTGCTACATTTTATACTCCCCCCTACCCTGATTAGCAAAGGGGCTAGCACACCGGGTTGGTATTACTGTGCCAATACAACCTGTCATACACGGGCACTCCACAGTTCTCTGGTCAACACTCCCATTCCTCTCCTTCTAGAAGCATCCTTGCATATAACCTTCCTCTGTGGACTTCCGTAAACCTTTAATGCCACAATCGATACCTTCCCACACTGATTACTTCATTCTTCTACATCCTCTGCCCCTCCCTGATCTTGGGACTGAGTATCCAACCATCTGCAGGGCCTCTGCCTAGCTGACCCAATGTACTAATCTGGACTTACTATCTTCCCCACCAAATGGGTCCCACCTCCAGACGTCCCAGTTCTTTGCCCACCCAAACGTTAAGTCGGAGACTTGACGGCCTTCCTCAATATCCCCATGACCCCAATTGCACTCACCTCGGTTTTTCAGCACCTGATTTCACCGCCTAAGTATCTCCCTATTTCTGTTTCAATACCTCCACACTGGTTTACGCCCTTCTCATTTCTTTTCTGGACAAGGGCAAAAGCCTGTAACCGGGCTTGCTTACCTTCAGGTAACTCCCCTATCCATCTGCCACCCGTCCACCCAACCCCCCAACCCCACCCACTAACCATGCATCCACTCACCTGCCCATTCTGTCTCCCCCCAACCCTCCGTCCATCATCCATCCATCCACGCGGATGCCACATCCTCTATCCAGATGATCTGACACGTGAACCCTCCCACAGCCCTTCCTGCACACCCACCAAGGACTCCAGCCACAGAACAAAGCTGGAGCATGACCCAGAGGCCCTGCAGAACTGAACTAACTCCCCACACCTGACCTTTCTGACTTCCGGTTTGCCCTTCCCTCTGTCAGGCTCTGTAACACAGAAATCTTTCAGTTCTGGCGACATTTTGCCAAGTCTTTGTTAACATCTTCCACGACTGCTGGACACTAGCTTTCGGCGTCTGGCCAGTCTTCACTATAACTCACAACTCAAGCTAAATGACATCTCTGGCAACTGGGCTAAGAGTGAGCCCTCTGCGTGCTCCCCTGACCTTCTCCACATGCTTCTGTCAGTGCCCGACTCTGCAGCATCGCCCCTGCCTGCTCACAGGCCTGGGGCTGCCCACAGGGACCGTGTCTCATTCATCCCCACATCCCCAGCACCTGAAGGCATGGTTCACGCTGAACGTATCCTGTGCATTTTACTGACCTGGGCAAGGAACAGAAAGGAAATTCTGTATATCTTACATGAATAACACTTTCAACAGTTAACACAAAATGGAAATTAAACTGTAAGTATATTAATACAATGAAACTATCATTCTAGATGAACGAACCCCAAATTCCAGATTCCACTAATTCTCCAAGTCCGAAGTGTGGGGAAAACATCTTCACATGTAAGGCAGACACATCATAATTATAGACCAAGGGATACTTGTGTTTATAAATAGAGTCTCATCTTTCATCACACATTTCCGCATGTCTTAGAGATAACCGCTGCTCACCCCCCCACTTCTTCACCAATTCCTGACTCACATGAATGCATCGTCATTGGGCCAGGCAGCCTGAGCAAAATGGTGTTGGGCTCCCCACTGCCTTAGTAGGGGCAGGAAGGCCAACACAGCTATTCTCCAAATTGATAAATATTTTCACTCATTACCAATACACATCGCTCAATGAGTAAAAGACGAAGGGCTAAAAAGGTCCCCTGCAAGGGATAAATGGAATCACGTCGGTTGAGATGCAGAGTCAGCCTTCTACAGACACACAAAGAAAGAACACAGCTTCTAAAAGCCACACTTCCTACTCCGCCAGAAGCCTCAGAGACCCGGCAATAAATACTACAAATGTTTCAGCAACCTGCCAGCCCCCATCAAACAGGCCTGGGAGAGCACTTGACATAATCTTTAGCTGCCTAATTAAAATAATGCAATGGGGACCCGTGACTCGTCGTGAACGAGCAATGCCTGGAGACTGTCAGCTGATCTCTGTCAGGACGCTCCTGAGGACGGCAGGGAAAGAGGACCAGGAAACGCAGCACTGGCCCGAGGCTAGAGGGACCGCCAAGGGCTGGCCGTCCCATGTCTGTATCCGGATCACACTGCAGCCCAGGAAAAGAGAAGAATGATTACAAAGGAAAAAAGAGGCAGTCTTGGTAAGAAGTGAATCCATTTTCACAAACCTATCTGGCTAGCTCCACCCAGCGAGCTACTTACTGTCCAGCAGTGGCTGGGCTCCGACTTGATGTCGGTGACTTCAGCTACACACCCCCGAGCCCAGGGGGGGCAGGCCGTGCTAACCCCTCTTACAGATGAGGAACAAGATCGGACCACAAATCTGAGTAACCGCGGGGTTATGAAGTGGTCCGTGGCGGAGCCTGGATGCGGACAAGTCCCCATTCAGAGCCACGTAACAAACCTTCAGCTCATAAGGGTATGACATCAATGTCCCAAAGGGAACAAAGAACTTATAACAGCGTGAATGGGTCTATACCATAAAGGCCATCGCACAGGATGGTGACCCACGAGAAAGGGGTGCCCAAGAAAGGCCACTGGCGATGGAAGTGCGTTCTTTCCGGCTCCAGCCAGCTCGCCCTGTGTGACCCTGGGCATTCTTCTCTGTAGCTCAGAGGCTTCATTAGAAGCATGGGGAGGTCATGCTCCAAGGATGGACTCAGACAGCGGGCGGTAAGCACCTGAAAAGCAGCCCTGAAGAGATGAGGCCAAGGGCACATGCAGGTAACCGGGGGGGGGGGGGGGGGGGGTTCTCCACCAAGGCCACTCAGCACAGCCGTGGCAGTGCCCCTCTGGCCCTATCTCTTTGACCTCCCTGGTGTTCTCTGGGACAATTCAGGGATGGGTCTGATTAAGCCAGCCTAAGATAACAAACCTTAACCAGAAAAACTAAAAACAGAACAGGGGAAAGGGATAAAGTACGAGCAATTATGACTTCGAAGAGGCTACGGAAGGCCTTCCTCATCTTGCCCCCCAGCAATCGCTCTGGCCTTCCCTCCACTGCAGCAAGCTGTGACCCCTGCAATGGCTGGCAGGAGCCCTGAAGGCGGGCTCCCGGTTCCTTCTCTAAGCTCCCAAGCAATGCCCCTGCCCCTGCCCTCCACTCCGAGGACACAGCACACCACCACTCAGACCTCTGCACCTGCTGTCCCCCTGGCCTGGGATGCCCTTCCCAAATCCCCCCGCCACCATCCCATTTATAATTAGAGTCGCTTTTACAGACTCATTTTCGGAATTCCTCACCTCGTAACGTTTACATGTTGAGTCTGAATTGTCTCATATTCCTATTTTCCTTTGCCTTTTTCAAGGTTCTCAATATGAGCTATTTTCACACCTCAACTGTACTGTGCCACAGATTTTACTGATTTATCTTATCATTTAGCTTCACGACAGTGGGAGTTTCCAGTTCTGTTCTGCTGTTCTTGCGTCCTCTGCTGTTGTCTCCAAGTGACTCATCGATTTACCTCTGGTGGGTCAGTCTGGCACCTTCGCTGGGTTGTGGGTCCCCTGGGGACAGGGATGGCACACCTCTCCTTCTGTGTCCCTGGGTCCAGCAGGGAGCACACGCTGGCTGCAGGGCTAGCAGTGAGTGACAGGAGAGCCCTAACGGGGTGACCGCCCCGCCACGTCCCCTCTCTCCCCGCAACAGCCACCACAGGAGGAAACAGAATGAAAACAGGCCTCTGTGAGAAAGTGACAGTCAAGGTAAGACGGGAGAATGGGGAAGACCAAGCCACGTGAAGAGGAGGTGAAGAGTCTGGGAAGAAGTAAGCAGACACACGGAGACCCTGAGTCTCTCTGGGAGCTCCCACGGTACCATGATCACAAAGGCCCCCTTTCTGCTCCAGCAACTTCCAATGGGTTTCTGTCAAGTACAGCCAAAAGAGACCCAACAAACAGATGTTGGATGAATCAGTGAGTGCACGAGTGGGAGCCACCGGGACCCAAGAAAGCAAACAGAAAAACAGCACATAAACAACTCATCGAGAGGGGATTAATTAATTTCATTCATCAAAAGTCCACCAGATCAAACACTTACATCGAGCACTATGAACCAGCCAATGTTATATAAATGCAGATTAATCCATCCATCCACTGAAACCTCGAATTTACCTGTTCAATTGCGAGTTATCAGAAAACTACGAAGGACAGTGACATGGTGAGATCTGACACACATTACACCAAGAAACGGACCGTCTCTAATAACATGAGGCACCAAACGTTGAAAGAGCGAAGCTGGAGCACTTCCATATATCTGGCACAATTTCCTGAAAGCAGCAAGTTGGCAGTGTAACCCGTGATTAACACCACCGAGACAAAATAGCCATCCTGCTCCCGGAAGTGTGTCCTAAGGAATTAATTCAAAGGCAACTAGAAGTTCATATTCAAGAAAGGGCTCCGTGTGAGTAAGTTTTAATGAGGAGAAAACAGAAAATAATACACTGTCCAAAAGTAAGGGACTGGTTATGCAGCTCATGGATGGCCCACGACCTTAGTGAGACATTACAAACCCCCAAATGTAATATTCATGGGCCCTGTGGCAACAAACAACAAGTACAATCATTAATTTTAAGGCTGGAAGAACGTGAGCTATGCTTTAACTACAACTATATAATCATTCCATAGGAACACAAATAATGCCTGGAAAAGATTTTTTTTTTAAAAAGTAGGGCTCCATGCCCAGCATGGAACCCAACACAGGACTTGAACTCATGACCCTGAGTTTAAGACCTGGGCTGAGATCAAGAATCAGATGCTACATGGACTGGGCCACCCAAGCACCCCGAAAAATAATTTTTAGAAGAATAAAATTTATGTTGGGTGATGGAATTTTAGGCACAACTACAGAAAGGAATTAGATCTTTCCAACTATTGTTTCAATGTTTTCTGTGCAACAAAATAGCATTCTGGATAAATCAGCAACCTTCTGTGAAAGGCTGGGATGTTCCAGCCCATCTCCTATGACACACAATTACCAAGACAGATCTTTCAACATGGAGCCATAAAATGGTATCAGTGGTTCCTGAACTTGATGTTCAAGAGAGTTCATGGTCTTTTAAAATGCTGCCCCAGCCTTGCCTAGCTGTACGCTGATTTACAATTGTTCCCTCTGGGCAGGCATCTTTGCCCCCATCTTCTTCACAAAGACAAGACAGTGGCCTAACTTGGTGGCTAATCTCAGAGGTGGTCATTTCTTATCTTCGTGGGGAAGATTTAACTTTTGCCAACAGTCAGAAGTCATTCTGAGCCAGGTCCTGTCGGCGAGGAGGGCAAAAGAGAGCAGAATCATAGCACTTTCTGGAGAAACACTCTTGAGGAGAGCCTTCTGAGCGACTACAAGAACACTGCCACGGTGAAGAAGGCAAACTGCAGGGACAAAGTCTTCCCGGCCACAAGCCACAGCGTTTACAATCCCTGTTATGTAGGACACTCTTACTTGACCCTGAGGCCCAGATGTTAAAGGTCAGAATCATAACAACCTAGATGGACCTCACAAATAATGTTAAAGGGAAGAAGCCAGACACAAAAGAACATGTATTATGTGATTCGGTTTACATGACGTTCAAAGACAGGCGAGATCCAGTTAAAGCATTAGAGATCCGGGCAGCGGCCACCCTGAGGAGGAGAGGAGACAGCGGGGGCGGGGGTGGGGGGGAGTAAGACAGACTTCAGAGGGGCTGGCAGTGTCCTGTGTCTGATCCTGGGATGTGGCGACGTCAGTGAACTGCCTTTGTGACAACCGGTCAGCTGTGTATTTTTGCGTGTGTATGATACTTTAATTTTAAAAAGGTAAGGCGGGGGGAAGAAAAGAAAACCACCACCGCAAGAACAAAAAAGGCTACCTTCCCTAGAAGGGGCTCAGGAACTGGTGCCGAATGAGTTCAAGAAAGAAAAGATGCATCAGGCAGTTGGGAAAGGAAGTCGGGGGGCTGAGCACCGTCCGAGGATTACCCGGCTGTGGCTGCAGGCGCTAAGGAAAAAGATACCACCAGCATCACCTGCCCCTGAGACTTGCAGTTCGGCATCTTTCTGAGAGCCAGGCTGGCTGGAGATTTCCCATGGCAGACACTGCGGCTTGTTCTGGAAGCACCACGTTTTACCACCAGCTTCTAGTTCCCTCAAAAGGTATCATCCCGTACAGCCCCGCCTTCAAAGACAGCTCTCCATCCTCCCATTTCTCTTGGCAGGAGTCTGGTTCTCTGGTAACATGAGCTCTTCGGCCCTCATTCCACAGCTGACGGGCTGATGGAACAAGCTGACCCCTGACCTTGGAGCCCTGGGTGGACCTGGTGACGGGACATTGCCTGAATGCAAGTAGCACCAGACAGGAAAGGAAAGAACTGGGTCTGGTGTCCAGTGACCCTGAGCTGTACCCTTTACTCAGGTCTTACTCAGCCTGTCATGTCAGCATAGAGAGGACAGGATCTGGAGGGAGGGAGCAAGTGGGAAGTAAGGTCCTTGTCACTCTGCCTTCAGTTAGACGAAGAAAGAGGTGTCCCCAACCCCAAGGGACATGAGATTGCCCTCCCTATTGAAGTTCTTTCTGCTTTGGATGGAAAGATGAATGTGCAAGAGGGAGGCCAGGAGAGCCAGCGGAGCAGTGGCCTTGCTGCGTAGTCTGTGCTCACGAAGAAGCTATCCCAAGGACCGGGGGGCGGGGGCCAGCGTTTACCCCACACCTGCTGCCAGCCGTTGAGGGGGGCTCCTGCTGACCCCCAGCCTGCTGACCGGCCCTTAGAAAATGCACGGTACCCTGGTGAGGGTGTGGAGCAAAGGGAACCCTCATGCTCTGTTGGTGGGAATGTAAAAAGGCACAACCACCATGCAAAACAATATGGAGGTTCCTCAAAAAAATGAAAAATAGATCTTCCCTACCATCTACTATTTGCTACCTAGCAATTCCGCTACTGGGTATACACCCAAAGGAACAAGATTTCAAAGAGCTATCTGTACTCCCAGCTTCATTACAGCATTACTCACAATCGTCAAGACCTGGAACCCAGCCAATAGCTATCAACGCATGAATGGATAATGAGGAAGTGGCATACATACACCACGGAATATTATCCAGCCACGAGAAAGGAGAAGACCTTGCCATTTGCCACAACAGGAATGGACCCTGAGGGCATTATGCTATGTGAGATAAGTCAGATAAAGAGAGACAAGTGCTATCTTCAGTTCTCTGTGTAATCTAAAAATGTCAAACAAAAAAAACACAGTAAAATGGTGGCTACCAGGGGATGGGGGGATAAAAACAGGTGTCAAAGGGCTCAAACCTACAAGTAGTAGTAAATAAGCCACAGTGGGTGAATGCACAGTAAAACGTAAACACGCAACACTGTACTCTAATGCAACGTGATGAATGTCGCGACCACGGCAGTGTCAATCTGCAGCAGACCATGCGTCAGACAGCTTAACTGTAACTACGTGCCGTGATGGAGGTTAACTCCACTTATCGTGGCGACCAATACACATTATATACACTATACCCAGTCACTGTGTTGCACGCCTTCAACAAACATAATGTTATGTCAATTACATCTCAAACTAGAAAAATACACTTAAAAAAAAAAAAAATGCACAGCACCTGTCTGCTTCCTTTGTGTCTCGCTACCCTCTGCCCGATGAGCTTCCCTGAGGACTGCTCCAGCTGCTTAGTTACTCTAGAGTTCCACAAGAAAGCAGGAGCAGGTGCAATGGTAGGAAAATCACAAACCATCCTGTGAAAATGAAACCACGCCCTTTGTCTTCTGGCATTTGGAGTCCATCAGCACACAAAGAGAGCGATGGACAACTGCTTCTGACTTAAGGCACCTTGTTTGAAAACCTGTTAAATCACTCCTGCCAAATTTCACATGTACCTCAAACTTGAAGGAGCACTAAAATACTTAAACAAATGTGCATAAATCGGAACTATTACTAATAATAATATCTAGAGGCATTAAAGTGAAAATATCTCATGATGACTGTTGATCCAGTCTTAACAGCAAAAGGTGACACTCTGCATAAGTAAATTTATCAGGACACCGATACTCTTCAAGCATTAACTCTTGCACTGTGTCTTCCTAATGAGAGTGTCGGAGAGAAAAGAAACAGGATCTTTCCTAAATGACCTAGATGACATAGATTAAGCACTATAACCATCCATCCTTACGCTGTGTCCACAGTTGCTGAGAACAAGAGAACACCGACCCCAGGGGAGACAGGCACATCTACCCAACACCTAGAATGAACACACTTAATATGACCCCAAGTAATCTTCCCACAACCCTACTATGGTAGGTAACGCCCTCCCCACAAAGATATCCAGGTTGCAGTCCACAGAGCCTATTACCTTCCATGGCAAGAGGGATCTGGCAGATGTGACCAGGTTAAGGCTTTAGAGATAGATTATCCTCTGTGATCCAGGTGGGCTCAGTGAAATCATAAGGATCCTCAGGGGAGACAGGCAGGAGGGTCAGGGTCACGTCACAGAGGAGATGTGATCATGGAAGCAGAGGGACAGCCAGGTCCAAAAGGCCTTGCTGCTGCCTTTGAACACGGAGGCAGGGGTTCAAGAGCCAAAGGATACGGGCAGATTCTAGAAGCCATAAAGGCTAGAAACGGAGTCTCCCCTAGAGCCTCCGGAAAGAAGGCATCCATGCTGACCACCTGATTTTGGATTTCTGAAGTTCAGAGTGGTCCCATCCTAAATCTGTGCTGATTTAAGCCAGTAAACATGTGGTCGTCTGTTACAGCAGCCACGGAAAACAAACGGGGACGATGCAGCACGAGTTCAAGGTCACACAGGCCGGAAGCGGTTCCAACCTGGGTCTGCCCTGCGCTGCTCCACACGTCCCAGCACACCGGGGTGTGCTGCCGAAGGTAAGAAGAGCTCCCGCAGGAAGCGTGACGCGCGCTGCAGCCGGCGGTTTGCGGAGCCCGGTCTGCACAGCTCTCCCATCTGCAGGGACTTGTACAACTGCCAGAAATAGCCATGGCAGTAAAAACACAGTTGAAGAAGCCTCTGTGTTTCTTTAAGAGCTGAACTTC
This sequence comes from Enhydra lutris kenyoni, assembly GCF_002288905.1. Classification (NCBI taxonomy): domain Eukaryota; kingdom Metazoa; phylum Chordata; class Mammalia; order Carnivora; family Mustelidae; genus Enhydra; species Enhydra lutris. The sequence continues at coordinate 8,023,428 of NW_019154098.1, read as the reverse complement.
AGGCAACAGCAGACTTAAGAGACTGGCGGTTCTCTGTAATTAGCCATCAGTTCTGATACAAGGAGGAATGCATCCGCATCAGGCATGGAAAGAAACAGAAGGCAGCCCAGAGCCAGAGAAAAGAACAGGACCGAGGTTACAGATGCTGGTCCAGGAGTCTGCAACCTGCCGCTGAGAGCCCTCCACCCCGGTGAGGTTTCAGGTCAACCAGCCTTCTGCGACAGTCAGATCTGTCGTCTGAGCTGACTGTTCAGAAAGCTGCATGGCTCATTTTATCCCAGGAGCTGTCATTCTCATGGTTTAGAAAGACCTGAGAAGAACTTCAGGTGGACCCAGACAGGGTGTACCATAGAGTGGCACAAACATCAGCCTGCCCCCTGCTGTCCATCACCCAGAAAACTGCTGGGAGGGTGAGCCTCAGACACCCACCGTGTCCACGCCCCCTCCCCTTCACCTTGACTCCAGCATGAGCTGGCCAAAGGGTAAGAGGGACAAGGATGCTGTGCAGAGACCAGTCTCGCTGAAGCCTCATACACGAACTTGGAAGGATGGTCCACCTGGTTGCTCAGATGCCATTTTCTACTAAAGAGCTTCCTGGCTCCAGAGTGCATGTTTTTAGAAGTAAAAAGACTACGGGAAAGTGGGGCTACTTTATCTGACAAGGACTCTGCTTGTAGAGGAAGGAGGAGAAAAATAACCATGCTTACACCTAGAATATTACCATGTGTAGCCATAGGATCTCTTATTAGAAACTGAAGGAGCCTGGGGAAAAATGGTACTTCCTCCACTCAGACCTAAGTTCCACACTCGACGCTCCACTTGTCTAATTATGATGCACACAAGAGTGCTTGAAGCTTGGAGAATTCCTCTTTGTAAGTTTTACCAGAAAACTTCTTAACTCAAGTGTTATGAGGGCAGGTTGGATGGGGCCAGGGAGGATCCGCAGGAATTAGCACCGAGCTGAAGAGCTTTTAATTAATGACTAGGGGATTCTCGATGGATTACGTAACAGGAAAACACTGCACCTTCTCACCTGCCCCACGTGCTGGGGGCAGCAGAATCCTGGAAAGCCTCTACACCACACACGCAGGGGCCCTCTTTAACGTCAAAAAGGGAAAACTGTGCTACAGCATGATTTTGCATGAAATTCTCTCACACTGCTGGCACACAGGCAAAGGGTTAAATCAGGCCCTTAAGAGATCGATGCGTCTCTTTGTATATATAGACTAGCAAACCTTTTTAATGGAAACCTCCGCCCATCCTGACCTCTGCCTTCTAAAGCACAGTAATGAGCTCCTCTGGGAAACAAGTGTGCATAAACAGGGACACATCCCTTCAAGGAAGCCCATAAATGTGAAAAAACGGATCTACAAGCAGGTGAAAGGACAGGATGGTCACTCAGTTCCTTTTTACTTAATTGAGAGCAGGAAGATCCATTTAATAGTAAGTTCCTCCACCATATTTTAAAACATCCAATTCACAGGCATATGATGTAATACAATATCTGAAAGCGGAGAGGCGAGAAAAGGAATTGGCACTTTTCAAGAGCTTCCACATTCCAACGACTGTCTACAAGGCACTTTACGTTTTCTTCACTCGTTCAGCCCACAAACATTTATTGAGCACCTACTGTAAGCCAGGCGTCGCTCTAGGTGCTGGCGTACAAAACGAAGCAAATGCAATAGGTCAAGAGTCCCCGCGTGATGAGCTTACAGTTGAGTGAAGACCTGGAAAATCATGAACAAGGAAATTATAATGCCCATGAGAGGCAGAGTAGTCTAAGGAGAAAGAAAGAAGGGCACGGACCTGGCGGGTTGAAAACAGCAAAGAGGTGGACGCATCTGGAGAGGAGACAATCAGAGGAGAGCCAAGGTGAGGAGGGTGGAGACCGAGGGGTGAAGGGGAGGCTCAGCCAGGCCCATCACTCTGGCTGCTGTCTGGGAGCTGACCGTGGGGGCAAGGCCAGAGCAGGGAGAGGATCAGGCGGCAACAGCAAGAAAGGAGGCACGAGGCTGTGGCGGCGTGGACAAATATCACTCCACAAGGACACTGGGAAGGGAAACTAAGGGAGAACACGCAGAAGGGGCTAACGGGTGGGCCGTGGGCAGGGTGTGAGTGAGACAGTCAGCTATGACCTGAGCTTCTGACCCAGGTGACCGCCAAGGAGTGGCCACTGATGGACACGTGTACGGGAGGGGTCAGCCAACCTTGGTACCCCCAGGGCCAAACCCAGCCTGTTTCTGTGCAGCTGGGAGTTCCGAATGGCTTTTACATTTTTCAAGGTTTATGGGAAGAAAACAAATCAAAAAGAAGACAATACGGCAGGAACCACATGTGGCAATCAAAATCTCAAATATTTATTGTGTTTTTTCCCCAAGTTTGGTGACCCCTGGCCCGCAGGAGACACAGGTCTGGGGCAGATGGGGAGCTGACGTTGCACAGACTAAGTCTGAGGTGCCTTCTAGACATGCAGGTACAGATGCTGAGTGGGCAGCTGGGCTGGCGGAGCCTCGGGGAGAGGACGGGGCTGGCGACGGAAGCTGGGAAGCCTTCCACATGACTAGTGTGTGAGCACGGGGGGAACGCGGAGAGGCACCAGGGGACGAGCATAGAAGTGTGCGGACTTCAGAGAGTGGGAGGTCCCAGCTAAGGTGGTCCCAGAAAAGGAGACCAAGAAGGAACAGCCAAAACGGTAGTGGAGCCCAAGTGAGTAGGGGGCACTTCCTGTCATTTGATCCTCAAGCCCGTCAGGCACAGGGCCATACTGATCCCTGTTTGATAAGGAACCTGAGGTTCAGCAAAGTGACCTGACCAAGGCCACCCTATGAGGCAGTGGCAAGCAAGACTCAAAACTCAGGCCTCTGTCGCCTTGCCTACCCCACATAGATTCTCTGTGGGACAAGCTGTTGAATTGTTACTGGTATAACAGATCCACTAAAAACCGAGTCCTCCCAGGCAGGTTTTAAAGCAATGTTTGCTTCCAAATAAAGAGCTAATTCTACGTTTAGAGGCTAACAGCCTCATCAAGGCAACCAAACCCCTAGCACCAGCACTGTCCCCTGAGGAACTCGAGGCCCATGTGATGGTCCCACAGCTCACAAGGGCATCCCCGTGTGGGAGATCGTGTCCTCCTTTGGTGGAGCGAAAGGTATTTTTCTTGACTTGACCAGTTTCTAAGTTTAGCCAAAGGAATAAGAGATAAATGAGAAAAACTAAGAGATGTCCATAAAAAACAAAAAGGAGTAACGTGTGCATGATCAAATTCATAATAAAAAAAGCACCTAATAAAACAATATACTAGAACAGATACTACTGAACAGACCAAAATCTCAGAACATGCCCAGCATCTTGAGAGACTGGCATTCCAAAATAAAAGGAAAAGGACCGATTTCTCTACAAATATGCTGAGTCAACTGAAAATTGTTTAAAAAAATACATCAATACCACACACCACATACCAAAATAAATTTGAAGAATATTAATTTTAATAAATGTTATAAACTATAAAAGTAGAACTTGAAAAAGTACAAAAGAAGTTTCTCCAAAGATGAGGCAGGTTTCTTTAAACATAGAAAATCATGAAGAAAAAAAATAATATCAAAACCCCATCAAGATACCACCTTAGTCCAGTTAGAATGGCAAAAACCGACAAACCAAGAAACAAATGTTGGTGAGGATGCAAAGAAAGGGGAACCCTCTTACACTGCTGGTGGAAATGCAAGTTGGTGCAGCCACTTTGGAAAACAGTGTGGAGATTCCTTAAAAAATTAAAAATAGAGCTTCCCTATGACCCTGCAATTGCAGTACTGGGTATTTACCCCAAAGATACAGATGTAGTGAAAAGAAGGGTCACATGTACCCCAATGTTCACAGAAGCAATGGCCACAATAGCCAAACTGTGGAAAGAGCCAAGATGCCCTTCAACAGGTGAATGGATAAAGATGTGGTCCACATATACAATGAAATATTACCATCAGGAAGGATGAATACCCAACTTTTGTATCAACATGGAAGGGACTGGAGGAGATTATGCTGAGTGAAATAAGTCAAGCAGAGAGAGTCAATTATTATATGGTTTAGCTTTATTTGTGGAGCATAAGGAATAACATGGAGGACATTAGGAGAAGGAAAGGAAAAGTGAATTGGGGAAAATTGGAGGGGGAGACAAACCATGGGAAACAAACTGAGGGTTTTAGAAGGGAGGGAGGGGGGTGATGGGTTAGCCTGGTGGTGGATACTAGGGAGGGCACGGATAGCATGGATGCAAACAATGAATCGTGAAACACTACATCAAAAACTAATGATGTGGTGACTAACACAACATAATAAAAAAAATAATAAAAAATAATTGTGAATGTCCTATGTAAAATAATAATAATAAAAGATAAGACTGATAAGTTTAAATATGCAAGGCTATTTAACTTCTTTTTACAAAAAGACGTGTCAAATTAAATGTAAAGGCAAACGTTAAGTTAGAGGGAAATATCTGCACAATATGATAAACCCCTGAGATACAGAAAGCTTTTAGGAATCCTCAAAATACAATGCAAGTGCTACCAAAAATGTGGGTAGGAGATGGAACTAAGGTTTTGTTCTAAGCTTTTTTAAAACTGGAAAGAAAAAGGAGGGCCAGCGGTTTAATTACAGCTGAAGAGCAGATCGCCCTGGAGCTGGGACACCGGGCTGTGTTCGTATCCAGCTGGCCTTCGAGAAACATGAGACCAAGGGAAGTCCTGGTAGCCCTGGGGAAGACGGGACCGCCGGGTGAAGCCATAATGCTCCACGTCACAGAGCACGGGGCTGAGAGAGACCCAGGAGGTGTCGAGATCTCGCGTCCTTATCCTGTCCCACCGAACTCGGGCCCACGTGGGGCAGAAAGGGGTGCACCGAGGCAGCAGGACTCCCCCATCCTGGTGCTATTCTCATGGCACCTAACACATGATGCCTTTCTTGCCAGACTGGTGAGTGTCTGAAAACAAGACATGACTTTATAGAGGCCTCAAACTCCCAAAAATGTCAGGGGGAAAAAAAAAAAAGAAGAGAATCAATCCAAATTTCCTGTTTTGTTAAAGATATTTCATGTCTGCAAGGCCTTTCCCCTTCTGGAGGGTTGTCTCACCGCTTCGAGGACACACCATCAGTGCCCATCTGAGTTCCCTTCCTGGCTGAAGGGCTCAGGGAAGCAAGTGAAGTGAGAGGTCGACGGGCTGCGTGTGTCCCGTCACCCCAGCCCTCCCTCACATCCAACAGCAGTCAGTCCAGGCCCCCGATTAGACACACAATCTCCTCGAATCCTTTCAGGCCAGAACCCAGACCTCTGAGCCAGGCATGAGGCCACAGCACCCCAAGAGTGCCCCCCAGACACTGCCACCACAGCCCAGGGGACACCCCAGACTTCCCGGCGCTGACAACTGCAGTTTTCCATTAGCGGCACTCTATTATTCGGGATTTCAGTGAATCATTGCTTCCAAAGTTAAGAAATACCAGTAAGCCTTATTGTTTGTGGAGGTACAGAATTCATGAATAATTACATGATTTAATGCTCTATTCAGGGTAAGACCGCTTTACTGTCACTGCATTTTTAATTATTTTGCTTACAGATTTTCTTATTTACAGCACACTGCTTAGGTCTAAACAGTTACAGCCCTGGCCTTCATGAGCCTTAGGCAAGCCCTGGATCTTTAGTTCTAACGAAGCCTAGCTAAGCGCACAGCCTCTCCATTAGCCCCTCAAGCTCACCCAGATGCACACACAACAGGATGGATTCCCTAGAACATTCTTAAAATACAGGTATGACCTAATGGCTATCATCCTGTAAGTTCTAAAATCATAAATAAATTGTTGAAATCACTCCAATTTTTAGAGTGAACTCCAATTTTTGTAAATAATTGTGCTAAAATAGCAATATATTTATAAATATGGTTTACTAATATTATTACATAAAATACTGACAAGACCTTCCTACAACTAGGGTTTTTAAAGGAAAATAAAAAATGCTAAAAGGCCTTCTATGGTTTAGCTGCCTGTCTTCCTTTTTTTTCTAATTTATATTTAATTAGACAACATACAGCACATCTTTAGTTTTAATACAGTGTTCAGTGATTGAATAGTTGCATATAACACCCAGTGTTCATTACAACATGTGCCCTCCCTAATACCCACCACAGGGCTCCCCGATCCCCTCAGCCCCTCCCCTATGAAACCCTCAGATTGTTTCCCAGAGTCCAGAGTCTTTCATGGCTTGTCTCCTTCTCTGACTTCTCTCCCTTTGGATTTCCCTCCCTTCCCCCATGTTCCTCCATGTTATTCCTTATGTTCCACATATGAGTGAAACCATATGATAATTATCTTTCTCTGCTTGACTTACTTCACTCAGCTTAATCCCCACCAATTCCATCCATGTTGATGCAAACAGTGGGTATTCATCCTTTCTGATGGCTGTGTAATATTCCATCGTGTATACAGACCACATATTCTTTATCCATTCGTCTGCTGAAGGACATCTCCACTCCTTCCACAGTTTGGCTATTGTGGACATTGCTGCTATGAACACTGGGGTGCATATGGCCCTTCTTTTCATTACATCTGTAACTGTGCGGTAAATACCTAGTAGTGCAATTGTGAGATCATGGGGTAGCTCTATTTTTAACTTCCTGAGGAACCTCCATACTGTTTCCCAGAGTGGCTGCACCAGCCTGCGATCCCATCAACAGTGTAAGAGGGTTCCTTTCCTCCACATCCTCCCCAACATTTGATGTTCCCTGTCTAATTAATTTCAGCCATTCCAACTGGTGGAAGGTGGTACCTCATTGTGGCTTTAATTTGTATTTCCCTGATGACTAGTGATATGGAGCATTTTTTCATATGTCTATTGGCCATTTATATGTCTTCGTCGGAGAAGTGTCTCTTCATGTCTTCTGCTCACTTCTTGACTGGATTATCTGTTTTTTGGGTCTTGAGTTTCATAAATTCTTTATAGATCTTAGAAACCTAAATGCCTGTCTTCCTATAATAATTCTGCTTTCCCTTCCTCCATCCTACCCCTGCTCCATTGGCCACTGTCACCACTGCCCACCACCCCTCCTGCCCCCAGCAACTCACACCCTTCTCCCCAGGGCTGCTGAGCCCCCTTCCATCCTAGCACCCACCTTAAGCATGGCCCGCATACTTCTCTTCCTCCCCACTAGGCTATAAATTCCTTGGTGGCAGAAACTGTTCCTTACTGACCCCATACCCCAGGCAGGACTGGGACATAGCAAGAACTCAATCAAACAGTTCTTAAGAATGAATGAAATTAGAAATCTACTTAAGTGTACTTCACCAAGATCAAATTTGCCTAAGTATTGTTCGTATTTTAAACTGAGCCCCATTCTGGACTGAGTAAAAACCCTGAGGTGGCTTGGATGATAAGCATCCACTAGGAAACATCAGGTCAGATGTGATCGTGGCTGCCCCTTCAGGTCCTCAGGTTCAGGTGGGGGTGGAGGGCTGAAGAGGATTGAAACTCCCAGATCAAGGTCTCCTGGAAGCAGCATCCCCTCCACACCCACCCACCCACGCACGCACACAAGCACACACACACGTGCACACACACCCAGCACTGGGGGAGGTCAGGCAGGGCTCTAGTCCTAAGCACGGGACAAGAGGAAGCAGGGAGTTCTTTGTTCTTTCAGAATCGAAATTCTAAAAGACCCAGCTCTTTCTTGCCTGCAGACTCATCCACTATTTCTGCTGGACTTGGAATGTCAGCTTCAAACTCCACTTTCGAGAGGGAGAAAAAAATTTATTGTGCTACGGAGTCATTTACTTACCATCAGCTGTGTGAAGGAGCTTGTGACTTTTCAACGTCCCTTTCGACTTGAATTTCTTGCCACACATGTCACACAGGTGGGTCTTCTCAGTGCTGTGACGATTCATATGAGCCTTGAGGTTACTCTTGCTACGAGTGGCGTACTCACACAAAGAACATTTGAAGGGTTTCACACCTACCGGGGAAAATACATACATGTATATATAATTAAATCACACAGACACACACAGAGACACACCCTTCATATGTGCGTCATGTGTGTGCACACCCACATCGAACAAAGCAGTGCACTTGCCTGTCCCTAGACACGCCGCACACGGACCTGGCCACGCTCTCCTCCGTGCTGCTCTGCCCAACAGCCATGCCCTGTCCTCCTGGTTCTGCCGGGACTTGCCCTGTGCAGCTTGTTCTGGCTTGCCCAAGCCAATGCCCCTGCTGCCCTCTCAGTGTCCCCACGTCCTGAAGCCCCGCTAGCCGAGCCGCTAGAGAGCACCGTGAGTCATCGGCACCCGCCCCTCCCCACAGCCCGGGAACTCCTCACTGGCAGAGCCCTGAGCAGCCCACATCCATGACATTTCACTGAACCGAGATAAGCTGACCCACATTAGAGTAAACGAGGGCCTGTGCAGAAATCAATGGGATCGCCCCCAGGATCAGCAGGGAAAGCACATTTCCATAAACTAAGCAGAGCCTTAGGACACAAGCTGCTGGTGGGCTAAAGGCTTGGACTGTGGGGCATCCTGGCTGCTCCCCCTTCACTCGACAGACACCTACTAAGGGCCTACTCTGGAGCACTCACTCTCTGAGGGGCTCTGAAGATGAGAAGCCATGGTGTTTGTCACCGCCCGGAGGGAGTTGCAAAGCAAAAAAGACCATGACACCCAGAGCAACGTGTACAGGAGGAGGGACGCGGTGCCCAATCCTGAGCACGGGGAGGACCGACACACTGTGCGCCCAGCATTTTCACCCCTTGTCTACAAGACCCAAGACTTAGCAGTGAAGGAAATCGAGGCTTCACCGAGGCTGCGGGGTGTGCCTGGGGCACAGACGGCAGGTGCTGTCCTGGTAGACAAACAGTGCCTCCCAGCCTTGGCTTTGAGCTCTGCTCCTTCTGTCTTAGCTGGGTCCCCACTCCACCATTTACTGAACTGTTCGCCTCTCCCTCCCTGACGGTGCCTCCCCCAAGGCCTGAGAACAGGTGTTTCTGTCCTCCCGGCAGAAAACACATCGTCCTTTGTCCTCTCCAGGAGTCCTCTGCCTGCAGCACTCCAGCTTCCTAAGTCACAGGCGGGACCTCAGCAAACGTCCGGGAGAACCACACACCTCCGCTCACTGCAGTTGCCCCCAAACGGCAGCGACTGAACTCCCTGAGCTTCGCCGGCCGATGGACACATTTCTTAGGAAGCTTCAGGAAGCGGAAGGACGTCTAACTGCTGGGCATGTGACAGGATGGCTTCCTCGTCAAGTACGCCCACGTGGGGAGTGGAGGCACAAAACGCAAATGGAGGTCCACCTGGGAGAGGAGCACTCACCTTCGTGAGCCCAGATATGACGCTGAAGGTCGGAGCCGTTCTTCATGAAATAGAAATCACAGTACGGGCACTTCATGGCTCGCTTCCCGATCAGACCTTTCAGCTGAACCCTCCGCCCAAGCACCTCAGAAATAGTGCTCATGGACACCTCTAGAAGGAAAACAGGGGCACCATCAGAAGCCAGAGAGGATCAGCCCCCCACCCCGAGACGTCCGGGAACCTTGTGACCGCACCCCAACGCCCTGGCTGGTCCCAGCAGCGCTCACGTGGCCGATCGAGACGTGCCCTCCCCCCGCCACCGCAAGTCACGTGACAGGACTCATGCCTGAAAATTGAACCAGATTCTGATCATGTCTCAGATCTAAATACCCATGAGCATAAAATGCAAGGGATAGAGAAACAAGACCATGAGGCACCTTCAGACAAATGGAGGACAAGAAATCATGTACGAAAAGCGACCCGGTCCCTCCAAGGAACTGATGTCACAGGAACAAACGTGAGGTGCGGTGAACCACAGGATATTAGAAACTCAAGTGACATAACAAGTAAAAGCAACATGCCTGGGTCTTGATTCACATAGTCTTGTGTCAACTGAGGAAATTTTAAATGAACTAATGCTAGGCGGTAATAAAGAATCACCATTAATTAATTCTGCTTGTTTTGCTTACACTCCAAAAACACCCTGATTAGCATCCCAAAGTTCTTTTTACGGGGAAATGACCTAAGTGCAGGACCTACTTTAAGATATTCTAGAACAGAAAGTCTGGAGGGCTGAGACACGAAACCGGTCTGACAGAATGCACACAAGTATGGCACCTGTGGGGGTTCCTCATATTATCCTGTGTTTTGTATATATCTGAAGTTTAGACCAAAGACAAAGCATGCCTCACATAGGTTCCTGAGACAGGGTGGCCGGTTTCGATGAGCGTCCTGGGCTCACACTGGACACAGGGTGACAGACCAGAACGAGGCCATCAGAGAATCCCATAACCTACGTGTTCCCACACGGATGAAGGTCTTAAGGCTCCATCTGGTCCCAGATAAAACATGAGTGTTGGCGAACTCTGTTATTTCTTTATTTTTCTTCCGTATCGCTTATAATCAGCGAATCGGTACCCTAGCCCAGGAGCAGATACAAAATAAAGCAGATACAAAGGGGACACGGATGTGGAGAAAGGTGCTTGGCTTACCTGTTCCTCATTTATACCACACACAGTCCTCTCGGGCCTGCCCGATGGGACGCTGGGGACCTGGGGCTAGACCGTAACAATGGCAGCCCTTCCGCAAGGTTCTCACGGGGAGCGAGGGCAGGAGAATGCCAATGACCTGAACACAAGGGTCAGCGCACAGAGGGCGGGGATATGGCCCTCCCCCAGGTGAGGAGCCCCCAAATCCTCCCCAAGAATGGGACTCCAAGGAAGAACATAGAGAATGAACAGAAATTAGCGGAGTGGAGGAAATGTGTCCCAGGTGGTGAAAACAGAGGTGTGACAGGCATGAATACCCAAGCGGCTCGTGCTTCACACCTCCGAGTAGCCAAAGAGACCCATGTGGGGAGACCCGAGGCGACGGTCACTCCAGCTCAGCAAGGCTCCTCAGCCTGCGAGCGCGTACCCCTCACAGACCACCATGCTGGGCACCAAACTTTTCGTGGGTTCCCAGGGAGTGGTGTTGAGGTCAGACCTGCTTATAAGTGACCCACCCAAAGGCATTCCAAGTGAACACGCAAAGGGAGGAGGGCGATGGGAGTGTGGGGAGATCTATCAGAAAACCAGATGAAAGGATAAAATGAAGGAATTAAAACAACTTCCCAACATTAAATTAACGTAATCATTTCCCTCGAATTCACTCATCCTTTCATCCCCCTTTATTCCTATTTCGTGCAGTTGATAAATAATGTTGTGTTTCAAAGTAAACATAAGCCCTTTCAAATTAATCTCCCCTCCAAAACGCATAACCTTACCAGGATGGTTGGTCTTGATGTGTGACTTTATCAATCGGTCTTCTGAAAAAGACTTTTCACACACTGGACAAGAGTAACTCCTTTTGTCCTTAACAGAAAGAGAACATAATCAATGGAGTGTCTCATTCAAACCTGGGCTCCATGGGAAAACCGCCACCACCGCCACCACCGCCACAGCTGCCGCCACCACCGCTAGACCACAGTGCACCTTTGCAAACACAGTGACATGCCGCCTGCACCTGGCCCCACACAGCCTGGGGAGCTCCGGAGCGCAGAAGGGAAGGGCGGGGCTTACAGGTGATGGTCCGCTGGAGGGGGCCAGGCCGGCAGAGTGCAGGGCTTGGCCTCGAGGTCTACCGTGCAGACCAGCGCTGCTCCATGACCCAGTGCGTATTATGTCCTCCAGTACTCTCTGCGTGGTGTGCGGAGGGATTCATAGAAGTTATTTTACTAAGACTTGCACCACTTTTAATGGACAGGCATCCTGATGCTCACGTTACAGATTAAGACAGGAGGCCAAGGGTGAGGAGCCCCAAGTCTGAGAGGAAGAGCCAGTTTCTGAACCCAAGATGCCCCCCCCGACCCCTGCAGCTCCTTACGACTCCCAAGGCCCGCCTCCCACTGAGGCTGCGGGTAAGGAGTTCATTCCGCCCTGCTCCCTGCCTCACTGACCCTGCTAACTGCCACGCTTTGTTCTCACTATAGGGGAGGCTCTTGTGAATGGTCAAGCTGTAGCTTTTGCTCACCTTTTCCTTCAACTCACTGTAGGGCTACTTCACATGCCAATTTTCCCCCAAAGAGTGGGTGTTATGGGTTCAACTGTGTCCCCTGCAAAATTCATATTAAAGTCCTAAACCCCAGTACTTTAGAATGAGACTTTATTTGGAAATAGGGTCATTGCAGAAGTTATGGTGGTGGGGCGGGGTGGGGGGGTGGTGGTGGCAAATCCAACATGACTGGTGTCCTGATTTTAAAAAAAAGGAACTCTGGACACAGACATGCACACAGAGGGATGCCACGTGAAGAAGGCGGCAGAAATCCAGGTAATCCAGGTGATGAGACTGCAAGCCAAGGAACAGAGATTTTGCTGGAAAACACCAGAAGCTAGGAGGGAGGGCAAAGAATAAACTCTCCCTCATGGTCCTCAGGAAGAAGTAACCATGCTGTCACCTTGATCTTGGAATCCCGGCCTCCAGAACTGGGAGACGATAACCCACTCGTGGGCAGGGGGCCCTAGGGGCTAATATAGGGGGCAAGCAGACGAAGGGAAAGGCCACAGCCAGCCTCCACCTGGGCAACAGGTGCTTCGGACGGGGGAGAGGGGCAGACAGACAGCACAGGGCACTGCGTGGGAGTTTGCTCCCACCTGCCCTCAGCGTCCCCAACAGGGAAAACCACCAATGAGGCAGCATTAGCACAAGCTCACCAGGCGGAGAAACACCCATGAACCCACGACGAGCTGCGAAGTGTGACCTGTTAAACAGCACGAGCCCACAAGAAAGGCAGGAGCCATGGCTGCAAGGAAAGGTTTCGGGCCCTGCGTGTTCGAGGATGTTAACAGTCCCTGCTCACCTTGATGTACAGGAGGACGAGTTCCCACCACTGACTGAGCACCTACAAGGAGCTCGACATTGTACCAAGTGCTCTCCGTGTCTTGTGAATGAGTCAGTCACCCCACAATGCAGTCTACTCACACCAATAAATCATAACAGCAATAGCGACCGTTTCTTAAGGACTTCCTCATGCAGAGTGCTGTGCTCTGCACACCACATCCTACAAGGCATCTGAGAAGCTGTCCAAGGTTCACACCACCCCCAGAGAGCAGGGGTGGGTGTCCAGACCAGAACTCTGTACTCCAGAGTTCCTGCTCCTACAAGACAGTGACTAGGAGTATGGACTCACAGCTCTGAGTCCCTAGGTCCAAATACTGGCTTTACCACTTATTAGCTGGGGAACTTTGGGCAAGTGACTTCACCTGTTAATGTCCTGGTTTCTTCATTTGCAAAATGGCAATAAAAACATCCTCCTTGCTAGGAGGAAAAAGGAAATTAAAAACACATAAAGTGGACTTCCAATTTCCGGTCCAGCACATAAGAAGCTTGGAGGTCTATACTCCATCCTAACAACAAATGAAATGTTGGACATACTGAAAAAGCCTCAACTCTTCTTAATCCATTAGATCCATTAGATTATAGGGCAAGCCACTGCCCCCCAAGCTGGAGAGAAGGCAGAGAATCATGACTTCTGGGAGCACAAACCCACAAGCAGAAAGCTCTCTGAGAACCAGGACCAGGGGGTAGGGGGTGCATTTTGAAATACACCACAGCATTCTGTTCCTCTTAACAAGGCCTGCCATCAGGGGAAACCAATTAACCAGCACCTAACCTGCTGGGGTATTATTAGAGACCAAGCTACCTGGGGGAAGGGAAATACCCACCTCCAGCCACCCACTACATCCTTCCACGTGTGAGAAAGGACACTACCAAACCCAGACCCCTTTAGCCATCCTTCCCCACCTAAGGGAGCTGGGAAAAAAAACGAGAAATACTGGAAAAGTTCATGTCCAGGGGCAGAGGCTCACCAAGAGACGGAGACCTAATCACAGGGCTAGAGAATGAGCCCCCACCCCCACACCTTACCAATACATTAATAAAGGCCTAATATAGTTCTTTGTACCCGGCACATCCTGTCTAGCTTTAAAGGAAGAAAAAAATTACAAGACACACTAAAAAGCAAAACACACAGTTTGAAGAGACAGAGCAAGCACCAGAACCAGACTCAGATACGGCAAGGATGCTGGGATTACCAGACTGAACATTTAAAACAACTCTGATCCGCATGCTCAGGGCTCTATTAGATGATGCAGAGAGGAGGCAAAAGACATTGCCCATAATGAAAGCAGAGACATGAACATTCTCAGAAAGTACCAACAAAGAAATGCTAGAGATCAAAACCACTGCCACACAAGTGAAGAATGCCTCTGATGAGAGGAGTAAGGGACTGGACACAGCTGAGGAAAGAATTTCTGAGCTTACAGGTATCTCCAAAGAAACCTGTAAAACTGAAAAGCAGGCAGAAAAGAAGATTGATGGAAACAGAAGAGAATATCCAAAGACTGTAGGACGACAGAAGGTGTAAAATGCGTGTAGTGAGAATATGAGAAGAAAGAGATAAAGGAAATGAAGAAATATCTGAAATGATAATGACTGAGAATTTCCCTTACAAGATGTCAAACAAACGCCAAAACAGATCCAAAAAGCTCAGAAAACACCAAATAGGAATAATACCAAGAAACTAAACCGATCATGTTCGAACGACAGTAAACCAAAGGTAAAGAAAAAGTACTGAACAAAGCCAGGGTTGGCAGGGAGGACACCTCACCTCTAGAGAAGCAAAGATAAGAATTATACCCAAGTTCTCAGAAACCACACAAGAAGAGAACAGAGTGAAATATTTATAGGGCTGAAAGAAAAAAAGAAAAACACCAATGCAGAATTCTATACACTGCAAAAGTATCCTTTAAAAAGGAAGGAGAAATACAGGCTTCCTCAGACGAATAAAAATTAAAGGAATTTGTTACTGCTAAGAACTGTCTTACAAAAAATATTAAAACAAGATGAAGCTAGAAGATTGATCTGCATAAAGAAAATTAGAGCACCAGAGAAGGAAGAAGTGAACGTAAGATAAAAACATTTATCTTAATCTTAATTGATCTAACAGAAAGTTTGTTCAAAATAATAATAATAATAATAATAATAATAACAGCAACAATGTATTCAATAAGTTTTCTGTATACATATGCTTATATAAAAGTGAAATAAGTATCAGCAGTGATACAAGGGGTATGAAGAATGAATTGGGATTATTTTGTTATTACAAGGTACTTACACTATCCATAAAGTGGAACAGTGCTATTTGAAAATCAACTTGGATTATATATAAGTGTATACCACAAGTTCTATGGTAACCACTAGAAAAAGTAATAAATAAATCAAATAAAATTTTAAAAGTGTAAGTAATAATGCGAAGAAAGGAGAGAAAATGAAATCCTATAAAATGCTCAATTAAAACTACAAATGAGGGGTGCCTGGGTGGCTCAGTCAGTTAAGCATCTGCCTTGGGCTCAGGTCATGATTTCAGGGTCCTGGGATCAAGCCCCTTGTTAGGATCCCTGCTTAGCAAGGAGTCTGCTTGTCCTTCTGACCTTCCCCCTGCTCATGCTCTCTCTCTCTCTTTCTCTATCTCAGAAAAATAAATATAATCTTAAAAAAATAAATAAATAAAACTACAAACAATAGAAAAGATCAGAACATAAAGGAACAGAGAACAAGGACAACAAATAGAGAACCCTAACGAATATGATCAATATTAATTCAACTGTATCAATAATCACTCTATCAATGATCTAAATGTACCAATTAAAAGACAGAGATTGCCAAGACAGATCAAGAAGCAATATTCAACTATATGTTGGCTGTAAGAAACCCCCTTTAAATCTAAGACATATGCAGATTAAAAGGGAATTATACTACGTTAGCACTAATCAGAAGAAAGGGGAAGTAGCTTTATTAATTTCAGACAGAACAGACTTCAAGGATAGTTACCAGTTATAAAAAGGGACACCACATAACACTGAAGGGATCAATCCTCCAAGAAAACATAATAAGCCTTAACATGTACGCATCCAGTAACAGAGTCAAAAATCATGAGGTAAAAACTGGTAGAGTGGCAAGGAGAAAACGCTGAATCCACTACTTTAGTTGGAGACTTCAACGCCCCTCTGTAAGAAATGGACAGATCCAGCAGGCAGAAAATCAGTAAGAACACAGTTGAATTCAACACCACCATCAATCAACTGGCAATAACTGACATCTATAGACGGCTTCATCCAACAGCCGCAGAATACACATTCTTCTCAAGGTCACACAGAACATTCACCAAAATAGACCACATTCTGGGCCATAAAATAGCCCTCAACAAACTGAAAAGGATAGAAATCATACAGAGTCTGCTCACAGACCCCGATGGATTAAACTAGTCATCAGTAACAGAAATATAGCTGGACCATTGCAAAATATGTACAAATTAAACAGCAAACTTTTAAAAGAACAAATCAAAGAAAACTCTCAGGAAAAATTTTTTTTTAATTTTAAACTAAATAAAAATGAAAACACAAGTTATCAAAATCTATGAAAAGCAACGAAAGCTGTACTTAGACAGAAATTTATATAATGCCAAATGTGTAATATTAGAAAAGAAGAAAGACCTAAAATTAACCATCTAAGCTTCCGCCTTAGGAAAGTAGAAAAAGATGGGTAAATTAAAGCCAGATTAAGCAGAAAAAAAAATCAGAAATTAGAACAGAAATCAAATAAATTAAAAATAGGAAATCACAAATACCATATGATTTCACTCATATGTGAAATTTAAGAAACAGATGAACATAGGGGAAGAGGATAAAAAAAGAGAGAAGGAGGCAAACCATAAGGGACAATTAACTAGAGAGAACAAACCGAGGCTGCTGGAGGGGTGAGGGCAGGGGCTGGACTAGAGGGGTGATGGGTACTTGGGAGGGTACCGGTTGGGATGAGCACTGGGTGTTACGTAAGTGATGAACCACTAAATTCTACTCCTGGAACCAGTATCATACTATATGTTAACTAACTGGAATTTAAATAAAAACTTGAAAATACATACAGATATACAGGAAATCAACAGAGAAAAATCAACAAAACCAAAACCTAACGCTTTGAAAAGATCACTAAAATCATGAAGCCTGAGGCAAAAGAGAGGCCACAAGTTATTAATAAAAGAAATGGAAATAGAAAAGGGAACATACTACTGAAAAGGGGGACACAGCACAGGTCCCCTGAACATGAAAAAGACAGTAAAGGAATACCATGAATACATCCATACCACAAATCTGACAACCTAGATGAAACAGACCAATTCTTTAAAAGACATAATCTGCCAATACCCCCAAAGAAAGAGTCATAATTGTCCTATCTCTAGTTAAAGAAATGGCACCAACAATTAATAATGTTGCCAAACAAGGGGTGCTTCGGTGGCTCCGTTGGTTGAGCATCTGACCTTCAGTTTTGGCTCAGGTCATGAACTCTGGATCGCGAGACTGAGCCCTGCATCAGGCTCCACAGTCAGCGCGGAGTCCGCTTGAGATTCTCTCTCTCCCCTCTCCATCTGCCCCTCCCCTCACTCTTAGGCACTCTCTCTCAAAACAGGTAAATCTTTAAAAAAAATAATAATAATCTTCCAAAACAAAAAGTACCAAGCGAATTCTACCAAACATGTAAGGAAGAGGGGCGGCCTGAATGGCTCCGTCACGCGTCTGCCTTCAGCTCAGGTCATGATCTCCAGGTCCTGGGATCGAGTCCTGCATTGGGCTCCCTGCTCAGTGTGGAGTCTGCTTCTCCCTTTCCCTCTGCCTCTCCCCTCCACTCGTGCACTCCTCTCAAATGAATAATAAATAAAATCTTTCAAAATACCATGTAAGGAAGAAATTATACCAATTCTCTACGATTCCTTTTAAAAAACAGAAGCAGAATAATTGAACTTCCTAACTCATTCTACAAAGACCAGCACTACCCTAATACCAAAACAGACATTACAGGAAAAGTAAATTACAGACCAGTATCTCTCACGAACAGAGACACAAAAATCCTCAGCAAAAAATTAGCACATCAAGCCCAACAACGTGTAAAAAGAACTATACACCGCAACCAAATGGGACGTATCCCTGGTGGTCAGGCTGATTCAATGCTCTAAAACCAAAGAATAAATCTATCACACCAATAGAATAAGAAGTAAAAAACCCCATGCTCATATCAACAGAAACGTAAGAAGAATTTGGTAAAATTCAACATCCATTCATGATAAACAATCTCAGTAAACTAGGAAGAGGCGAGAACATCCTCAACTTGATAGAGATTATCTAAAAAACAAAGCTAACATCATACTTAATGATGAGAAACTAGAAGTTTTCCCACTGAGACCAGACACAAATCAAGGACCTGTTTACTAAGTGAAAGAAGCCAATGGGAAAAGGCTCCAAATTGTATGACTCCAACTCTATGACGTTCTGGAAAAAGCCGAACCATGGAGACAGCAGAAGGATCCAGAGTGGCCAGAATGTAGGGGGAAGAGAGGGATGACCGGGGGAGCGAGCAGGATTTTAGGGCACTGAAACTCTTCTCCAATGACGATAATGGCAGACACGAGTCTTTATACGTCTGTCCACACCCACAGAACGTACAACACCAAGATGACCCCGAGTGTAAACTCGACTCTGGTTGTTCCTCGTGTGTCAGTGTCCACCTGTGGTCTGGGACATCAGGAGTGGGGTAGGTTGTGCCTGTCTGGGGACAGCAAAATCTCTGTACCTTCTGGTCCATCTGCAGCGAACCTAGAAGATAAAGCTTATCAAGAGACGACACACATAAGAGCTTGTTAGCGTGGAGCCGGGACTCTAGGGAGCCCTCAACAAATCTGAGAGATGCTGCTGAAGTGGCTGTGGCCTTGTTAACGCAGCTTGGCCTCAGATAACAGACCTGTTGCGGGCTAGTGCATGCCGGGAATCTCCAGGAAGGGGATTCTCCGTGAGCACCCCCCGAAGTCCCTTGTCGATTAGTTGCTGCTGTTGCGGAACATCTCCAGAAGGGGGGTTCCCTGGAGCACACTTAGGAGAACGGTACTTGGTATTCAAAAACAAAAACAACACCTAACGACAGTCCCTTTGAACCATCAGTCCGCCTGCACGTCCCACAAAATGTCTGGGTTCCAAGAGATACCTGCTGAGCTCAGGCGTGCAGGGGTCCAGGCAGCTCTTGTGACACTGTCCTGAGCTGTGGCTCAGTCAGTGCCACAGACTTCCAGCCAGGCTATGCTGGGGGCTCACGCCTTCTCAAGGTGCTCCCGTCACTGTCCTCCTCTACCCTTGACCCTTCTCGGTCACCCCATCACTCCCTGAATCTGCACACAGGAACTCGTGCCCACAGACCATTTCTGAAAGACGCCCTGGGCCTGGTGGGCATCCTGGAGGTGGCCTGTTAACCAACCCCGCTTGCCCCCAGGGCCATCATCAGCAGAGATGATGGAGGCGTTCAGCAGGGCTTTGAAGGAGTTTACAGTCATCTCCCCTAAGTCCTTGCTATTTGATTTTTTCTTCTTTTAATCTCCGATAGTCTGAAAGCAATTCATCTTAGAGCTTATCAAGGCCCCTCATTTGATGCCTTTGAAGACTGTCAGAAGGACACGGGCGGTGGGACACAGTGGTGGGAGGAGGGGATGCTCTGAGGACTCATTTATTTTTTTTTCCCCAAGCCTCAGTTCCGTACCGGAGATGAAAACCCAATCTGACACAGCAAACTTAAAACGAGCGGTTGTTAAAAGAGTTCCTGGCAGAGGCGAGAGCACAAGGCCGGCACAGTAATGACAATCAGGGAGCCCAGCCCGCCAAGTTTGTTTGTGCCCCGTGGAAATGGCCTTCAAAGCAACAAAGGACCAAGGACCCTGTGAAAGAAGAAAGGTGTCAGCAGGAGTCTGTGGCCACAGTGTGGGGTGTGGGCGTGGCCCAGGGCCCAAGCTCAGGACCCCGCTCTCATGTCTGGGTGGACTCCGCCTTGGTCTTCAGCTGGAGGGCAGGGGCCTCGGCCCCCAAAGCAACTGGGCAGTTCTCAAGTCTGAAAACTAGCAGTGGGTGGAGAACACCAAGCCTGCCCCCAGCCACCAAGTGTATGACCTCTCATGTAAGTACCACTCCTATAAGACACGTGATGTCAAGTTTAAAACACAGGGTGGGAGATCGCATTCTGAACCAGCTCCCAGGAATAAAAGCATGATCATGGGGGCCAAGGGCCCTGCTATGCGCCAGGCATTACCCCGAGGACAGAAGTACGGGACACTGCCTGCCCTCCAGCAGCCGTGAGCTAGTGCGAGCTGCCACCACACAGAGGCAGAGAAGGTGACACTGAATTGTGACTGATTTGAACAGGCTAGAAAAAAAGCCTGCTGCCTCCACCACACACACACACACACACACACACACACACACACACACACACAAAACCAAACATGCTCCCTTTGGGATATGGATGCAAGGATCCCACCGTCCACTGAAAGCAGTTCTGTTCTGCCAGGTGACCCCCTTCAAGCCTAGACCCCGGCCTTGCTCACAGGAAGCTGCATTTTAGACACAGGAAACTCTGGGAGCCCGAGGCCTCGGGAACGAACTGTGGACACGCACCCAGACAGGGCCACAGAGAAACCAACTGGTCTGTGACCACCGCGGGGAAAAAAAGACGAATCTGTCAATTTCTAGAAAGCTACCAGAGGTAGCTCCCTGATTTGCTGGCAACATGTTACTTTACCTCCAAAAAGTACGAGTAAGAGGCTTTAAATGTGTGTACGCTTGTAGCCAAAAACAGAGCTCACGGTTTTCAAAGGCAGGGACCAAGAGCGAATCCGAAACGTGTGTTGAGAGACCATGCCGCCCTGGTCGGATGGGTGCCGCCTCCACGCCACGCTACCACCACCGCCCCCACTACTAAGGAGGAGGACGAGCTGGCTCCGACCGGCCGCTCCCCTGCGGACCAGGACCTGCGCCGAGTCCCTCACAAACACCATCTCACTAAATTCCCACGACAACCCAACAACCCAGAGGCGCTTCACAGACCAGGCATCAGAGAAGTCAGGAGCGGAAGCCGCACCCTGTGAGCGGTCGAGTTAGCAGGTGACACCAAAACGTGTCCTGTCCCCAGGGCGGGCTTGTGCCAGCCACAAGTGCCCTCAGATCAGCTGGTTGGGCGGGCTTGTGCCAGCCACAAGTGCCCTCAGATCAGCTGGTTGGGCGGGCTTGTGCCAGCCACAAGTGCCCTCAGATCAGCTGGTTACCCGTGAGGTCTTCTTAGAAGGAACACAAGCTGGAGAGAAAGGGAAAAGACTGACCTATCGTGAATGTCCACCATATGCTCCATTTCCTACCATTTCACGTTATCTGTCAGGAGGAACCTAAGGGCAGACTCCCAGGTCCCCCTCAAATTACAATGGAGGTATGAGCCCAGCGACCTCTCACCCCCATGTGATTCTCATTCAGGACGTGAATTACATCAGCTGGGTCAGTAACAAAAACTTTATTTAGAGGGACCCACCGGAGGTCACACATTTGACACTGCCATTGGGGCACACAAGCACATACACTGATACATAAACATACGGAAACATAGAAACGGGGCACCTAAGTGGCTCAGTTGGTTAAACATCTGACTCTTGGTTTTGGCTTGGGTCTTCATCTCGGGGTCTTGAGATCGAGCCCGGCACTGGGCTCTGCATGGAGCGTGGAGTCTGTTTGAGATTCTCGCTCTCCCTTTGCCTCTGCCTCTCCCCAGACCAAGCCCGCTCTTTCTCTCTCTCTAAAATAAATCTTGAAACGTGGAAACAAAGGTCTCAGAAAACAATACTTAACCTCGGGTAGAGGTGTCTAATGCTAGTACTTTCTATTTTATTCTATGGCATTTCATTTTCTAAGAGGTACTTACTAGTTGTGACCCACTCAACTGTTTCACAACTAACTCTTTCATGGACCATGACCTGCAGACCACAAAAATGGATCTAAAACTATAAAAGATATAAATTAGAAATCGTGTGGGTAATCCACACAATTTCTAATTTATATGTCACGACCTCGAGAGGCCAGAGATGGTACCCAGTTTTCATATTACAAATGAGAAAGTGGAGACTCGGCAAATGCCCAAGATCAGGGAGGTGGACATGGGTCTACATGGGCTACAGCCCACCAGAGCCCAAAACCCCGGCATTTCACATGTTCTTCCCGTCTCCCCCACACAAACTCTGCGCAATGCTGTAAAAAAGGGGGCCTGCTCCAGCAACAGCATGAACTACTGCCCTTGGCTGGCTCTCCACATTTCCTTGATGCTAACACAGCCTGGACTGTAAGTCACACCCGCTAGATCCTCAGGAGAGGGATGTGGTGGGAGTGAACTCACACCTTCTGATCACTGAGCACATTGTTAGCAAAGAGAAGGTTAAGAGTCACAGAAATAGACAACTCAGCCAAATTATCCCAGGGTCCTACTGCAACTAGACTGGACCTGGAGGGAGGCCTATTTGGGATGGGGCAGGGATTCGATTTAAAACTCCCTTAGTTTTGCACTGCATGGGAATTGGAGTCGAAGACAGGCAAGTGTTGGATGAAATGTGAAAGTCCAAGCAGACTTTCCACACACCTGGCCCATCTCTCGGGGCACAGATAAGGGAATCAAGCCCCAGGCCAAGGCCAAGGTCACAACAGCACCTCTCTCCCAAGTCAGGCGGACCCTGCCCTGACCAGAGTCCTCAGCTCAGCACCTTTACAACACAAAGGTCATTCAATTCTCTCGTGGGACCCTCACCACAAGCCTGAGAAAACAGGGTATTTACTGACTCTGCCATTATTTATTAATTGCATGATTCCCTTTATACAAAGTCCCCAGCCAGGCCAACCCATGGAACTAGAAAGCAGATTAGCGACTGCCTAGGGCTTGGGGAGGGGAAAGGAGACAATGTTAGCTAACAGAAGATCTCCCCACCAGGTCAACATTTCCTTGGTAACTTCGGCTTCATTCCAGAAATAAATTACAGGCTCAAAAGACAAATGTCTAAATTCGAAATACTGGAACCTGTTTTCATAAATGCCATCTAAGTACATCAGCAACAGAGTCCGCATGCTTCATGGGAACGTTTTCAATATCCTGGTGTGAATACAAAAGGCTTCCCCTTGGTGTGTGCCGCCTACTCTCCTGGGAGCTCCCCACCCCCACAACGCCTTTCCCTAGGCCAAGTCCTATTCATCAAACTCAGAGCCCCTCCTCCAGGCAGCCCTCCTTTACCTTCACCTTGACCTCTCCAGGGCAGTGTGAGAGGAGAAGGGGAAGTGTGCTGGCCTCACTTACCTTCCCTCATTGCTGTACTTCTTCCTGTTTCTCGCTGCCCACCCTTCCTCCCCCCACCCCACCCCCCGGAAACAGAGCAGCCTGGAGGCAGCGGGGGGTCATACCCACGTCTGAAACCCCAATGCCCAGCGCGCAGAGGATGGCAGCTGTCGCCTGCATCGGCAAGCTTCAGGGCACCGGAGCACATTCACCTTTAAAAGTGCCTCCAATGGAAGAAATGCAAACATCAAGGAGAGAAATCACACTTCAACAACCTCTAAAAAAACGTGAGAGTTGATGAGAAGCAGGACACCCTGTTTTTACGAGACCCACAGAGTCACACTCCCTTGTTCCTGCTCCTCTCTTGCGGGAATTCTCAGGGACATTTCATTAGTGTAGCACGAGACACAGCACGGAAAGCATCCACGCAGCCTCTGCTCTCACGGGACAAAGTCGACCTCCAGCACATTCCTTCCAACAGGGCACAGGTGTCCAAGAGACTCGCCAGAAGGGCGTGGCTGACGGTCTGCCCTGACCACAGTGTGACCGGGGATGAGCCACCGCATGCCTGCACTGAGGCGAAAGAAATACTCCCATCTCCCGGAGGTGGTATGAGAATTATGACAGGGGACCTGGACCACAGGAGAACCAACCATGTCACCACTGTCCCCCCGTCCCCAATGCATCTTCTTAAGTGTTGACATTGCAGACACAACCACAGAAAGTTGAGAAGAGAAACGTCTTTAAATGCCGCTTTTACCAAGATAAATGAAATCATGTGAAATTGGGTCTTAAGATCTTAGGATGTATCCCCAACAGGCCCTGATGACCGTGAGGACCAGGGATGTGGCCAGGAGGCTGAGTATCAGCACCCAGACACAAGAAAATGCCTGCGCTCGACCTAGGTCCCTCTGACACACACAACGGACAAGGAAAACGGGTGTGGCGAAACATGGACCCATACACTGAAGGGCTCAGACAACTCCCTCTTCCACGTCAGCCTTCAGCCTCTGTTTCCAAGTCTCCCGACGCAGAGCGGCAAGCCCCCAGGTGAGAAGTGGAATAAATGATAGTGATTCTAATAGTCAGTGGCACACGATGCTTACTCCATGTCAGGCATTGCTCTGAGACATCTACAAATATTCTCTCCCCTCACCCTCCCAAGGGTGGGTAAACTGAGACGTGGGGCAGTTATATGACGCATCTTGAAGTCAGATGCATGGCAAATGGGGGAGCGAGAGCTAAAACCCACAGCATGATTCCTGGTCTTAAATGCCACACCCCAAGTCTGCCCCCAGCATCCTCTCCCCATGTTGGCCTCCCTCCCTCTTGACCTTATATACTTTTCTAGCAAAGTCATCGTAACGATTTCTGCCGCCACAGTTCCCCCTGCCCGAGACAATACTGGAAGCACTACCAATCAAACAGCAATTCTGTAAGGCAATGGGAAGAGCCAGCCTTGGTGGCCCACTCAGAGAGAGAGAAACACGTGTGACAGGCAGC
This sequence comes from Enhydra lutris kenyoni, assembly GCF_002288905.1. Taxonomy (NCBI): domain Eukaryota; kingdom Metazoa; phylum Chordata; class Mammalia; order Carnivora; family Mustelidae; genus Enhydra; species Enhydra lutris. The sequence continues at coordinate 7,998,678 of NW_019154098.1, read as the reverse complement.
AATGGGCACAGGGTCGACAACACAATCACTGAGCCAGGTTCTTGCCAGAACATTCCACCCTATCCTCCCAGGACCACAGGAGATCTATACACACAGATAAACATACACTGTGTCTGCAAGCATGTATCAAACGTGCACACACATGTACATGTGTCTGTGCATATATGTGCAGATATACGGCATGTATATGTAGGAGACAAATATATACTTTTTAATATGTATTTCATACAGAAGGCTGCGAAGTCTCAGAAAGGGCAAGTGATTTGCCCCGGTATCCACAGTCCGTGCGAGTGCTAGAGACGCTATCGGCGGGCATCCAACCCCGAAGCACGGGTCCTGACCCTCCCCACCACACCTGCAACACCCTGACTCCACCCATTAGCCACAGAAAGTGCCACAACGTGAGTGATTTCCGTGCCAGAACACAGTGGAAGTACGCCAAGTTTCCAAAGCCTCCTTCTGTGCTGCGGTATGAAAAGGAACACCATTAAAGCAGAACCGCACCTGGGGCCGCGGTGGGAGGGAGGCCTCCTTGAGAACCTGCAGAAGGCTCAAATCACACTCAGGTGTCCGCCCCTTGAGCAACATAAGAATTTGTAAGAATAAACATTCATTCATTATGTTACATCACCTTCCACCAAAGAATTAAACAAGTTTTATCAGTATGAATGTTAACAGCCTCTTGGATTAAATTATCACTTTTTTCTTTTTTAATAAAAATGCTTTGCAGTCAATGTCTCGCAGACAGATGACAACTACCGCCCCCCAAGGACGACAGCGGCTGTCCCTGTTTACCACGCTCTCCCCGCAAACCCAACACCGCCTGCCGCTGCCCACGCCCCACCCAACGGAGCCTCTCCACTGCCAGCGGCAGCGCGTGTTCCTCCTAGTACCTCTGTGACTGATAACTCTCTACAACATCGTTTGAGAAATCCTCGCTTTAGGGGCGCCTGGGTGGCTCAGTGGGTTAAGCCTCTGCCTTCAGCTCAGGTCACGATCCCAGAGTCCTGGGACTGAGCCCTGCATCGGGCTCTCTGTTCGGCAGGGAACCTGCTTCCTCCTCTCTCTCTGCCTGCCTCTCTGCCCACTTGTGATCTCTGTCTGTCAAATAAATAAATAAAATCTTTAAAAGAAAAAAAAAAATTCCTGCTTTATTTCTGCTCTGCGGGCTTCTGTAGTTTCTCTCTGATGCTGAGAAATCTGCACAGGGAGGAAGCTTGTTCACCCGAACCATTCTGCGACCTCTGAGACCATCCCTGCGTAGGGAACCCCGGGGGAAGCGTTCTGGGAGGCGCAGCGCCTGCTCACGTGCTGGTGCAGGAAGCAGGACAGCGCCCCAGGCACCAAGGGGAGAGAGCGCCGCACTCCGGCGTGGCTGTGCTACTCACCAGCTCCGTGTGGACCTTCAGGTGGGCTTGCAGCTTGTATTTGTCCGGAGTGTTGTAGTCGCAGCCGTCGGTGGGACACTTCAGCAAGATGTTACTGTGTTTCTGAATGACATGGCGCTTAAGGCAGTTTTTGGTGATGGAGGAATAATGGCACTGGGAGCAATGGTACAGGTGTTCCCGCGTGTGGGTGCGCACGTGCATGTCAAAGTGCACCTGGTACCAAAAAAGTTTGCCTAAAAAAACATCGTCACATGAGAACCAGGCAATTTCTTTTATACTGAATTTTATTTTTTCCGTTACGATTTTTTTCTACTCTTCTATATAGCTCCCTCTCCAGCCTGTCCAGGTCACCCTTCTCACCTTCCTCATGTCTGTCTGCAAATTACCTTCCAAAGGCAGGACGCTGTAGACCTAAAGGTGCTGCTACATCTGCATGACGTCAGAACTGGCGGGGGGAACCAGTGTTTCCTGAGGACCAACGAGAGTGCCCAGGACGGCTGTGCGCCTGCGTAGTCAGAGCCTCTATGCTCTACGGACACCCGGGCCAGAGCGGGGCCTCCTAAGTCTGGGGCCGCCGGCTCTCTGGGAGACTCAGAGGCCAGGCCTGCACCATGAGCCAGAAGGGCTCTATTCGGAGCTCCCGACAGAGAGCCACACGGACAGCATGGCCACAGCTGAAGCTACACTTTACACCTGTCATGAGCCAGGAGAGCAATTTTCCTTTGGTCCTGTCTGGCAGAGGTTGTGCGATAAACCACTGCACACATGGGACCACACAGCACAGCTGACTGTCCAGTCCCCCTGGCCGTCCCCAAGAGGCTCCACGTTCGAAACTGGTAACGCAGGAGGCCACCTGTTGCTACCTACAGATGACAAAGGGTAGCTCATTTAGCAGCGGTGCTTTGCAAAGAGACAAGAGCTCGAATCAATCACGAGGCGACCCAAAGCAAGCCAGGGACGGCCAGTGCAGCCAGGGCAGCCGCGGCTGGAGCTCCAGCGGCTACATGCCCTGCTCCGCCTCTCCTTACCACAGTATTCACACTCCAGGTCCCCGTACACCTTCCGGATCCTCTCACACAAGCCGGTGTTCATCTGTCTCTTCTGCAAACCATCCAGGATCTTCATGAACGCGCTGATGCCAGCCCGGTGCTCAGAGGCAGGTGTGCACGAGTCAGACGGGGGCAGGGCCAGGTCCCCTCCACCCGCTCCCAGAGCAGGGTCCGAGGCCTCATCTGGGTTTGACCTGAGGCACCTATCAGGGTCTGGTCCCTCGGGGACGGGTGCAGCGGCTTCCTGCCCCACCCTCGGGGGGCTCTGGGCACCCTGCGTGTCCTGGTTTGCTTCTGCACTTCTGGCCTCCAACAGCAGCGGTGGGACTTCTGGGCCCCGAGACTGGGACGAGGCTCCGCACGGGGCACCCACGGTCTCCTCCGGAGCAGCACAAGCCTCGGCAGAGGAGGGATCGTTCTTCAGCAAAAACCCGTCGGAAACCACCGAGTGTGAACGAAGGTCCGCAGCGTCCACAGCAGCTTCCAGCTCGCAGGGTGGCAGGACAGCGCTCTCTGCCTGGGGGGCAGCTAAGGGCACAGGTGGGACAGGCTCCTCCACGGGGGCTTCCGGCTCCTTCCGTCCCTCCCCAGGCTGTGCATCTCCCGGGCCAGCCGCCCCCTTGGGCTCAGTCCCCCCCTGGAACACCAACTCTTCCTCCGTGAGCGGCTGGCCCCCCAGGGCTTCGGGCTGGATGTCCCCGCCAGGCTCCAGGAGGCAGAAGCTCTGGTTGATGGAGCTGGTGAAGACCCCGGTCTCCTGCACAGCCCCATGTGCCTCGCGGATGTGGGCGCGCAGCCGGATGGAGCTGACAAACTTCTTGAGGCATATGGCACAGACGTACACAAAGGGGTGCTTCCTGACATGCAGCTCCAGCGCCTGGTACTTGGTGGCCCCGTGGCCACAGAGCTCGCAGGCAAAGGGCCACTTGTCCCCGTGCACCAGCATGTGGCGGTCACGGTCCAGCTCGTTCTTGAACTTGCGCTCGCAGATGTGGCAGTCATAAAGCAGCTGCCGCTTGCCCTCCCTGGTCATGAGGCAGAGTTCGTCCAGGGCCTCCTTGACCTTCTTGTCCTGCGGGTCGTGCGCGTCTCGGATGTGCTTGATGAGGTTCTTGACGTCCGAGTACTTCTTCTTGCAGAAGCGGCAGTGCTGCTTGATCTTCTTGTGCACACGCTCGATGTGCACCTTGAGGTGCCCCTTGCTCAGGCAGGTGAAGGAGCAGTAGTCGCAGGCGAACTTCTCGCCGGTGTGCTTGCGCAGGTGCACGTTGAGGTTGGCCTTGATGGCGCTGGCATAGCTGCACTGCGGGCACTTGTAGGGCTTCTCGTTGGTATGGATCCTCAGGTGGGCCTGCAGCGAGTGCTTGAACTTGAAGACCTTGTTGCAGTACTCACACGTGAAGATCTTGAGCTGGGTGGGCCCGAGCCTAGAAACAGACGACAGCACCGTTACCGCTGGGACGCTGCACCTCCCGAAGGACCTCGGATTCCTTCTTAGGAACCAAACACCAAAGGCTCACGGTCAACTAAATGGCCCTGAGCAGGATGGTGGGGCCGAGTGTGGGTCCCTGCTCTCAGGGTCCCCCTGGCTGGGGGAGAGCAGACAGGTGAGCACGTGGCTGCACGCCCGCGTGGCCAGTGTGGACAGGAACACGTGCGGGGGACAAAGAGAAAGAGACATCCAACCTGCACTGGGCAGGTGGGCAAGGCTGAAGGAGCTGAGCTGAGGCTTGCAGGAAAAGAAGAGGGAGGCAAGAGGAGAGAGAGAGGAAAGAGGGAGGCGTCATTCACAATGTACACAACAACCAGCTGTGCCCCAAAGCTGACCCCCACAAAGCTGACCCGGACGTATTCCGGCTACGTGACCAGTCGTTATGGGATGAGCTCCGATGGCTCCGTCAGACCAGATGCGACCTGCTCGGGTCTGTCCAGCTGCAACGATCCACACGTGCCTGCTCCTTCAACGAGCTGTCAGGGGGGCCCCGCTGCAACTTCGCTGCCACTCATCAGTGAAAGACCCGCATCCCCATGTCCTCCCAGGGCAAGTGAACTGGCCTTTCTGACTAGGGACCTGGCTGTGGTGCGCTGAGCTCCGCGTCTGCCCTCCTGGCGACAAAGGGTCTGCCAGTGAGCAGAGGTGGGGGCACGTGCTCAGCTAGGCAGGCATGCGTGGGTCTGGCCAGCAGCAGTCAAGGACTTTGGGGCTGGGGGGGGCATGTGTTGATGTACATCCCGCCACGTCCCCCACAACGTCATCAGTAACAGAGCTGATGCCCCAGTCTCCATTGTCCTCCCCCTTCCCCACAGCTAGTTCAGCGCTCACACGGGGCAGAGAGGGCTACTGTTCAACTGTCATGTGTTAACCTCGTTTAGTCACTTATCAATGACTGTCCTTTGTGAGTACCTGCCGATGTGTTTCAGGCCCTGTGTCAGACTTTGTGTCCGGGATGGAGAATAAAAGCATGGTCTGCCTTGTGGATCCTTTCCCTTTCAATATGGCAACGTGTATGAGATGCTCGGAATAGCTCTCAATTACTGAGCAGGTAGTACACCAAGCCCATGCTACATATTTATTCCCAGCCCTACTGTTAAACCCATCGTAAGGATGACAAAACAGAGTCTCTGCCCGAGGTTATACAACGGGTAAGCAGTGAAGCCAGGACTGGACCCCAAGTGGACTGAGCCGCTAGAGCCTGCACACAGCTCCTCATCCTCTCTGAGGCCTGCAAACACCACGCCCACCACTGCCCTCCCTGGTGTGACCGCACGCAGGGAGAAGGCCCCCTGTACGGGGCTTCCAGTGCCCCAGTACAGCCCTGCCTTGTTTCTGGAATCAGAGAATGACCGTCACCGAAGTACTGCAGCAGGCAGCAAGGACAGGAATTGGCAGACGCACCAGACAGGCCGGTGAGGCTTCCTCTCCTCTATAACTGGTCCCTCTGGACGTATGTCCAGGTTGTCCACGAAGGTCCTGGAAACACTGATCACCACTTAGCACTGTTAATCAGACACCATTAAGCTGTATCCACCATAACTGTGAAGTCTATATTTACGGAACTATCCATACAACTGTGTTTGATCAACACGGGTTGCCTTGTCTTTAAATTAAAAATACTTAAATCGATCGTAGTTCATAAACACCAGAGGGTACCGTTCACATAATGTAATTAAAATATTCAAATCTGAAAGTCAGTACTATGCCTGCATGCTAAACCCAAGGCTAATTTCAGGAAACTAATTTGGATCTTTCTCAAATGACAAAGAAACCCGGAAGGTGATAGATTTCATTGGTATAAAGAAGAGTGGAGAAAGAAACCCTGGATTCAGAATGTTAATTAAATAAACAAATCACAGTATTTTCTCCTCTAATGCAAGTTCTAAATGGTTTAGGAGACTCTTTTGCTCTCATTTATTTTTTTTGTATCATTATGCAAATACCTGATAAAGCCCACGGTGCCCAGTTTCCCGCCAAGGATAACAAATGTGATGAAGATGCAGAGCAGCCTGCACCGGGCTGTCAGGCACCAGCCTGGCTCGCGATGACCGTGAACTGAGCGCAGCGTCCACAGGACTGCTGTGTCATTTCACTCCGGGAGCTCCCCTGCAGGGAGAGAGCCACTCTCGCCCCTGCATTTTAGAAAGTGATCAGGCAGAGCTCTTAAAGGTCAGACCCTTGACGTGGTTATCCGACGTCTGGGAATCTACTGGAAGATAAGCACACAAAATTGGAACAAAGGTGCTCAGTGCACAACTTCTCACAGCCTTGTTAAGAGTGGAAAGCTGCCCACAGGTCCCAACATAAGGAACTAGTTTGCTTGCACGTTTATTTTTTCTACTTCTGTCACTCATTTAAGAAAGGACTCCAGGCGCTGGGGACACAATAGAGACAAAAACAAACACAACTCATGGTCTCTTGGAGCCCACCTTCCAGAGGAAGGGATGGGCCAGATAACCACCATAGAAATGGGCAGGTAGGGACCACAACCTCCCTGTGGGGATGGGAAAAAACAGAATGATGCTTTCTGAACCCAGACCAGGGCAGACTGATCAGTCTCGGGGGCAGGGCGGGCTGTCCTGAGCACTGAACATTTGAGCAGACAGCTAAGGATGATTAGGAGTTAAGCAAGCCAGGGACAGGGGAAGCATCCAGAAGGAGGAAGAGTCACCTGCAAGGAGACAGCAGAGAAGTACAAGGGGTCCAGAGGGCGAGGGCACCTGCTGGAGCCCGGACACCACAGGCAGCCGATGAGCAGGCAAAGCTGGAGAAGTGGCGGCCCCAGGAGGTCCCGCAGGCCAAGTTCTCCTAACACCTTGCGGCCTTGAAGGGCACAACCAGACAGGCATTGTACCAGACCTCACCGGCTACGGTGTGAGGAACTGCGTGGATCAGAGAGCATCCTCATCGCAACGTAACAGGTCACTACAGAAGGACCGTGAATGACCCGAGTAACGCAGGAACGCGCGTGCAACGTGACTGCGCAGTAAGAGCAAGACACAAAACTGCATTATAAAATACAAGCTTGATTTCATAAAATACATGGGCTCAAAAAGGGCTGGCAGGAGATACATTAAAAATATTAACAATGACTCTAATACAGTAGTGAGATTACAAATGATGCTTATTCTTATAATTTCCTGGACTTCCAAAATTTTCCATAAAATCAGTTCATGTCCTACCTGTGTGAGAGCCTACCTGGTATGTTGCTGCAACCTAGAAATTTGTATCTGCATTTTACAAAGCAAAATCATCGTGCACAATAAAGTCTCTTCCCTGTTTTGTAACTGGTACTATAAAGTGTTGGCAGAACACATGACAACTGGAATACAGCCTAAATCAGCTGTTTGGATACTGTGTCCATTTGCCTGTTTCCTAGATGACCAGTTCGCTGAATCCGCCCCCAGCAGACCTTGGAAGAGTACGCAGATAGTTACCTAAGGTCTACAAATCAACTGGAGACCAGAATATCTTCAAATTTAATTCCATGACAGTTTTGCCAAAGGAATGAGTATTTTTACAACTTCATCAATAAATTCCGTTGCTCATAGCTGCAAGCATACAGGGTTGAGGCTACAAATTAACGAAGCATCCCCATGACATATATTTTATCATTTATTCTCACCACTAAAAGAAGTCAGAGTGTACGAGAGACAATCTTATGCCTGGCATAACAGAAGCTCAGAGGCAAACCCACTTGTGTCAAATCCAATAGAGTAAAACTTCATCCAGACGACACCCGCGTCTGTCCTGTTCCTCTCCTCCCCAGGGCCTGGCACGTAACAGGCATTTAATCTGTTGAGCTGAGCCCTAGTAGAAGAGTCTAGAGCCAAGCCAGGTCTGTTTGGCACCAAAAGCTATGCTCTTTTCAAGAACAGTTCATTTCCCCTCTTCGAGAAACAGGTGAACCCCACCGGTGACTGGCATCTTCATTGTCTTTCCTCTCAGCTGGGAAAATGTTTGCAGAGCTCAGATGATCAGTTTGCTAAGCCACCTGGGCAGCACTGATCACAGCTGAGACGGAGACCCGGGGAGGGTATGGAGAATTAACTACTCATTCACCATGGGGTGTTGACTGACCCAATGTGTTTGGAGGGCAGTTCACAGTGTTGCTTAGTTTTCAGTTCTCATATCCTTTGAGACAGCAATTTCAACTCTAGCAATTTCTGCCACAGGAAGTCGTGAAGAGCACAGAAAGACGAAGGTGGCAGAACCTTGAGAGCGGCACCGTCCATCAGAAAAAAAAAACGGCTACAGAAACTATAGTGCAGCCATCCCATAGCAAATGCTTGTTAAAAAATAGGTACTGGAAAAGATTTTCAAAAAAAAAAAAAAAAAAGTTGCTAACAGTGCATTTGCTATTTTGTATTAGAAAACACTAACAAAATTAAAAGGCTATATTTTAGTGTATCATGAAAAAGTTATGGTGGCCTATGACCAAACTATCAATAGTAGTGACCTCTAGAAGAAGAACTGTGGATGACTTTAACCCTACATCATCTGGAGTGCTGGAACTTTCTACAGGATGCTTGTGTTACTTTTAAAAGTATGGAGGGCAGGGGATTTTTCTTCTCACCATGTATGTGCAGCTTTAAAAACGCATTTACTAACGCCTTTGTTTACTCCTCTTTTATCGAGGTTGAACACACGTTAGCCTAAAACGCTCCGCCTTCATGAAGCCAATTGGTTCTCAGTTCCAAAAGCATGTGGACCTGCCATGTGTTTCTCATGTGATACAGGCTCAGTCAACACAGAAGAGCCAAAACGGAGGGTCTGACTCCTAGATTAAATCAAGAAACCAATGTCCTCCACAACTCACTTTGCAAACAGAGTCCCTACAAACTAACATGCTGGACCTCTGGCCCGCTACGGCCATCACTGGAGTCTAGCTCCGGCTGGAGGCACACAGACAGACATCTTACCTGCTGGACTTCATGGGCTGTTCATACGGTGTCTGCTGAATGGCATACTCCTGGTACCCTCTCCGAGGTGCCAGGTCAGCCGTGGTGGCCTCGGGGTTGGAAGCACCTGTCTCCGGGGGCCCGGCCTCCACTGGAACGATCTTGGTAGCACCTGAGATGAAGGTACAAGGCGCCCCGCATTAAAGAGGCGCCACGGGGGGCTCTGACCCCCCCACACACACACAGGAGCCCCGTCCCAGAAGTGTGTGTCTTCACAATGTGGTGCCCTGGCAAGGTATGGGTTTTCCTGCAGTTCACACATTTAACTTCTGTGTCTGTGTCTGTGTGTGTTTGTGGAGGGGAAGGGCAAGAGAATCTAGCAGAACGTCCTTCTGGGCCTCCTGAATGGCGCAGTTGGTTGAGCGTCCGACTCTCAGTTTTGGCTCAGGTCATGATCTCAGGGTGGTGAGACAGAGCCCCGCATAGGGCTCTGCACTCAGCATGGAGTCTGCTTGAGATTCGCCCCTCCTGCCCTCTCTCTCTAAAGTAAATAAATAAATCTTTAAAAAAACAAACAAAAATCCTCTGGGGTAATTGTCACCTGATCTATTAAGAAAAAAAAACACAGAAGACGGGGACATATATACACCTGTTTACTCCCAGGTTTTCCACAGGATCACCTGTGTCCCACTTTGAGTAAATGGAAAACTGCATCACGAGATTACGGAGCCATGGCTTCAGCTGTGAACAGGAATCCCAGCTGCCGGGGTCCAGTCCCACATACGACATGACCTTACCATCGGGGGGGCCTGTTTCCGCCCTAGCAGATGAAGGGTGTGGAGTGGAAAAACTCAAAAGGTCCCGCTGCTTGTGCACTTCTAGGATGCAAATGATCGAAGACCTTGTATAGCAGTGGACACGAGCACACACACGTGCATCTAAGCAAAGGCTCCAATCTACCCCATTTCTAGAATAGCAGAGGAATCAATTACACATTTGCCCCCACCTACAGAAAGCTCAAAGGACTGCCGTCAATTTTAAAGACGTTACTGCTAACCTCTAGAGATGGCAAAGAACAACAGCCACTCCCTCTCCAAGGTTTTGCTTCCCGGGCCAACACCACCCTGAGGTAAGCTGAGGCAGACACAGCAACTTTCCAGAAAGTTCTAGACACGTGTTTTTCCATACCTTATTTCCAACTGATCATCCTACTCTGCACTGACGTATAAAGAGGCACTCACCGGCATTTCCACTTTGAATAAGGAGTGACTACTATTATCATCGAAAAGAGGTGCTTCAAAGGCTGTAGCTGCTCTTAAAATCTTAAAATCCTGCACTTGATTTTAAATATTATTTGACAACTATCACACCAAGTGGATAGGAAAAAAACCATCATAATACTTTGTAACCCACTATCATAAACTGCTTTTTGTCTAAAGTATCCCTTCCTGAAAGACATTTTTTTAAAAAGGTAGTATAATATCTCCACTCTATTTTATGTGAGAGGAAAGGGAGACCAAAGTCTCCAATATTCTAAAATATGTGATGAGCCTACTAAAGATGGGCAGAGGGACCATGAGAGTGCGGGTTCTGGGGACCAGGGACATCCATCTGGACGGAGCGGGTCTGTCTCCCACAGGGGCCCCACCGCCAAGGGCAGTAAGCACCCCCGGGACACGGGCTGGGCCAGGGGAGCAGAGGAAAGAAACGTGCCGATCGGGCCTATGGCAGCAACAGGACCACCCCCACCTCAGACGCTATCCGCAACAGGACTGCAGGAACGGGCCCGCCATGGTGTCACACAAATGGGTAGCCAGTGTGGGACCCCATCGGTGAGCCAGCTGCCCGGGACCACACAGTCCAAACTGTCAGGCTGCCTAATACAGACTCATTAAAAGATGCCTCTTTTGCCCCTTCCTGCTTGCTGTGGTCACCTGGAATGGCTTCGTGGGCCGTTAAAACCACACTTATGATGGGTTTCTTCACTCCAGAAACTTGCCCGGCCTCCTTTCCTGAGGGGATCTTCTGGACTTTCTCTGTCCTCTGTGTCCGCGGCCTCCTGGGGGTCTTTTCTCGATCATCTTCTTTATACTTCCTTTCCAGTTCAAGATCAGATTCATCACCTAAAGAGCAGACAGTACCTAGATGCATCAAGTGTCCTTTTAGATCAGTGACGAACTGGAGATTGCAAATGACCTTTTCATGGGACAGTAGAGGACATCCCTACAGGTAATATATACACAGCGGTCCTCACTGCTGTGAGGGCCTCTCACTTTCAGCATTGTTTTGGATCTTCGGGCTCTCGTCTGATTCAGTAAGTAGTTCCCGCACCGCGGCCGAGGGCCACCATTGGGGCATTGCCACAGCAGGCATAACTCCGCACCTGGGTCTCTCGAAGCCTGCCAGATCGCGGAGCCACCACGGAAGATATGGTCTCTGAGATTTACAGCCCAGGAAGAACCATTCAAGCCACAACCACTAGCTACCTTCCACGGTGGCTATAAAGGCTGGTAAGGTACAGACACAGACCCCATCCTTACAAGCCCTGCAGTCTGGTGGGAGAGACGGGCAAGGACAGTCAGCTGTGCACCAACAGAAATGAGGAGCGACGGAAGAATCGAAAACCATCAGTTCTGCCTGCTGCATAGCAACAGCTTCACAGAGACGCGGGGAGGTAAACATAAAACTGGGGCAGGGAGTAACAGCCCACTCTTAGAGGGCCTGAGGGCCCTGGAGAGCCAGGGACCCTCCATCCCTGACTGCAGTGCTCACGGACACCAGGCTAGTAACGTGGGTGGGCAAAGCCGCTGAGTGGGGCTCCAGGGACAGAGCACAGGCCCCAGTGCCAGTCAGGGATGCCCTGTCAGGGCTGAGGACAAAGTCACCGGATCTCTTGATTGTTCAAAGAGGACAGAAAATCCAGACTATTTTTTTTTTAATGAAACCTTCTGATTTTTCAAGGTTGACACTCAACTAAAAAAATCTTAAAACAATGGGAGAGCCAAGCACATGTGTGAGGCTGCCCTGACCCACAGCCCTCCCTGGCCGCTGTGGGAAGCAGGGGTGAGCCACTGGAACATGTTATGTGGGAGAGGGGCAACCCTACATCCATGCTTCGAACCCGTGCCACCACTGGGGAGGATGAACTGAGTGGGTTCAAAAGACATCAACACGCAAAAGGATGGATGTGTCAGCCACAGAAGGAACAATGCTAACTTCACACAGCTAGACGTGGCAGTGGCCTGAGGGCTAAGAAACACTCCAAGACCAGAAAGGGAAGAATACAAGTGCAAGTGATCCCTTGAATGCCAGCTGCTCCAGACCCCGAAGGAAGTACCGGGGAGGAGGGGGAAAGGCGTTTTCTGTCTTAGAATCACAACCACAAACCTGAAAGAAACTGCCCAAGAGTCACCCCTTTGGAACGTCAGACAAGCAGAAGGAACCATTCATTACAGTGCAGTGGGGGACACGCAGCCGGGCAGACGGACAGTGGGGTTCAGAGAGCACTGGTGGGGAGGAGGGTGCATCGCACAGGTCAAGTTGGAACCGCGCAGCAAGAAGGCAGAAGCTAGAGAAGACTGGAGAAACCAAAGGGAGAGTGCCTAGGGCAACTCGGGAAGTCTGTGCTTGCCAAGATTCAGGTCTGCCTACTGCCAGACCCGCACAATAACGGACCAACTCCTGGGGTGGCGACAAGATAAAATGAAGAAGCACAAATTCTCTGGGAGGCCTCCTGGTGGGAGGAAGGCTCTCTGGAGATGAGGCTAGGAAAACAAGTGGCTAATGGGGAGGATTGATCAAAACATACACTAACATTCTGTGTTCTACCGATGACGTCTTCTGGTGCTTGTCTCCATAATGAGGGGGTGCCTGCAACATATGCAGACCCGGTGGAAACAGTCTTAGAGAATTTAATTGCTGGAAAGGGTCCTTAGGCAATCAGTGTGAGCATGAAACATGTTAACACCGAACTGAATAGAAAAATTAGCAGATGAGAGCATGAATCAGATGAATTGTGCATTACTACTCTCCAAGGCCAAAGGGGAAAGTCAAGGACCACCACACAGGTCCATCCTTTGAGGAACATGACAAGTCCTGCAGGGCTAAGGAACAGGAAAAAACAAGTGACCTGCAAAGTCGTCACTAGGGCTCACATTCTGTGAGGCTGGATTTGCACTATGCCTAATGGGGGGATTTTTTTATATCATGTTGTGGTGACTATATTAAAAACATCTCAAGAAGTCTACACATTGCTTGAATCACGGAATTCTTTATGGGGCCTAGACAGTGGGTGGTACGCACGCAGAAGCACCTACAGTAGAATATACTGGACGCTCTGAAGAGGTAGAAACAACACGTCGAGGGATTCTTTTTTTATTTTAAAATGACTTTCCACTTTAAAAAAGAACTCACTCAGGTATACAATTCAGTATGTGGGCGATATAGCAGGAATAGATACGTTCACATTAAAAAGAAAAGAAAAAAAACCAGGGCCCTGAGAATTTGAGCTTGCCGTGAGCTGAACCCGGGTTAAAGCCAGACGCATGCATACGGCGGCAGCCCGCGTCAGCAGCAGGGATCTCACAGCCAGGCCCTGGACAATCGGGACCCTGACCTTGCTGTAGGCATCGTATGTCAGTTAGGAAGGCGCTGAAGAGCAGGCTGCGTGAGGGTGATGGACGGGAGCAAGAAAGGTCTGGAAGAGCCTAAGCTGTCCCAGGGTGGAGAAGAGGAGACGGGGTGAGAATGCCACCTCTCCGCCCACAGGGCTCACGCTTCGGCCACCGAACCCACGGCCGGTGCCCGTGCCTCCTCAAGGGTGGTGCCGCCCGGCTGCAGGGACAGAGAACACTGCCGGTCCCAGCCCACACCCCGCCCCCACCAGCAGCTGGGGCTACAGACCCTCGGTGCAGTGAATGGGGTCAAGCTGAAAGCGGCCAGGGGGCTTCTGGGAGCAGTTTTCCTCCCTAAGAAGAAAGAAACCCCCCTCTTCTTCAACCGGACTTTACCATGTCCACTGCTCGGAACTGAGATAAACACCCAGAAACTACAAGAGATCAAAGTGAAAGACGAGTCAATGCCTTGAGGGTCTCAAAGGGAAAGGCGGACCCCGGGATCCTGAAGGCAGCTACACCACTGAGCCCACCCGGGAACCGCCGGTCCTGAGACCCCATTACCCAAAAGAACAGCCATCCTCATGCTCAAACACACGTGCCGCTGGTGTCTCTGCTACGTTGTCCTGACTATTACACTCTCCAAACCACTCTAGGGCCTGACCCAAGGGTGAGTCAGTTCAAAATTGAAACATGCCCCTGTCCCGGCCCCCTTTAAAGCCCTTCCATGGCTTCCCTCCCATCTCCATAAGGAGAAAGGACTAGATAAAGTCCTCTGGGGATCTGCCATAAATCCTCTCTCCCAGGACCCCTGACCCATCAAGAGAAAGCCTCCCACACACGTGCCCACCACTACTCATCTGCTCACTCCCTGGGGCTAGAACAACCCTGGATGACAAGCTGACCAAACACCCAGGACATTCACCTTGCACACAACACCCTCACCCCCACGTACCCTGCCTTTCCAAAAGACAAACACACACACATGGATTTACGCACGCACACACATGTGCCAACAGATCACCGTATCAATGGCTGGGCTTCTCACGTTGCTTTGCAATTTTCTATTCAGACTCCTCACCATGCCGTGATCTCCTGGAGGGTGGGCCCACGTCTTCGTGTTATTTGCACGCCTAGCACAAGCCTGGAGCAGAGAAAGGGCCCGTCCTAGGTGACAAGACCTGCTGTGCTGTGCTCAGAGAAACCCAGCTGCAACCAGTGGGCACAAGTCATGACGGGTTTCAGCCAGAGAAAGAAATTTCCAGCAGTGAGAGCTGTCCAAGGAGAGATGGGTAGTCTTTAATGATGCATCTCCAAAGACAGTTTTCAAGGAAGCTTCGGATCCCGTCTGTGACGCTGTGGGAAGACTGCACCACCTGGGAGTCAGACTGGGCAGCCTCTGCGTCTCTGAACTCTCAGGCTGACTCACAGGGAGATGGCGCTTCACTGGAGGAGCCCGGCCGTGGAAAGCACGGGGGCAGGGACAAGAGAGGCCGGGGGAATGAGCAATAGGGGACAGTAAAGGGAAACTCTGAGCAAGACACTGGGCGACAGATCACTCTGCACCTCCCTCCCTCCCAGACGGCCTGAAAGTCCAGTTTGTGCTTTGTGCAGTCCTGACCACCCCCCAACAGAAATGCCAGTGAGGCTCTGGCTGTGTCCCCTCGGCCCCTGCCCCCCTCCAGCAGCAGCTCCAGGGGACAGCTCACACTGACCATGCCCTCCAGCATCCCACCTCTGCTGTACACGGTGCCCTTCGGGGTCCCCGCTGAGCCCAGAAGTGAAGACGGCTCAATATGATGGGGGCCGAGCCTTCATCAATGAGGGATGGGAGCCAGCATGTAACAGCTCTGGGCTCCGGACTTGGGGGACACTTCTAGAAGTCATTCTGAAGCTTCAGGATCCTCAAAGAGTCAAACCTCTGCTGACGGCAGCCGTGAGCCAATAACGAAGCCTCGGCTCTCCTCCCTCCCTGTCTCACCTCCCCACTCCTTCACTCCTGCCTCCTGGGATCACCCAGAAACTGTCCACAGCCACGGCCACATCCAGGGGAACAGATGCTAAGACGCCTTCCATTAAAGACTGCCCCAGGGGCGCCTGGGTGGCTCAGTGAGTTAAAGCCTCTGCCTTCGGCTCAGGTCATGATCCCAGGGTCCTGGGATCAAGCCCCACGTCTGGCTCTCTGCTCAGCGGGGAGCCTGCTTCCTCCTCTCTCTTTCTCTGCCTCTCTGCCTACTTGTGATCTTTGTCTGTCAAATAAATAAAGAAAATCTTTAAAAAAAAAAAAAAAAAGACTGCCCCAAATACACAACCTGCCTCGATTCTCCGTGGCCTCATGCAACGTGGAACCACAGCCCATTCAGCTGCACTCCCTTCTCCAGAGCTTCTGCAGTCTCCGTGCAAATTTTTCCCACTGACTCAGGCACCACATGGCAAGCACTGTCCTCAGCAGCCTTGGAAATGATTCTTGGAGATGGTGTGACCTGGTCCCTTCAGCAAGGGAGCACCACGGATAGAACAAAGCTCCCACGGGAAAAGCAGCATGTGCGTTCAGGGAGCAGCAAATCATTCCAGGTAGAACATGAAGCGTGAGAGGCGAGAGCTGAGAGCTGAGAGGGTGAAGAAAGACAGGCAGACACAGCCCACAGTGACCCTCAATGCCACCCAGAGACTCTGGGCTACAAACACAGGCATCGACGCAGAGAAATGAGGGGTCGTCTACAGCGCTCCTGCGAGCCAAGCTCCTGATAGTCCCCCGGCTCTCCCACAGCCGGCACGAGTACCGACTACCGAGTCTTCATGCCCCGCCATGGCAGGAGCACACAGTAGGTGCTCAACATCTGTCCTTGGAAAGGAGGGAGAATGGAGGGAAAGGGAGAAGAGCTGAAGAAAAGCCTTGCTGGTGATTTTGTGCTCATTCCCACGTGGACACCTGACCAGCTCTGCTTGTGCCTGAATTTCCCTGCAGCCTCACCGGACCCATCTCTGTACTCTTCGAAGACGTCTCTTCTCTACTGAAAGGTCTCGTGGGCTCAGCCCCCACGTCCTACCGGTGCGCGCTTTCCCGAGGCTTGCTGATCGCACCTGCCCAGACACACTGTAGATACTCGCCTGCTTCTGCTGAGTTACTGACTTTTTAAACTTTCCACCTCATCCCAGCTAACACCTGAATTCCTCTTCGTTTCTTTTTCCATCCGAAATCTAACAGCTCCGCGGCGGGTGCCAGTGTGTGCCCTGCACAAGGCTGCTGGTGAGCCACAAAGGGCCCGCTGGAGGACACAGGACAGAGGTGGTGGGGACATCCTGCACCCCAGTGTCGGGGGGCCTGGGGCCAGACTCCACCCGACCACATCCAGTGGGACTTTGGAAAACTACTTCACCTCCATAAAATCCCTCAGAAAAAAATAAAATAATGGCATGGGCCCCAAAGACGGCTTTGAAGATGAAATGACACAGTTCACATGCAAGTCCCCACACACATTAAACACCCATCGCCTCCACCCTGTCCTGGGAACACCTGGGACACGGTCCCATGCCCTCAAGACTCCTCTCACCCACCTGCCTTCACAGTCCACCCTGACGACACGGTCTGAGTCAGCTCGGGCGGCTGCCACAGATCACCACAGACCAGGGGCTTGCAAACAGCAGAGTCTGTTCCCCACGGCTCTGGAGGCTGGAATTCCGGGACTGAGGCAGACCTGGGGCCAGGAGAGAGTCGGCTTCCTGGTTCTTGGCACCTTCTTGTATGTCCTCACGTGGAGGAAGGGGTGAGGGGGTACTTGGGGCCTCATTCACGAGGGCTCTGCCCTCCAGACCCAATCATCTCCCAAACAGTCCTCCTTTTGATACCATCATCTTGGGGATCAGGATTTCAGCACAGGAATCTGTGCCAGGGGAGGAAGGGGCCTGGGGACACAAACACTCAGACCACAGCAGGCTCCTGTAGAAGAAACAGAGTCGGTAGCCAGAGGCGATCCTGAGGCACAAGCCTCCCCAGCCCTGTCCCCTCGTCATCTGTTGGGCTGTCCTTCTGATGTCCCTCTCAAAACAGGTTCTGTCCGGGACAAAAGCTCAGCTCTCCGTGGAGAGCAATGGGAGGGAGACCCTTACCCATGCGTCCCTACAAGGAACACAGCCCTCCTCCTCTGCTCAGAGGACCTGAATCCTTCCCAAGATATCCTGCTTTGGATTCAGCTTTGCTTTTAAGACGTTTAACACCCCTGCCATGCCAAGTGAGCAAATACCTAACACAACTTGCTCCACCAGCATTAGCAACAATTACAATTTAAAATGTCTTGGGCAATGACACAGCAGGAGGCCAAGAAAGCAACAGCAAAGAAAGTCCAGGGACCACCGCGGAGTCAGTGATCCTAAAGGTGGAGGGGCAGATGGTGGCAGGGAGTCACTGCACAGCTGCCTGTCCTCAGGCCGTTACCACCACACCCCCAACTCAAAGGCAAGCAGTCTATGCGGGCAACTGGTCTGGGAACACAGACCTCTCCCATTCCCCACAGACAGCTTGAGGTGACCTGCTGGGAGCTGTCTGGCCTGGACACATGTGAGAGCCCCCTGAGCTCTGACTTACTAAGTTGGCTTTAAAGAATAAACCATAGGCAGTCTCGACTATCTCGACCATGACCACCACGCGCAAACCCACTGCCGCGAGCCTTCCAGGAAACGCAAGGTGAAGTGTGTTGTGCAGACAGCCACACTCCAGGGTGACCAGACCGGCCCCTCTTCACCTCGGGCAAAGGTGACAACAGAAGAGGAGCACGGCATGACGCACACCTGAGCGTCTCCCTGCCTCCCCCCAGGCTGCTGCTGCTTAAGTCTCTGGTCTCCCTCCACTCCAGCCTCCTCCCCAGAGCTTCTGGATGGGACATGCATGGCAATTCTGCAGCAAAGCGGTGGGGGGGTGGGGTTGTCTGGTGTCCAGTCTGTGGCAGTAATAATCGGCACTGACCTCCTAAGGACCCTCCCCTGAGAAGTCCCGGCCCTCTGTCCACATCTGCCACCCAAACTCTCCCACGACTGTCTGTCCTTTGGCCACGCTCGCTCCAGACACAACACTATTGGAACCCGAGGCCAATTAAACCGCCAAGCTCTGCGGCCACGTTCACTTTTATTTCCACTTGGCTCTACTTGGCTATGACTCCGAAGGGCCAAGACAACTGTGGGTCTGACTTCAAAGCCTGTCTCTCCAGTTTGCCAGCCTGCTTGCCGGTTACCCTCCTCGCTCTGGTTAGGTATTCATGTCAAGCACTGCTCTTCTGAAAACAGAATTTCTCTATAATAGCAAGTTCAACAGTAATTTTCTACCACTTAATAAAACATTCTCTTTGTAAACGGACGTCTCACTCTCCTCCTATTTCCGGATCTTTTCAGGGTCCGTCCTTCTTAAATCAAACATCATTTTGCACAAAAGAAATAAATATTTCCTTCATATTTTCAAAGAACTAAGGATGTACTGGTTCTCTACTAGTCACGGTTCGTTCCACAGACCCTTATGGAGGGCCAGGAACCATCCTAGGCGTTGGGGACACTGTGCATACCAAACAGAGAAAGATCCATGTTTCCTGGAATGTACTGCTAGTAGGGACATTCAGTATCTTTAAAACATGATAAACAGGTAAATTACATAGTACGTTAGAAGATAATCAGGCACTTAGAAGCTGGGCAGGTCCAAATGTTCAGTGTGGACTCGAGTGCTCTAGTTCCGATCTAACAAACACAACTCACACAATCATTTCCTACTGATAAGGACAGTCACTGTGATGTGGCTTATTTTCTTACTTGATGGCTCGGTTGTGTCTGGTCCCTGCAGTGATGGGAGTGCCGTGAAGCACGGCAGGGTTTAGTCCACTTTGCAGGAAACCTAGGGACTCAATCAAGTGGTGAGCCGCCAGGACCTCACACTTCAGCAGGCGGGAAAGTCAGCCTTTCATTAAACAGAGAATGAATGGAGGCCCCTTGGGTGCTGGCTGTGGGGACCCAGGGAAGAAGCAGGCCCACTCTTACCCCCAGAGAGCTCTGGAGCTCACCCACAGACCACTGCCCCAACCCTTAGCATGCTACACATGTCACCCCCTCCTTCGGTCCCCGGGCGCTTATGAAGTTGCTCTGTCCCTCAGCCCGTCCTAAAGATTGGGCTCAGTGAGGGGGAGAGGCGACAGGACTGAGAGACCCTCCCCGGTAGGCGGCAGACCCAACATCACACCCGCGTCCGTCTGTGTTAGAGCGAGGGCTTCCCACCGCCCCCTCCTGCCTCTGCTGGGCGCAGGAGAGAAGTTTACACTGAGTCCACGTACAGGACCCACCTGAACCCCCAGGTCCACGGCTGAGAGGACAGATGGCCCAGAAGTGATCTGCACTGCCAGCCCTCTGCTCTGTCCCCGGGGAAAGCAGCTGGGTGACAGGCGCTCGCGTACCTCGGCACGCAAACACGGCCCCTGAACTTCTTTCCTCTAGCCCACTGCTAACAGGGGTCGTCGATGCGGAAGGCCAAGGGGGGGCAGGCTGGCATTGCTCAGGGTACCTTCTGTGGAGGCCCTGCAAGAGGCCATCTGCTCCCAACAGCCGCCCGTGCCCCCCACCTGCCTGCCAGACTAAGACCCACTGCGCTATCGGCCACACAGCTGGCCACCCTGATCGCCACACCAGCCCCCTGCACCCGGAGCCGAGCACTTACAATCCCACCATGGCTGGTCAGTGGCATGCCCAGAGCTCCTGCTCCGCAGCCAGCTCCCTGCCAGGGAGAGGCAATTCTTGGGCAGTGAAGAAAACCAGAGTCTGGGTTGCAGTCACACAGGGAAAGGCCGACATGTTCCCTGCACTGAGACAGACGAAGGTCTCTGGCAATACACAAG
Source organism: Enhydra lutris kenyoni (assembly GCF_002288905.1). Taxonomy (NCBI): domain Eukaryota; kingdom Metazoa; phylum Chordata; class Mammalia; order Carnivora; family Mustelidae; genus Enhydra; species Enhydra lutris. Next base: position 7,978,366 of record NW_019154098.1, on the reverse strand, counting down.
GCGAACTACAGGTGGCTCTTTGGTGACGGCAGGATGCTGACACCAGGCTGACACCCACTACGCTGGGATAACCCACTCAGCCTTGTTTCAGAGACTGCCCAGCTGACCCCCTGGGCCTACACAGCGTGCCTGATGAGGAGAGGCCGGCCAGCCGGTGTCTCTGAACGAACAGCAGCCCGTGTGGAAAACAAAGCTGCTGGCGGCAGCTGGGGGAAGGGAGCACCCGGGCCACCCTTCAAGGCTTCTACACGCTCTTCTTAAGGGAAACCCTCGTCCAAATATCTTGCTTTGTGTGATAATTACACAATTACGGGTGATAATTACACAATTAATTCTAAAGTAGTATTTTGTCTTCAAATTGTACTAGAAGCCTAAAATAACTCCACTGAGCTCTAGAAAAGGCCCCTGATCCAGCAGAAAACAGGATGTGATTTCAGTGAGATGGACAGCGGAAACCTGCCTGAGGGAGGGACCCGAGGTCACGGAATCCCAGTGTGACCCTCACTGCGCGAGGAGGGCGCTTCTGCGATGCTTTTAGCCCCAGAACACTTTTCAACTGAATCATTTAAGCAGTTTCAACATAAACAATCGATAAAGGGGCGTGACTTCTCTGGTTAAAGCGTCTGGGGTCCCCCTCGACACGCTGCCCCGCCCCCGACCCGTCCATCCTGAGCCGCAAGCACCTCTGAGAGGCCCCGGGAACAGCTTGAACACTGGCGGCTGAGTGTGCACGAGGCCGGGCTGGGTCAACTACACTCCAAACCAGATGGTCGCTCTGAGCGGCCACGGCAGAGGCCGGCTGCATGAGCGGCGTCGGTCCGGAGCTCTCTGAGTGTGCGGTCTGCACGTGCAGAGCGAGATGCTGCGAGCTCGAGCAGGGGAAGGCAGCTCGGCGAAGTACGCACAGTCGTCCCTCGGGACGCGTATGCAGCCGTGGGGCTGACACCCACCTCGGGCCTGGGGCTGGGCTTCCTGTGCCTCGAGTCTCAGTCCGCTGCAAACCCGGACAAGAGAGCTGCCCGAGCGCCGGCCTCCCCCAGTCCCCCACTCGTGCGTTCCGCCGAATCACTGACATTCTGGGAACTATGACTTTTAATTTCTTGACGTCCGTGCGTTATTGCTCTTCAAGCCCAGCACACGATCGGAGCTCCTTACATTTCATCTCCTTTCACGACGGAGTTTAAGAGCAATGGCACAACACAAAGCGGAATGCGGAGCCTGCTGCAGAAGCACATGTTCACAGATGGGTGTGCGCGGCCTCAGGGCTGAGGACCCCGCCCCCGCCCCACGTCTACGACAGGGCCTGGGGCCTGCATAGGCAGGAAGGTGCTCGGACTACAAAACCAGAGGCAGAATCACTTCAGGGGTGGAGACCAAGCATCTGTTCCATTCTAAGGGCAATGAGCAAAAGCTCAGAGCCCCACAGTGTTCTAGGAAGTCCCCTCGAGCCCCCCACCTTCACCCAGCTGTGCAGCTCCCACAGGAGCTCCCCAGCCCTCGCGCCTCCCTGGGGTCTGGCCACTGGCGGCAGCGGCAGGAGACGGGGCAGGGGCGGTCCACCCCGGGTCCCCACCTGCTGACTCATATGAGCTTGCTTCATGCTCTAACCCCCACTAGCCCTTGGAGCTCCGGGGACCGCTCCCCCGACTGCCTCTATACCCAGGGTGTTAGCAACATCTCGTGACCCCACCGTCCAGTTTCCCAGAGGACCTAAACCTTTAATACAGGATCCCCTTACTCAACCGTCAAGCTGCCAATTCAAGCACGCCATGTGCTTCCAGCCCACATCCATGATCCTTCCAGTCACCCCCAGATGACTCCGCTTCCCAACCCCCATCTTGTTGGCAGGTTGGCATGAGCCACGTTCCCAAGACCAACGGCCCCTATCCTAGCTTCCACTCATTTCACCTCCCAGCCTGCCTGTCCTGCTCCCCCTTACAGGCAGCCTCCTGCTCTCCCTGTCCCTCCCCACGCTCAGCAGCAGGGGCCTCGGGAACCTCTGCCCAGTGGATGCCCCATCCACTTGGGCCCTCTACAGAGGGTGGCCCCAAGCCTAGGGCTCCAATCCACGCAGATAACATCCCTGGGACACCAACAGTCCCCCAAAGTCCACATGCGACCAGAAGTAACAAGTCCTCTCTTCCCCAAACCTGCTTCTTCCTTGGGTTCTCAAGACTGGCAGGACCCATCCTCCACCCCAGCACCCCAGCCAACACCAACACCTGCTCCCACTCCCTCCCTCTTGCTTCCCACCCACTCTAACCTCTGCCCAGGCCCTGGCAATCAGAGCTCTCGAATACGGCCACTTCCCTCTACTTCCAAGGCCACTGCTGAATTCAGATACGTGGACCCTCATCAAGACCACCACACCATGTCCCACTGACCACGTATGGCCAGGGAGCCTTAAGGGAGGCTGATGCCTCTGCCAGGGCTGGCACTCTCCTTCCCATCCCCTTCCCCTCCCCTCCCCTCCACCTCCACCCCTCTCCTCAGAATCCAAGGCCCATGGGGCCTTCCAACCTCAGCCCGAGTCATCCCTGACCACCACCCTGCCCTCCCAGGCTGCCTCCCCCGCAGCTTCTCCGCACACCCTTCAGAATTCATTGTGACGTTGACAGGTGCTCCTCACACTTACCACGAAGTGCTAAGATTATTCTGCCCGGACCCGGAAGCTCTGAACAACTTTGCTGCACGAACTGTCTTCCTTACTGTCACATCGCCAGCAACAACCACGTGCCCAGCAGTTGGACAGCGCCTACGCACTCAGCACTTCTCACAAATCATGAATGACCCACGGCAGAAGCTCAAAAATATTCCCATTTTCCTCAACCCCTAACCACACACCACACACACACATACACACACACACACCCTTACCTCTGATGAGCTCCTCTGACCTCAAAAGAAAAACTAAACCCCTCTGATCAAAGATCTCCTTGTTCCTTGTTCCCCATCCGCTCCTGTCTCGGAGGGGATCCTCTGGGAGGGACACTGTTCCATTTTCCGACCCCACACTCAGCAGTGGGATCCGTGTTCGCATTTGTATCGCTGAGTTCCCCACGGGCCTTCCAAAAGCCCCTACAGGTACTAACACTCTAGCCGGGCAAGCAGACTCGGCCAAGGGCAGGTGAAGAGTTAAGCGTACAGGCAATCAGACATTTGAAGAAATTAACTCATATGCACTCATTTATAATTAACGCTGCACTAATATTCTCAAGTACCTATTCTAAATTGCCCAAGAACTAATTAAATCTCAGAACACCCCAGAGAGTAAAGGGTCATCAGCCACATTAATAAAAAGCTCAGAACAGTTGTCAGAACAGCAGACAGATAAGGGATTATATTCTGGGACTCTGGCACCACTTCACTCCTGCTAAGACAGCAGTTTCTGGAACTTACTAGCCCACGCTCATTCCATCGGACCTGCTGAATACACATCACTTTTGCTTTTGCGCGTCCCCTCAGGCTTTCTCCCATCATCCCGGCTGTCTTGCTCCGAAGGAAAGCCAGGCAAGCACCTGCTTCCAGCAGTGACCCCATGGAGTGACAGCCATGAAAAGAAGCACCTGAGGGACACGAGGCCTTTGTCTTCCATGCGACCCCTGTTCTCACTACCTGACCGCACCTGCAGGCTTGTGCCCCAACCATCATGAAGGAAATGCCTATCTCACCTTCTCTCCACACACACAAATGCCAAGTCACCCTTAGACGTGGAGCTCGGGCCCCCTCCTCAGGAAGCCCACCAGGATGTACTCCACAGACACGTGGTCCTCTCCTGCCCCCGCTGCACGGGTTTGGCCCTTCTGCCAACTTCTGTTATCTATTCACCTCGCTGTGCCCCTTTCAGACACTCAGCTGCTCAAGGGAAGAGACTCACCTTACTCAACTCTGAAGTCTGGCTGGTACCCCACAATAGCACAAGCCAAGAATCAGGAGAGAAGAAGAGACAAGAATCTGCCTGCTGTGGGGATCTCAGCCCTCAGCTTTAACCAGCCCCCTTGGCAGCCTGGAAGCACCAGGCACAGCAGTAAGGTGGCTGTAAAAGCTTCGGGCCGTGGGCCGTGGACCACCCATCCCAGTACTTCCTAGCAATCACAGGTTTTCACGGGAGAGAGCACACTCCTTTTCAAATGGGGTCACAGGCATGGCAGCCCCCTGTCTTGGGAAAAAGCATCCATTAGAGTGAAAGCTCACTGTGCCATGGCCTCCATCACACCGTCTCAGGCCCTCCACGCCAGGACACAGCAGGCAGCCCACCGAACTGCAGAGAGCAAGAACTGGGCTGCCCCCTCCGCCTCCTGACACGGAAGGACAGACTTCCCCCACACCGTCACGAACAGCCAGCACGGCCCCCACTGGCCTCCAAGGTGCTGAACAAGGAAACCCTCACTCAGAAGTCCAGCCGTACAGTCCTGCTTAGGTGGGATCTTATCCATTCCGCCCCCTCCCCCGGTCGCTGCAGCAGAAGGGTCTGAGCGCCCCAGTTACCCAAGGGACACAGCAAGGCGGGAACAGAGAGATCGGGGTGCACAGGGTCAGATCTACCCCCGACTTCTGCGTCTCACGCTGGGACACGTCATCTCCAACAGGACTGGAGGTTTCAGTTCAGGGCAGGGGGCAAGGCAGAGGACCAGCAGCCAAGAAGACAGCCCGAGCCATATGACCAGGCGGGAGCTCAGAGGTCTAAGGGATTCGGCTAACGGCCAGCTGGCCTTGGACAACTCCCCTCACGTGCCAGAGCCTCTTTCTCCTCCTCTGCAGTGAGATGGCGGCCCCACCCTGGCATCCGGCGGGAGGACCAGAAGAGCTCCTCGGCGCCCTGGCAGCAGCTGGCACAGCTGGGCACGCACGAAGAGGACACATCGGCATCGCCGTGGAGCCCAGCCAGGGCCGGTGAGCATCACGGTCCCGCTGACCCGAGTCCAGGAGTCTGCAGACGCAGGGAAGTGCTGGACCGGCTCGCCTCTGGAAACTCTCCAAACACATAACACGCATCGGTAAAACTTAGCGGCCTGAGGCACACCCACCTCTGGGGCCCCTAGAGCTCCCCATAGGTTCCGGGCCATAGGTCCCACACCTTCTTCTCCCCGAGCACACATCCAGTTCTCATCCATCAGAACCTCGCTTCAAGCATCAGAAGCTACTGGAGTAACGAAGGTCCTGCGCAGGTATTTTCACCACGCAGACATTCACCAGCTGCCTCCATGGCGAGGGGCGGCCCGGAAGAGAGAGCGGGCAGGCGGCTCGGCGGGTGCGGGGGCTGGGAAGGAATGGCTGCCTGCCCCAAAGGAGCCGGGAGACAAGTGGGCACGAACATGCAGAGCAGCGGCCCAGAGGCAACAGTCCAGTCTGAGGCAAGGACAGGCAGGCCATGGGGGGATGCTCAGGAGGAAGGTCACCTTTGCATTCGACACCTCTCTGTGAAGGGGAGGCCTCGGGCCTAGTTGAGAAGTGGAGCGACCAACCAAGGGCTGTGGCTAAAAGTGCCTAGAAAGCTAGACCTGAGGCAGGGAGGACGGTCAGCGAGGAGACCAAGGGCCCCAGAAGGGCTCAGGGCCAAAAGCCAGCAGGACTTGGTGACCGTTTGTTTGGTCTGGGGTGAGATCCAAGGAGGAATCAGGGTGACTCAGGTTCTATTTCTGATGACTGAGAAGCACCAGCAAGTGAGAAGTAACTTTCTTAGGCAACCATCAACAGGCAGGAAAGGGGCTGGGGGGGTGGGGGGGAACAAAACCCAAAATGTAAAGAACACAGAGTCCGGAAATGACCATGAGCAGTTGTGGACGGCCAGACAGTCAGCAACACGTACAGGGACCTCAGCCACGTCACCTGCCCACACCACAGAGAAATGCATGGGGAAGCAAGAAAAACTAACCATGCGTCTGCGGCCCATCAGACACGGCACGGCCCTAGTTTCCGTCCCTAGAGGATTCGCACACCTACCACACTTCCTGTGTGCCAGGCACTGTTCTAAACGCTGGGAACAGGGCAGCAAAAAGAGCGAGCCACACAAAGTGCCTTACGCAGTCTGTCTGTGCCAAACCCATACAGCAGCAGAGTCTGCTGGCTCTAGATTTTGGCAAAGAAAAGAGAGACAGGAGTGCTCCTCTGCCACACGCAGGGCACCAGGCCCCGGGGACAGGATGGGACCCTGCCTGCTGAGCTAACAGCGTGGAGGGAGACAGACACATAGACCGACACTACTAACACTAGGAGACACGCACGGCATGGGGTAAGCAGCCCGGGCTGCTGGGAGGCAGAGGCCAAGAACAAGGACGTGCACACCAAGCCTGCCTGCAAAGGGACGGAGACCAGGAGCTGCAGGGGAGTGGGAATCTGCTGGCACACACGAGAGGGCCCGGGGCTCAGGGACTGCGGATGAGTGTGGTTATTCACAGGACAGAGGGAAGCGGGTCTCAGGCAAAGGACAGCACACAAGAGAGAAAGAGCACAGAGTCCTGGGGCCTTAGAAAGTTTGTCCCGGAGTTGCAGGTGGGCAGTGGGGGAGGGGTATGGGCCTGGGGCCATGGGAGCGCAGGGGGCAGCTGTCAGGTTTATACACCAATGATCTAGCAGGTTGGTGAGGAGCTCCGAATGTCTGTGAACAGGGGCAGGTGTACGGGCCTGTCTCCAGGGGAGGGATGGGACCAGTGAGCTCTTCAGAGAGGCGGCTCCAGTGGTAGGGAGAGCCAGAGTGCACACATCCAGGGCATGCGTAAAACCATCCGGATATGTGGGACGTAAACAGAATTCCTCTTTGCCTTTCTGATCACATCCTTGGGAATTTTAGATTTTAACGTGTGTTTTACAATGTCTATAACATGTTCTTATAGCAAAATACCTGAGCTCCCATCCCAGGTCCACCACTAACTACTGTTTAACACTGGACAGGATGCTTGTCTCAGTTTCCTAATCTGTGAAATGGGACAAAACTGGTAACTACCTCATGGGGTTTTTATGAAGAGGAAATACATTAATATTTATAAGACACACAGAATAGTGGTAGGCCTATAATAAGGACTCTGTAAGATAGTTCTTAAATTCTAAAAACGCAACTTATTAGTAACTAAATGAATACATACCAGGATGTGACTGCAAATCACTGGTGTACACAGAGCGTGGACAGGAGAAGGGCAGACCAGAAGGGTCACAAGAAGAAACGACGAGGCCTGACCCGTAAGAACGGGAGCCAGCGTGGAGAAAAAGTCAATGGTAAGTGACCAAAGTGACATGAAGGGTAAGACATCTGGGTGGTGGGGCTGGTCACCACGTTGGAATGGGGGGGGCATTCAGGAGGAGCTAGACAATGAGCACAACACAAAACATGCCGCTTACCGATTGCAAGCTCAGGAGAGGGTCTGGCCAAGGAGGACATCTTCAGGTCACAGAACACAGCTCGGAGGTGAGTCCAAGGAAGCGGATGGGGGCCAGGCAGCAGTCACTAGTGAAAACAGACAGCTCCAATCCCTCCCCCTGCTGCCCTGGGCACAGGGCAGGGCTGCACCTTTTAGCCCCTTGCAGTCAGTGGGGCCATGACATCAGCTCTGGCCAATGAAACACACGGGCAGAAATGACGGTGGTCACTTTGAGGCTGACGGGAAACCACCCAGGGCGCACGGAAGTGCCAGGACACGTGCCCACTCTCCCCAGCAGGCCAGAGGCCGGGTACGCAAGGGCACCGCTGCACCCCATGACCTCCAGGCTTCCGTCCACCTGACTGGCCCGCAGTGAAATCGGGGTTTACAGGTGACAAAAGCAAACCATCATCACCATGACACAGCTCTCCATTGAGAAAGTTGTTCTATTCTGAGACTGACACTGCCTTTCCTTCACACCTACCAACTGTCAAGCACAGCTCACCCCAAACCGTTTTCAGTCACAGCAGCATTAACCAAACCAGCTGTTTGCTAACACAAACACAGTGTAAGGCACTTGAAATATTGTTGTAAAAAAACCTCCATGAAAATTATAGGTGCATCTTAGGTAAGATCTTAAATAAATGTCTGGCATTCTTTAGGAGAGATTCAACAATAGTAAGAGCCAATTTTTGCAACTCTCCTTGCAGAAGATGACCCCAGAAATAACAAGCTTGGAAAGGTTCAGAAGTCACTTTTATAAAGTTGACATGTTGATTTCTGAAGGCAGGAAACTGTTTTTTTCAGAAACACCAGCTGTTCCACACAATAGCACAAAAAAATCTCTTTTCTTGGCTTCTTTTACTATTCAAATTCAGAATAAAATAAATAAATGTTGAATACATATCGAAAGTATTAACTTGCCAGGGTTCAGCATAGGGAAAGGCTTATGTTGTTTTCTTTTAATTGTTTTAACAAGCTATAGAGTCAAGGTCAATTGTTTGAAATGTCACCAAACTGCTCCTTACAGACCATGCATTAAAACAATTATGCGAGAATTTTCCAAATTGTCATGTTGTGCTTGGCAACCTGGGAACGTGGAAGGACTGCAAAAGAAGGCGGCCATAAGGCAACTGGGCATAAGGTCATTGCTGCCTATTTTAGAGCCTTCCATGGGGGCCTGAAAGGGAAAAACTCCCAGAGTTTCTACGTTTCCATTCGGTATTTGTTGAATTAAAATCCTTTTAAGGTCATTCCAATCAATGGCATACGCGGCCATTTTCTCCACGGCTTATTACTGGTGCAGCAGATAATCTTATGAGAAAGGACCGCTTCCGTCTGCCATCCAGGGAGAGCCGGCCTCACTCATTACCGAGAAGAAGATCCACGTCGTAACCACGCAGGGTGGGACCTTTGATTCTTACACGGTTAGGTGAAGAGAGAAAGTGAAAGTAGGTGAAAACGAGACTGAAGACAGAGACGTGGCACGCAGCAGGGCCGGCCACAGGGTCGGAGGCAGGCGGTGGGGGGCTGCGCGCACCCCAACCCCAGCCCGGGCGAGGTGCGTGACCGGATAAGCGGCACCTCTGGACGTCACCATCCACGACTGCAAAACCGTGAAACTGAGCCTGCAAACGGGGTCTTTCGAGCCCATCTTAAAAGGTCACGTACCAGGTGATTCAGAGGATACACAATTTTTGAAATGACCAAACTACAGAGTGGGAGAACAGATCTCTGGTTGTCAAGGGTGGGGGTGGGGCGATTCTGCAGCAGGAGCGCGTGTCCCCCAGGTGACGTGACTGGAGCTGCACACACACGTGTCTCAGTCCGTGTCGGATTTTGACGTCCTGCTGCACAGCCACGTAGGATGCAACCCTTAGTGGAAACACGGTTAAGGGCACCAGACTTCTCTATGCAATCCTTGCGACTTGCTGTGAATCTGTAATTAGTTTCAAAATTTGAAGTTTTACTTTTTAAAGGGTTTCTGAGACTTGGAGCCAGACCCTTATTATTTTCTCTGTGGACCCTAGGATTTGAAATAGTTTATCTCCCAAACTGCATTTCTTAAGATAATTCCTTTGCCCATGTTTACTGATAGAACCATCTTACTTTACGACTTTCACTAAACCACAATTTCCAGATGAACCAAAGACAGGGTTATAAACAAGACCACACAGATCACAGAGGAGACACAGAAGCATGTGTTTTATTATTTGGGGGCATCGGCGAGCGCTCCCAGCTATGCTGAAAAGCGACATTCGACAGGAGTGACAAGTATTTAAAACTCCAGTGAAGCAAGGCTACAAATGGAATGAAAAGACAAAGGATAAACTACGGAAAATACTTCCTGCCCATACGATGACCCAAAGGTGTAGTAAGTAAAGGGCACAAACAAGAAATACCCCAAATTGCACACAAAACACAAATCATTTCCCGGTAACTCTATAACCACAAGATCTGATTGTGACCACAGAGCCGCTAATTTAAATAATTAAAAGAAATCACTGGCACAGAAGCCTGGCAGGGCTGAGGACGGACAGGACGCAGGATAAAGAGGAACAGGGCGGGTGGGAGGCAGCGTCAGGGAAGTAACGGACAGACGCAGTCTGCAGGGTAGCTTGGCAATGTGTGGGGGTGTCAAAATGTAAAATATGCCCTTATTAGCCCAGCAATTACATGCCTAGGTATTTGCCTAAGATAATAATAGCATGAGTACCAATATAATAATAAAATTGAAATGCATGCCTAAGATGAGTCACCTGAGTAGTGTTTTTTCTTTTTTTTCAATCAGGGAGAAAAATAAAAAGCAATCGTGAATGTCAATAGACTGGAAACTGACGAAGGAAAATGCATGGCCTGTGCATATGCTGAAATGTGGGTGGCCTTTAAAAATGACAAAAATCTGCACTTACTGATTGTTCAGGGTCAGGAAGCAGAGCACAGCCGCTGAACTGTGGCGGGTTCTGAACCCAGCCCCACCGCCTACAGGCTGTGTGACCTCAGCAAGCTCCTGAACCTCTCTGTGCCTCAGTTTCCTCTTGTGTGAAGTGGAAGTAACACCAGTGCCGACTTCTTCAAGTTGCTGGGACTTAAATGAGCTGTAAGATGGTGAGTATCCAGAAAGTGCTATGGAACAGCTCGTTGAATAAAAAAATACTGACATGAAAACTTTATTGGCCACGTTAAGTGAAAAAAGGGCACAGAACATGCGTATGACCCCATTTCTAAAAAACGTGCATGTACATACAACTGAGCAGGATCTTTCTTCTCTGTTTTATACAGCGTAAGAGTCGATACACCTTGGCAGTGAGATTCTTGATTACTGTTACTTTCTTCTTTGTATTTTCGGTATCATCTCAGGCATTAAAAAATTTAAAAACGTCAATATCCAATAAGCACTGTCAGACACCTTCGGAATCTGACTTGGTGTGAGCTTTCGTGGCGTGGATTTGGTAACATATAATATACCAGGGGTTACACTTCTGGGAATTATTCCTATAAAAATAACAGTATAAGTCTACAAATACACATGTACATGGGTGTGTATACACACCCACACACATACATAGACACACACACACATATGCGTATGTATAAAGAAGCACTTATTAAAGCAATATTTACAACAGCAAAAGACTAGAAATAACTGAATTATCATCAACTGAAAACAACAGGACACAGAAAAACAATGCTGTAGAGCTCCAAGGAAAGACCCTTTTGTTGAGGTCCTGAATGCCCAGAAGAGGACTGTGCACTTTACTCTAAAGGGGAGACACTAAAAAAACTTTGTGTCGGGGGAAGAAACCCTGAGGACAGTGCAGAACACCACAGATCTAACTAAGTGAACGTCTCAGACTGCATCCAAGTTAGATCCAGGCCTGACCTCTGGAAGCAGCAGCAGTGGGAAGGTTTTGCAAAAGAGATCCCTGATTTCCAATCATAACTGTACAAAAAGCCCAGAAGTCTCCCAGAAGGAGTCTGATGGGATAAATCACATGAAGGCACAAAAATAAAGCAGATCCACAAGAAGACAGCACTGAACAAGCGGAGAGTCTGATTCTCTGACCCGGGGAGGTACCCATGGAGCTGCTCGGAGGCTAGAGCTGAACCCCTGATGAAAATGCAACCCCCATGGGGAATGCAAGCTCATGTAGCCACCCTGGCAAACAGCATGGAGGTTCCCCAAAAAGTTAAAAAGAGAGCTACCTTACAATCAGTAATCACACTGCTGCGTATTTGCCCCCCAAAATACAAAACCACTAATTCAAAGGGATACATGCTCCCTTTGCTTATAGCAGCATTATTTACAATAGCCAAACTATAGAATCAACCCAATCGTCCATCGACAGACGGATGGATAAGAAGGTGTGGTCTATGCATACAATGGAGTGTCAGCCATCAAAATGAGTGAACTCTTGCCATTTGCAATGACGCGGATAGAGCCAGAGTGTGACGCTAAGTGAGAGAAGTCAGAGAAAGAAGAACACCACATAGTTTTTCATACGTGGAATTTAAGAAACAAAACAAAGGAGAAAAAAAAAAATGAAGATGCAGACCCTTAACTCTAGAGAACACACTGATGGGGGAGGGGAGGTGGGGGGAGGGGGAACTAGGGGAAGGGGATGGGGACATCCTCGGCAGAGGCACTTGTGATGAGCACCGGGTGACGTATGGACTTGCCGAATCACTATATTGCGCGCCTGAAACTAGTATCACTGTTAACTGTACTGGGATTAAAGTAAAAAACTTAATAAACAAAAAAATGCCACCACTATTAACTATCTGTGTGAGGAAAAGAGAGGAGGGGGTGTGCCTGGCATTGGGGCAACTCCATAATCCAGAGCCAGTGCTGACAAAGCCTCCAGAAATTAGCCCTTTAGGGGCAGGGGGGGTACATCCTAGTCCTTCCTCCCTCAACCATCTCACCTCTAAAAGTCTCTTTATTTGCCAAAGGGCATCAGGCTTGGAGACCACAGCACTCCCTGCCTACATGTCTCACAGGGCGATGACTCGTGCTCTGCCGTGGGTCAGCGGCCTTCCCGCTGACTTCTCTCGCCTGAATGCTCGTCCGTTATGTGCATTAGTCCATGCAGCCAAGAAAGGGTTCACACAGTCACCTTGAGAGCAGTTCCTCAAAGGAAAGAACAACATTTCGTATTTTCCTCAGTCTGCACGGGTGTTGGCAATGAGTCCTGGCCACCAGCCTGGATGTCTGCTAAGGATAAGGTGATGAGTTACTCAATTACTCCCCCAATCTGTGCGAGGACTTTGCATCCAATGGTCTTGCTTCGCCACTGGAGGTATTTATAGTAAAGGACTTGAGCATGGAGGTTCAAAGGCTCAGTTCCCCTTGCTAACTGAAGGACCCTAGACTAACGACCTGCCTTCCAGGGGCCTAACTACCCTTGTCTATAAAACCGGCAGGAGGACCACAGTGCTGTTTCCACACTGCTGTGAAGAAAGTGACAGCTAACATTGCTGAGCACGTTTCATATGGAGGTGCTGTTCTGAGCACTTTGTAAGTCCTGCCCTATTTAACCCTCAAAGCAACCATATGAGAGAGTGCTGGGTTTTATTCCCATTTTACAGATGAGGCATCAGAGGCAGAAGGAATCTGGTAAGGGCCGGAGCAGCTGGGATTCATATGCAGGAAACCATATCCCAAAGCCCGAGTTTCAGCCAGAATGGTCTCCCACATGACGTCCTGAGTCCGGCACAAAGCACTGTAAGAACTTCCTTAACTTTCAGGCCGTCTGAACACTTCACAAGCAGCACAAACGCCAGACGACAGCAGAGCCCACAGGACAGGCCCTCCCCTCCAGGCCAGTGGTGCTATTTCACGGCCCCAGAAGGTTGCCCACGAGACGGGCTCTGCCATGGTGACGTCACTCCTTCGCACTCCCTTCAGCCTCTTTGAGAAGCGGCCGCAGAGCTGAAGTCCAGCCAAGAACATGTGTGGAGGAAGCCCCAACACTCTATTTGCTTCCAGAATGCCCGCCTCAACCTAGCCCTCGGCTTCCGCTGGCTCCTCAAGGTCCCTCACAGGGGCCCTGAGCATCCTAACGTCCGCACTCACGCTCACACAGCCCCGTCCATCAGCTGAGACATCCTCCCTCCGCTAATCCCAGTGCCCCCAGGACCGCGACAGCAGGTTCCCTCCCGACTCCCCGTCACCGAGGGTTTATTCCCTGCTGACGGTCTGCGCTGGACAACCCTGCCGTCCCATCCAGAACGTAAGTGCACCGCAGGACAGACCACGTCTCACCCTTTCGGCAAACCCCAGACAGAACCCACCGACTCACACTCCGTGGGCACCACCTCCCACACAATACCCTCAATCCACAGAGGACGTACAGCCCAAAGAGGAACTGTGCCAGCCAGGGGAGCCTCCTACAGAAACGCGCCATCCCGTGGGTGACTGTCCCCATGAAGCCGTCGGTACGTACGAGTCTCCCCAGGACACGGCCGCGCTCAGCCCTCAGGCATCGTACCTGCTTCTCCATCCTCCTCGTCCAGATTCAGCACAATGATGCAGATGTGCTTCCTCAGCTGGCGCGGGTTGGAGAACTTTCGATAGCACTTGCCACACTCCAGGCTGCCGGGGGCCGGGCCGCTGCCCTCCTTGGGGGCCGGCGGGCTGTCCACTCTCGGGCCCACGGTGCTCTCGGCCAGATCCTCCTCCGCGCTGGGCTTCTTTGTGGAGCCCTTGGGCCTGCCTCTCTTCCTCTTCATGACCGAAAACTCTGCCGAGGAAACAAGAGGGCACAATGTAGTCACACGCGGCGATGGTGCGAGGCACACACCCACTTCCAAATGTGCAAATGTGCTCAGTTTCGTGCTTTGTGGAAAACAAAGTCTGAAGCAGCTGCGGAAATGAACAGCTACAAACGGTATCGTTAGTGCTCCTCTGGCTACTGTGTCATCAACGTCCTCATATCCTGATTTAGACATACCGTTTGATGAGAACCTCTGCACATCTTCTCTCGTAAAGTGGGGATGGTCCTAAGCTGTGACCAGCAGCGCCCCCCCTTGTTCACGGATCACACCCCTCGTGAGCCACTGACCCTATCTACACCCGTCTCAGAAAGTGCTGAAGGACTTCCTCACAAAGGATTCGCCGAGGCTGTTAGCTTCTCGTGGTCTTAATGAGCTCCTCAACTACTCAGATTATTTCAAAGCATCATAATTACCACAGCCAAACTGTTCTGATAAAACAGAGAAAAAATAATTACAACCTAAAGTCTACCAACCACAGGACTAAAGACAGCAGCAGTATTTTTCGCGTTTCCTAGCGGCCTAGGGAATTCGACGGCATGCTCAAAGCTGTATCGGAGCAAGTTTCAAATCGTTTTTCAACTTGTATTTCTTCTCAATTAGCACTCAATTTTAAGGCATTCAGCTCCAGAATGAAGGTGGGAATTCCGATGGGTAAGCGGGGTCAGGGAGCACGTGTTGTTGGGTGTGTGAAGGTGGAGAGGCGTGGTCTCAGACCATGTGACCTGACAGGTACCCCGAGACACCATCTAGCTGACACCCCAGCATTACTGGCCTACTGAGGTTAGGGTGTTACTGAGGTAGGGCGCATTGGCAGTCCTCCCAATCTGAGCAGCGAAAGAGAGGATGGGGTAGAGGGTTCCAGCACCATCCGGGGAAAAGGGCCACGCCAGAATGATGACCACGTGAGCTCTGGACAAAGGAGCCTGCTTTGACATGGGGTCCCCAGAACTCAGGGAGATCATGCACTACAATGGGGGAAAGGGTTGGGGGGGGGCTTGTAGGGGCAGAGCTTCTGCAGAGCTGCATTGGCCAACAATGACCAAGAGAGACAAACCAGAACCCTCCTTGGCCAGGGCGGCCAGGACAGCCAGCACAGCGGATGGTGACTTCCTTCCCGCTCTACCGAGGGGCGTGCTGGAGATGGGGTGGGGGAACAAAGGAGGGGAAAGTACTTAACAGGAAGGCAGAAGAGACCAGACAAGACAAACAAGGGCACGAGATGCTCGGATCCCACTGCCCACACTGGATTTTCCGGGGGGAACAGCTGCATAGACACAAGGCCCAGCTGACACCTACGGGAGGGCGGGGCAGACGGGGCAAGGAGAGGGACATACGGAGGAAGAACAAACCGCTGACCCTCCAGTCACTGAAACTTCCCTCCCTGCTACTCTTCCCAATGGCACGTGCTGGAGCAAGTTGCCGAAGCAGCAATGAGGGGCGGAGAAGCAGAATTAGCAACAAGGCTCCCAAACACCTACCGCGTGTCACATCGACTGAGCCGCGTGATGGTTATGGAAGTCTGGGCCCGGGCCCACCCGCCACGAAGGCCTCTGCACCCTGCTGTGCAGACTGGCCTTCCTCCTCAGACAGACTGCGGGTGTAGCTGGGTGGTGAAGAAGGAACCTTACCCAGAGCGATAGCCTCTGCCTTCGGCTACTGGGGTGACCTCTAGGCTCCCAGAAGATCCTGCCTGATAGGACCGCCTGTTTGCCTGGGGTCTGGGGCCACCGACAGTCTAACAACGTGATTTATGACAGGGCCTGTGACCAGTCAGAGCAGTTCTGACCTCTGGAGAACCGGAGAACAGAGGTGTTCGTCAGAACCTATGGGAGGAGGGACTGAAGGCCAGCCACGTGAGCAGTGTGTCATCGAGCCAGACATTGAAGGCTGGGGTGAGCATCCCTGGCTGGGAATACCAGAGTCCCGTCATGTAATACAGCAGGAAGAAGCAAGAGCACCCAGGACTGCACAGAGGGAGAAGGAGGCCAAAAGCTCCATGTCTAGAACCCTCCCAATCCCAGACTTGGCCCATGCATCTCTCCCTTTGGATGGTTTTGACCTCTATGCTTTTTGTATAAAATGGTAATCACAAGTATAGTGCTTTTCTGAGTTCTGTGAATCATTCTAGCAAATTAAGGAACCAGAGGGAATCCTTGGGGTCCCCGAATTTGCAGCTAGCTGGTCAGAGAGAGGGTGGCCCGGGGACTCCCAAACTTGTGGCTGGGGTCAGCAGTCTTGCGGGCAACTGTGCCCCTAACCTAGGGTCCAGCCCACACACTGTGGCAGGACACACGGCGTTCTCTCCTCAGAGATGAGCCAGACCACGTGACCGCAACCATGGTGCCACAGGATGCGAGACTCTGCCACAGTCTGGGTCATTCCTCGCAGACAGGGGACTCCTGCAGGCAGAGCCCATGTCCTGACTCTCTGTCTCCCCCAGCACCTAACCTGGTGTCCTGCACAGCAGGTGCCAATCGATCTCGGTGCATTAAACCAGCGGGCCGTGCGCAATGTGGCTGTCAAGGAAGAAACACAAAATCAGCCCTGAGAGCTTGGAAATCCTCTAACAGGACGGTGACAAAACTAATCTTACATCTTGCTACATCCATAATGCAGATGCTCAAGACCAATTAGTTAGCAGAAAATGAAATATTCATAGATGAACTTGGAATAATTTAAAAGCACAGAAAACGAGTTGCTGCTGTCAACTACAAACATTTTACAGAATTGCTGAGAACTCTGGAACTGGGCAAGGGAAACCTTGCAATCTCTCAGTCAAAACCCTGGGATGGGCTTGCCCTTCACTCCCCTTCCCCCTGCGGGCAGTCCTTGGTCTGTCCAGGACCTCTGATTTGTCCGAAAGACATCTGCCCACTAAACTCCATAAATCCCTACACATGGCCCCCGGACCACAACCTCCTGCTCCCGTCCTCCTCTTGTCTCACTACCTCGTTCTAGAACATTCCATTGCTCACAACAGTCAGACCTGGTGTTCTCGGTCCTTCCTCACATGGCTCAACACGCACACACATACACAGCTGTGCTCTCTCTCAAGTCCTCGGCAATGTTCCAGACCTCCCTAAATTTGCACAGATGATCCCAGTCTTTTTATGTACCTGCACTGCTCCCCCGTCTGTGCGCACCTCCTGCACCCCGGTCAGACCCCCAGGCCCCAATTCAAACCCTCCTCCACGAGGCTGTCCCAGCTGGTCTTGTGCTGACAGTGTGAGGTACGCGTGTTGTGCACGCCACTAACACAGCCTCCAGCCTGCGTGTTTCCCTCTCTTCCCACCCATTACACATCCTGAGGTTGAATTCCCAGAGCCCAAGGATCACAAACAGAGCTGGAGATGAAAGGGACACTTAATTAGTAAATACACATTGTTTGATGGCAAGAAAAGAAGCCACTTCCTGCATCCAGAGTTTCCAGAAGGAAGACAGATGGGAGCCACCACACCTTTCAACCCTGCCCCGACACCACAGTGTGGGGACAACTTCCTCACAGAGAACCGTCCCTACAGATCCAAGGCCAAAACTGGCAAAGGACAGGAACAATCAGCCAAAGGTTTAATTCAATCAAAAGACGACATGAGCACCACGAAAAAACAGCTCCACGTTGCTAAAAATCTAATAACGTAAGCCCTTTATTTATACATCACTCGAGTGTGCAAGGCCCATTCCCAGTTCTTATCTCATTTTATCCCCATAAAAACCTTCAGAGATGGATGCAGCAACTGTAATTTCCTCAATAAGAAAAGAAATAAGGGACTTGGAGGTCCAAGGGGCTTGGCACGTTTTCCAGAAGCTGCTGCTAAGCTCCCAGAACGAGGATCCAGGTTCCCTCTCCCTGCCTGGCTCTTTCTGCTGGGTGATATGGCCCCTGGGTCGGCTCTGACCGGTGGAAAGAGCCTGTGCTGCACTGCAGAGAACACCAGCTGCGAGCCAGGCCGCCCCGCGTTAAATCCCCCCCAAACAGCCGCCTCTAGTATGAAAAATAAACACAAAACTGTCTCTGGTTTATAGTCCCCTATAAATAAAAGCCATCCATTAAAATGCTGAGCATAGTACTTGGAAGGGGATCACTAAATGGCAACCTCGTGTTACTACGGCCGCACTCATGAAAACTCTCCCTTGGACTACTTCCCTGAAGCAACCGTTACCTCCTGCCCCGTCCGCTGGCAGACCCTGCGACAGAACGCACACCTGCTCTTGCGCGACAGCCCTCCTCCCTTGATTTCTTCCTTCTGACGCCTCTCCCACACCCAGACAGCCAGCGCGGAATCAGGCGCATCCACATTTCACCACGCTGGAGGCCAGGGAGAAAGCCCTCACTCCACAGCTCAATCCAGTCTCTCCAACTTGAGAACGGAGGCAACTCGAACACGGCTGGGCCCAAGAGTCCACCTCCGTGACATCTACTCCCAACGAGCCCCGGGAAGACAATGAGTTATTTATCAGAACCGAGGGAGAGCGCGCCTTGGAGGTCTATGGGGGACGCAGCACCTCTCCACGGGACAGACCGCAGCCGGCCCTATGACACGGGGCGCCCAGGAGGCCGGAGGCGCCCACGCCTGCTCCCCGCGGAGTCCCCGGCGACAGTGCGGACCGCCAGCAGCAGCGGCGAGGACGCAGACGGCGCGCCCCGCGCAGGTGCCCTGCAACGCGCGTCCCAGGCGTCTCCCGTCCAGTCCCTGCGGAAGCACCGTAGCACGCCCCTGCACAGAAGGCGACGCTGAGGTTCGACAAGACTCACCAAGCGGCCTCGAGACACAGAAAACTAAGTGGCACAGCTAGGCTTTGAGCCCACTGCTCGCCTCAGAGCCGGCGAGCTTCACGCTGACGTCAGTTCTTTCATAGCGCGGAAGTAGAACTGCGGGACCGTCCGCTACACTCCGCAGGAAAGGGACCACCGCGTCCCCACCTACAAGCCTCAGTGCGATCTGACTCCTGAACCAGACCACAGATGGAGGAAACGGGAACTAGGGGCTCTGAAGAGCAGCGTGCGCATACCACGTACTAAGGCACCGTGTGTACCACGCACTAAGGCACCGTGTATTAACATGCATTTATCACGTAACCTTTTCACAAAAAAAAAAAAAAGGGGGGGGGGAGCATCTTATGTCCCGCTGACAGAGGACAGAAGCCACCTGCCAAAGTCCCAGCAGGGCCTCCACAGTTGCGGTGCAAGCAGAGCCCTGCGTGAGGCGCCACGGGGGTAGGGTGGGGGGTCCAGTACCCAGGCCATGCTCCACGAGCCGAGCTGAGCACTGGGGCGCCGGCTGCATCCGCCCTGACCACGTTTTCTGCTTGTTCACCCAGAAAGCAAGCCGGCTACTACCTCCCCGGCCCAGAGTGGGGCGCCTCTTTGTAACCCGCACAAAAGCCCTGTGTGTGTCAGCCCCAGCCAAGGCAATCAGGTGAAGCCCCAGGACTGGGACCTGGTCCACCTGAGTCCGGGATGGGTGCTCTTTAACTACCCCCACACTGCCACCCGGGGAGGTTAGCAGGCTCAGGCTTCAGAGGTTTCTGGAACAGAGCACAGCAATGCCTGTGTACACACAGAATGACCCTATTCGTGGGAGCAGTCCAGGAGGGACAACACAGAGATTTACACTTGGACGTCAGCTTCCACCCTCAGACTAAAATCTGTGACCCCTCTCTGGCATCCCGTCCTTGATCCCAGAGAAGTGCTTTCCCTGCTGCCCTGCACAACTGCCTCTTTGCCTACCTGCGACCCCCCAGCCTGGAGGAGGGCCCAGTGGGAAGAGCGCCCCGTGCGCCCCGCACTCTCAGCACGGAGCAGAGCACCCAAGCATCTGACAGGTGCGTGATGTCTGAATAAAGAAACGGGGTGTGAGGGAAGGCAGAGATAAAAGGAGAAGAGCTCCACTGGGAGGTCTGAAAGGGGAAGAAGATCGCAGAGGCTCTCCAGGGACCCCCGTGAGTTCCAGCCCCAGCAGGTCCCCCTGTCCCAGCCGCCATCAGGATGAACGAACATGTGCACGCACACTCACCCACCACTCACACCCAAATACACACCCACATACATCCTCAGTCACAACCACACGCACGCACGTTCTCTCTGTAAGGCAATTTTTTCTTGGACACAGCCAGAGATCTGATGGGGAAGAGAGGAGAAAATGAAAGGTTCTTAGGCAGACCACTTCCTACATGAGCAAAAAAGATTAAAAGGCTATAAAATAAACCAAAGGATTTAGGAACCTTCCTGTTATAAAGGGAGACCAAAACAATAAATCAATTACTACTCAGTTAAAGGTTTAATTAAACCATTTCAAGTATCTCTCAAGTTAAAATGAATTGTGAAGGTTAAACCTGAATAGAAGTCATTAGAGAGAAACTAAGCTTCTGGAAGCCTCGAATTTTACGGACTCACAGAGAGAAAAAGGAAGACTTGGGGTTCTTAATGAAAGACTTTTGAAGAAATGTTCTCATATTAAGACTCTGCATTTAATTAAAGTCTTAAATACTTTTAAAAATTAAACTGTACAGGCAACTAATCTTCCCGTATGTGCACACCAAAAAAAGAGAAGAAATGTGTTCAAGAAAAATTTAAGTCAAAAGTCAATTAGTTAATAAAGGAAAATAATTTTTAAAGTAGCTTCGTAGTAAGAATCTGATTATACACAGAGCAGTACAAGAGCAGGCAAATGCCGTCAGGGCAGCTGGGCCCAAATCCCACCCTCCCACCTACTAACTGGGTCACCGTGAGCGGGTGGTTTTAAGACCTCCAGTCTCTGAGCCACAAATTCCTCAGTTATAAAAATCTGGGCTTCAGTAAGGAAACGGAAGACGCGGACAGCACTACAGACCAGCAAAACCTAACACTTATCTATGCGAATGTGCCACCATCAGTAGCAGACTATAAATTTTTCTCAATCACACAGGGAACAGTCTCTAAGATAAACCATGTTAGTCCATATATCAAGTTTCAATAAATGTGTAAGGGCTCAAATACATACAAACTATGTAAGCTGAAATTAGAAATAAATAACTCATACAAGTGAATGACCAAAAAAAAAAAAACCCAAAAAAAACAAAACAAAACAAAACATAACCCAATTAAGAAATGGGCAGAGGAACTGAACAGACATTTTTTCAAAGAACACATGGAGATGGCCGAGAGACACATGAAAAGATGCTCAACATCACTCGTCAGGGAAACGCAGACCAAAACCACAGAGAGATACCACCTCACACCTGTCAGAAGGGCTATTATCAAAAAGGGAGGAAATAACAAGTGTTAGAGAGGATGTGGAGGAACGGGAACCCTCTTGCACTGTTGGCAAGAATGCAAACTGGTGCGGCCACTCTGGAAAACAGTGTGGAGGCTCCTCAAAAAATTAAAAACAGAACTGCCCTACCATCTAGAAACTCTACTTCTAGGTATTGAAGAAAATGAAAACACTAATTTGAAAAACTACACACACATCTTCATTCACTACAGCATTATTTAAAATAGCCAAGATACGGAAGCAGCCTAAGTGTCTACCGACAGATGAATGGGAAAAAAAGTTGTGTTATGTCTGTGTACACACACACACACACACACACACACACACTGGAATGTCTCTTAGCCATAAAAAATAATGAAATCTTGCCATTTGTGACAACACAGATAAACCCAGGGAGTATTATGCTAAGTAAAATAAGTCTGAAAGAGAATGATAAATACCATATGATTTCACTTATATACAGAGTCTAAAAAAAACAAAACAGAAGTAGAGGACAAACAGGTGGTTGCCAGAGGGAGAGGGATGGGGGATGAGTGAAACACATGAAGGGGATTAAGAGGTGCAAACTTCCAGCTATAAAATAACTAAGTCATGGGGATGAAAAGTACAGCATAGAAGGGGCACCTGGGTAGCTCAGTCGGTTAAGCATCTGCCTGGCACTCGGGTTGTGATCCCGGGTTCTGGGATTGAGCTCTGCATGGGGCTCCCTGCTAAGTGAGAAGTCTGCCTCTCCCTCTCTCTCTGACCCTTGCCGCTGCTCCTGCTCTCGCTCGTGCTCTCTAATGAGTAATTTTAAAAACCTTAAAAAAAAAAAAAAGTACAGCATAGGGAAGATAATCGATAATATTATAATAACTTCAGTGACAAATGGTGACCAGAGCCATCACGGTGATCATCTCATAATATATAGGAATATCAAATCACTATCTTACACACCCTGCCACTATTGTAACATGTATTCCAATTAAAATTTAATTTTAATAAAGAAAAAACAGGGGCGCCTGGGTGGCTCAGTCATTAGACATCTGCCTTTGGCTCAGGTCATGATCTCAGGGTCCTGGGATCGACCCCCCGCATCGGGCTCCCTGCTCCATGGGAAGCCTGTCTCTCCCTCTGCCACTCTCCCAGCTTGTGTTCCCTCTCTCACTGTCTCTGTCAAATATCAAACAAATAAATAAATCTTAAAAAAATAAAGAGAACAGACATTTATAAATCTCAAAGATACATGGAAATTAAATGGTGCTCCTAAATAATGAATAGGTCAAAGAGGGTATCGAATCAGGAAACAACACTGAGATGATCAAGAGGAAACACGACATGCAAACACA
Source organism: Enhydra lutris kenyoni (assembly GCF_002288905.1). Taxonomy (NCBI): domain Eukaryota; kingdom Metazoa; phylum Chordata; class Mammalia; order Carnivora; family Mustelidae; genus Enhydra; species Enhydra lutris. The sequence continues at coordinate 7,955,653 of NW_019154098.1, read as the reverse complement.
GGTGGGATGCAGTGAGAACAGGTCCACAAAGCTGTAAATGTAAATGCCTGTGTGAGACACAGAGAGATCTCCCATCGGTAGCCTACTCCTCTAACCCAAGAAACCAGAGAAAACAGAAGCAAACCAAATGCACGCCAAGCAGAAGGACAAAAAGTAAAAATTAAACGAAAAACAGAAGATAGAAATCAAAAAACTGACAAACTTTTAGCTAAACTCACCAAGGAAAAAGAGGTAAGATTCAAACAGCTAAAATCAAGAGTGGAAAATGGAACATTACCACTCATCTTACAAAAAGGTGTTTTGTTTTGTTTTGTTTTGTTTTGTTTTTAATTCTCAGGGATACTGTGAACAAGTAATTATTTCCAACAAATCAGAGAACTTTGATGAAATGGATAACTTCCGAGGACACATACCACTGAAAGGAATTCAAAAAGCAACAGAACATAGTCACACACCTGTTGCAAGCAAAGAAACTGAACCGGTAATACAAAAACTTCCCACCCAAAGGCCAGAATTAAAGGGCTTCACCAGTGAATTCTATCAAACATCAAGAAGAACTAACACCAACACTTCCAAAATCCTCCAAAAAACAGAGGAGGCAGGGACACTTCCCAGCTCGTTCTGTGAAGCCACTATTATTCTGATTCCAAAACCAAAGACATCAGAGAAATGGCCCTCCATAAGATTTCTGAATACAAACCCTAATCTCTTCATCAAGGTTCCAGCAGACCAGCTCCACGAGCACATGAAAAAGGATTATGCAGTATGACTGAGTGGAATGTATCCCAAGAACAAAAGAGTGGTTCAGGGTATGAAAACCCAACCACGTAAGTCAGCGCATTCCTGGCACGAAGGGGAGAGAGAACACATGGTCATCCCCATTGAGGGACAGACCATGGCCGCAGGGCAGGTTCAGGGGGGAGACGGGCCTGGTGGGCTGGTTGTCGGGGAGACGGAGAGGAGGATGGATCTCAAGGAAGAGGGGGACCCAGGGTGGTGTCCTGAGCGGACAGCCATACCTCTCACTACCATCAGGAACAAGGGCGAGGACAGAAGACAGCATACGCGTCCCAGAAACCACTGATGCGCAGAATTCCAGGAGGAGATCTATCTGTGCTCTCATCACTTGCTCATTATTTATAAATGAAATGAAAAATTCAAATTATTTTATCTCATTCACATTTCATGTTAGTTGGAAGAAAAAATAAGCAAAGCTGAATAAAAACAGAATTAAAGCTTTGTAACCACCTTTCTCAACGTTGTCAGCCCATTAATCCATGTGACTTCTATCTGCCATATGAATTTTACATAAGAGATTTTATCCGTTCTTCTGAGTTTATAGAAGCTCAACCCCAGAGGCAACACTCAAAGTTCCTGACTAAAGCTCTGGTTCCAACTGTTAAGCCACACTCTTTGGAAAGCCAATGCATCTTAACCACTCCGCAGGACTGTGGCCATAGGGAATGTGGACGAAATCAGGGGTCCTCCAGTGAGGTCTGGACAGATGGGCCTTACTCACCCCCAGACTCAGTGGCAGAGGGAGGGGTGGCTGAACTGTAAGGCCCTGGCATTAGGCAGATTCTTTTTTTTTCCAGCTTTACTAATGGATGATCGACCAACCAAAATTGCATATATTTAGGTCACACGATTTGTTTTTTTAAGATGCACGACAAGATGGCTTAATGTACATATACACTGTGAAATGCTCACTACAATTGACAGGAGAACCATCTTTCTCTTTTGGTGAGAACACTCACGATCTACTCAGTCAGGAACTCCAAGTATACGCTACAGTACCGTGAACTGTAATCCCCAGGCTGCGCGTCAGATCCCCAGAACCTACCCAGCTCAGAGTCTGTACCTCTTGACTATCATCTCCCCATTCACCCAACTCCCGGGCAACCATCGTTCTACTCTTTGGTTCTGTGAATTCACCTATTTTAGATTCGACATTTATGTGAGATCATACAGTATGAGTCTTTCTGCATCTAGCTTATTTCACTTAGGATAATGTCTTCCGGATTCATCCATGCAGCAAACAGCAGGCTTTCCTCCTTTGTTAGGGCTGAATAACATTCCTGTGTGTGTGTGTGTGTGTGAGAGAGAGAGAGAGAGATCTTCTGAATCCACTCATCTGCGGACACTTAGGTTATCTATTGTAAACGAATCTGCAATGAACACGGTGCAGATCTCTCTCCGCCTTGTTGATTTCACTTCCTTTGGATACATTTCCAGAAGTGAGACTGCTGGATCACGTGGTAATTCTATCTTTACTTTCTTGAGGAACCTCCATCCTGTTCTCCATAGTGGTCGCACCAGTTCGCATTCCCACCAACAGGGCACAAGGGTCCCTTTTCTCTACATCCTCGCCAACCCTGGTTATCTCGTCCTGCTGAGGACAGCCGTTCCCACCACACGCGAGCTGAGCGCTCCCTGCGGTTTGGACTTGCATGTTCCTGATGGTTAGAGACACTGCGCACCTTTTCACGCACCTGTTGGTCATCTGTACGCCTTCTTCAGGAACATGTCTGTTCAGCTCTTCTGCCTGTTTTTAATCCGGCTACTCGGTAGATTCTTAATGCCACACTGACCTCCCTCCCCCTCCTCTTCCCAAAAGCAAAGACACTCAAATGGGCACCATCGGTTGAGATGTGATTACGTGGCACTTCCCACCTCGGACCTGCCTTCCCGAAGTGGGGAGAGGACAGATCCAGCCCCGAGGCCCGTGCCAGGGCTGAAGCGCCGCGGGCCCAGCTCAGCCGGCTGCAGGTGAGGAGACACGACGACGCCCGCTTCTCCTCGCTCGCCGCCGCCAGGCTCACCAGGGCTGGGTTTCCTCAGCTTCAGCTCACGCCACTCCCAGTAACCAGCAGAGCTTCGCCTAACTCCAACAACTTAAACCTCAGTCAGGTGTATTTCTCTGCGCTCCCTCGAACGGCCAGAGGGACTCATTAACCAAACATTGTCTGTCTGGAGTCGCTCCTCGCTAACGATGTCGGACAGAGGATCAATAACGCGGCTGCTGGGAAGCGCCAGTCTGAATCCGCCCAGGAACGAGCACTAGGTCATCCGTGCGGCTGACGAGTCCTGCCGCGGAACAGACCATCCTTCTGTGCAGGGGCCTGGCGGGGGTCCCTCGCCATATAAGAACGGTTTTGTGGGGGCTTTTTGGAATTGCCATGTGCAGCTACGCTTCCTCTACTCCGTATTCTCTTGGCCTCGGGGACCTCATTACAGCACCTCGGCGGCGTCTCGAGCCAGCCGCCTTCCGCGCCGGGGCCGTCCAGCGGGACACGTCTGGATGCTGCGGAAAAAACGGATCTCACTCCGCACGCTGCCTGCGGACCCGGAGGAGTCTGTGCGGATCAAAGGTTTACACGCTCGTTCAGGAACGCTGTGCCTCGGGTTGTGTATCCTTACACATTCATCACGCATGTTAGAATAGCTCCCCTTTATTGTCTTCCGTGCTGGGCGTCACCTGGTGCCACAGGCACATCCCGCCTGTGACAGGCACATTCATCTTCATTTGTCAGGTAAGCACGGGGAGGCTCAGAGAAGTCACGTCCTGTGCTTCCGGGAACGCAGCGCGCGGGTCCCAGAGCCGGGTGACAGCTCGTGCTCTGTACACTGTGGGAGGCTACCCCCTCCTCTCATGCACTCCCTCCTTCCTTCACGCGTTCCCTCCTCCTCCTACAGCCAGGCGCTGGAGAAGCTCCCGCACGGGCCGGGTGCGGTGCGCTCACACACACACTCCTATCCGAGCGGGCCTAGAGCTGGACAAGGACTAGCGCTCTGGGCTTCAGGGCCCACCAAACACAAACCTAGTGTCAAAGTACGTGTGAGCAAATCACCACCATCGCCACCAACAGGCACGTCCGTGGCCGTGGCCTCCCCCCACCCGGAACCCCAAGGCCCCTTACCATCTCCACTTCTGCTCCGGTTGGTGGGTTCAGGTGTACTCAGAGGTCTGAGGGGAATGATGATTTCATCCACATTAACCCCTTCTTCCGTGTGCTTCTCAGAAACGTGGGACAGTAGCTCTGACTGGTTGGGTGAGAAAAGGTTACAACATTTGCACATGAAGATGGCTGTGTTTTCTGTAAGGAAAAAAAAAAGCAAACTATGTTATTTCAACCTAACAAAAACAATGATTACTTCCAATCACCGAAGAAAAATACTGAAGGCTGCCCTTCTGAGCTGTGGCCGGCCTCCAACAGACTGTCCCTCTCGTGGACGCCTCCAGACCAGGCAGCTCACTTCTAACTTCAGGTGGCCCCAGTCGCCAGAAAATTCATTCTTCAGTCCTCCTGGCTAGTGTCTAATGTGGGCAAACCCTGCCCTCCCCGCCCGCGTTACCCAAATATACCCAACGTCCCAGATTCCAGCATTGACATGGCAAGGTAAAAAGAAAAAAAGAAAAAAAAAAGTAGGAAACTGCAAAACCAAAATCCAACCTTCAAATGAATGAACCTCACTGACAGCAATTAAGTGCTCTAGCTAGGCTCTCTCAAATTAGGTACAAGGAAAAATTGATCAAAACAGCATTTCTCAAGAGCCAAGACACCTTTCGCTGGCTGGTATACGGACTAAAAACAAGAAGAATGGGAATCTGTTGATTTTTTTTTAAGCCACTTAATTCCTATTTGAAAGCATTACCACCATTCACAAATATTTACTAATAGTCCATTACTTTCATCCCATTATACTAGGCAGGAAGATGTAATGGGAAAAAGCTCCTTTCTGAGTCTCAGATAACTGTCGGTACATAGAGGAATATTAAATTCAGGATCAAAAAACTAATTAAAAGCTAGCTCTTTTTTTTAACAGCGCAGAGGAGAACCGGATGATGGAAGGGACACCGGCTTTGAAGCCCGACAAACCCAGACTACATTCCCAACCCCGCTGGGAATGAAGAAGCTGGGAAGCGCAGCGACCTTCAGGAGGTAGTAATACCCCCGGGCTGCCGGAATGCACTAGGAGAGGCCGCTCCCCGGCCAGCTGGGCAGTGGGAACACCGTACACCACAGCCCTGACTCAGTCCAGCTCTCCAGCTACCACGTACCCTCGCCCACACCCACACTCCCTGCTTCCCCCCACCCTCACCAGCCTCACGGGGACTCAACCCTGCCCGGCAGTCACACAAGGTCTCCGGGCCACCTGCTCTCTCTGGAGGCTGGACAGACACATGGCAATCCTGCAGGAGCTCTAGGCCATCTGCTCTCCGCGGACGGTGGACAAATGCTTCTTACCGCGGCACTCCCGCCTCCCAGCCTCACACTGGGCTGCTGACCTTGCTTCCTATGCCCCCACGAGCCTCCTCCCCCACACCTGCCCACCCACCCGCATCCTTCCCCACCCGCCCCGCCTTGCTCCTGTTGCTATGACGGTCGGCACCTGCAGTGCCACGGAAGGTGTGTGTGTTGTGGGAGGTGGGGCGGGGGTCCGTGGGGGCAGGCCACCCCAGCGCGCGCAACATTTCTGTCACTGATACTGTTTAGTACCAGTGGCTCAGGGACGTGAAAAAGCAAAAAAGCAGGCCAACATTTAAATGTCGTTACTGCTTTAAAATTCTCTAAAGACAACACAACCCGGGACGCCTGGGTGGCTCAGTTGGTTAAGCAGCTGCCTTCGGCTCAGGTCATGGTCCCAGCGTCCTGGGATCGAGTTCCGCATCGGGCTCCTTGCTCATCAGGGAGCCTGCTTCTCCCTCTGCCTCTGCCTGCCACTCTGTCTGCCTGTGCTCGCTCTCTCTCTCTCTCCCTCTGTCTCTGACAAATAGATAAACAAAATCTTAAAAAAAAAAAAAAAAAAGACAACACAACCCTTGTGCCTACACCTGGGAAGACCGAACCCACAGCCCACCCTGGAAGGCCACTGGATACGTGGGACCTGCGTGCATGGAACCCCAACCCCTCCCGCCCAGCGACAGTGTTCCAGAAACTTCTGCTTCTCTCTCCAGACCACCAATTCTTCCCCTCTGCCACTTGCTGCATGCTTATCTTTCCTGTCTTAAAACAAAAATCTTTCTTGATCTCCACCCCCCTGCTCTCCCCCACCCCATTTTTCTCTTCCTCTTTGCTGCAAAACTCTCCGACCAGAGAGAAAGGCAGTGGGCCAGCCTGACGCTGCCCCAGTGAGGACAGAGCCCTTTGAGGCACTGAGGCCGCAGGACCAGGTCTCCCTCTGGACCCAAAGGAAGGTGGAGTAACGACCCACGAGAGTTCATCCCTACCAAACAACACTGGAAACAGAAATTTAACAAAGCAGAACATTGCTTCATCAATGAAGATCTCTCATGAATACTGCCAATCGATATTTTATTTTTCTCCAAGAAATGCTTTATTCCTAAGGAACCCGAAAGGCTTCCCGTTCAAACACGAAGAGATTACAGAAACAATTCTAGTCTTTATATGAGGCCATGTTGTTTTCGACGTGCTTCCTGCTGACCCTACAACGACTCCACGATTTAGGCAAAACAGGGTTTGTAAAGCCCCTTCCACGGGCAAGGAAACGGAGCCTGAGAGAGGAGAGCGGCTCGCCCGAGTCACGGTCGGCAGGGAGCAGGGAGCAGACTGTCGGCCACCTGCTTCCGACAGGAGCTGAGTGTGGCTACACACTGGCGCGGCGCTCCTTCAGGTTGGGCTAAAATGCTCACCGTGGTGGCCCACAGCGTCTGAATGACAAGCCCCGCCAAGAGCACAGCCCCCGCATCAGCCATCAGTTTCCTTTGTGCTCATTCCAGCGCGTACTGGGCAGTGGCCACGAGTGGACCCCCCAGAGGCCCCCGTCACAGACACAGCTCGGGCGTGCAGCCCTGACTGCACGGCGACAGGGACACGGCACACCCCAGCCACATTGAACAGTTTCTACGAAGCTACTTCCCGACAGACTCTACGTGGTACTGACTTCTGTGATGCTCTTGGGAGAAAGGGAATCCAGTGACATTTAACAGAGCAGAACTTCCAGTGACTGCAGCATTTAAGTGTGAGGTTCAGGGACAGGCACACCAGTCCCTGTCTGGAGACCAGATTAATGAGACGACGTCTGCATCTACACATGACAAAGCATGGGAAGTAAGCATGTAAGTCAGGCAGCTGTTACCTGACTATTCCACACCCCCTGAAGGCCGGGCTGGCACCTGGCCTTGGCCCACACGCTTCCCATGCCCGTAGCTCTTTGGGTAGGCAGATGGAGACTAGACCCAGAGCTCCCAGGGGCGGGCATTGAGATAAAGACATGTGTGACCCAGGAGAACCATCACTTCACCGAGGGTGGGGGCGGCCGTGAGCCTGTGGGCCCCAGGAGGCGGAGAGGCTGGCCTCCCCACCACCCCCTGGCCATGCGGCCAGGGAAGCAGTGAAGGTGGAACGCAGAACTACCAGACCCAGGCCCCCGGTCTCCGTGGTGCCATGTGGCCCTTTCCAGGTCAGCACTGGTAAGGGACACAGCCACGTAACTGCCAATAGGACCACACAACTACTCCCCCATGAGCTATGCCAGTGGGTGGGTGGGCTCTGTGTTGCCACCTGCCATGCAATCTTGGCTTTCTATGTTTTTTCCCCAGATTTTATTTTTAAGTAATCTCTACACCCAATGGGGCTCAAACTTACAACCCTGAGACCAAGAGTCACAGCGCTCCCACAACTGAGCCAGCCAGCCCCCTGATGCAATCTGGTATGTTTAAGGGCAGCTGGCCCTGGAAGTCCAGACAGAATATACAGTGTTCCTCCTTGAACATCATCTGTGACTGTCCCCAGACCGCCGACCGGGAGGGAACCCGGGCACTCTCTGGAGATGCCCAGAAAGCAGGGTGTGAACAGCAAAATGCCAGAAGAGGCAAACAAAGTGTCGGCTCAGGCCGCCTCCCCCAAATACTAGGAATTGTTATTCCACCAAAATAACAACAAAGGAGCTCTTTTCATTTTTTATAGGGGACTAATATGGAAAAATGTATCTTATACCCTGAAATATAATCATAATTATGTTGTCAGCTAATTCTGATAAAGATGCTATAATTTGGATACATTTTTAGGTCCAATTACTGCGCACTCATCCTCAACAAAAGGATTCAAAGAGAAAACTACATGTTCAATACAAGGAAAATCACAGAAGTTTGGAGTTTGAGTGTTCCATTTCTATGAACTATTTGCCAGTTTTCAACAGTTACTCTGTACTATTCAAAAGGATAATCTTAAAATAACTGCATAAACAAGTCCTAATTTCTGAACTCTGATTTGCAAATACTCCTGGCCAGGAAAAACTACATCCTGCCCATGACCTCTGACTTCCGCCTGCTCACTACCGCCCTGCCTGGAGACCCAGAGATGGCGGAGCCTCTGACCCCACTCCCTGAAGAAGGTCATGAAGGGGCTCGTAGGTCCTGGGAGGTTGGTTAGGCCCCTTTGCCACTGGGAAGGGTCACTGGGGGCCAACAGGTCCTAGCCCTTCCTCTGTCAGCGGGCAGCACATGTGTCAGCTGAAGCTGGCCTGCTCCTGAGGGACCCCTCGCCCCCAAAAAAATCCCAGGCCCTTGGATAAAGAGGCAAAGAGGGTCCGCTCAGCTTTGAGTGGATGCCACGTGCTCCACCCCGCTCACAGGACGGCCTGGCCCCAGCACACAAGGGCAGCCTTTCCCTTCTGTTGTTCTTTCTAAGTCCACCTCCTCTGGGAGGTCAAGGTGTGATAACCAGAGCAAGGCAGGATGCAGGCATTCCGGGGCTCCTGGCCCTATAACAGAGCTGCTTCTTATGACTCTTATCACTGATGACAGAAGTTACCGTATGAATACACGCTCATCATGAAACAGCTAAACAACATGAAACCCCACAGAATAGAGACAGCCCCCTTATCATCCCCTCTAGAACAAGGGCATCACTGACCACTTTGGTGTGTATCCGTCCAGACCTTTTGCTGGGAGACAGGGAGACTGAGAAACCTCATGCGCACCCACCCTTTCCCTCCCCTTGGGGGCCCCCATGCCCTGGCCCCTCCACACCCCCTTCCCTGGGGTCCTGCTCCCAGCACTGAGCTCAGCACATGAGCTGCCCTACAACAGCCAAAGCCCAGCCCCCAACCCTGCCAGCAAAGGCCAAGCCAGAAGCTAGGACTTCCACCTGACCCCGTGGTTAATGAAGCCCCCTTCCTACTCCCTGCTGGGCCGGGGTCAGAGGTGACGCAGTACAGAGTCAGGACTTTCTGTACCTCCTTACCACGGTGATGGAGGCACTCCTGCCCCTCCTGCCCAGCAGTGCTGGGGCACACCTTTTCCACGGCGTCCCTAGAGGCCGAGAAGGGAGCCTGGACTTCTACCCTCCCTGGCGGTGACAAGGCCATACCCCACTTCTCCACCAGGGCAGGGTCAGAAGAGTCTGCTAAAACAGAAGATTTAAATAAGATCCAGACTCTCATAATATGACACCAAAAATGCCCAGGGTTCAATCAAAAATCATTCCTCGTAATTTTTCAAGAATCAGGAAAATCTCAAGTTGAATGACAAGAAACACTCAAGACACCCACACGAGATGATACAGATATCAGAATTATTTGACAAAGATTTTAAGGCAGCTATCACAGAAACAGTTTAATGAACAAGTATGAACACACTTGGAACAAATGCAAAGGCACAATGTCTTCAGCAAAGGAAGAGAAAATATAAGGAAAAAACAAATGGGAATCTGAGAAACGAAAAATGCAATCACAAAAACTCAACGGATGGGCTCAAAACAGAATGGAAAAGACAGAAGAAAGAATCCGTGACCTTGAGGATAGAACAAGAAATAGCACACAATCTCAACAGTAGGGAAAACAGAAAAAACTGAACAGAGTCTCAAGGATGTGTGGGACCATAACAAAAGATCTAACGTGCACATCATCAGTGTCCCAGGACAGGAGAAAGACAGCGGGGCTGGAAAGTATTCAAAGAAATAATGGCTGAAGATTTCCCAAATCTGGCATAAGACCCAAACCCACATTCTGGAAGGTCAGCAAACCCCTACCAGGATGAACCCAATGGTACCTGTGCCAAGGCCCACTGTCAACAAATATATGAAAACTAGAGCCAAGAGAGAACTGGGAAAACAAGCTCCTGTGTGAGAAGCCATTCGAGTGACAGCGGATTTCCCATCAGACACGATGGAGCCACGAGGAAGTGGCATTTTGTTCAAGAGCAGCAAGGAAGCAACTGTCCCCCTAGATCTCTGCATCTAGCACAAAGAGTCTTCAGAAATAAAGGGGGGAGGGTGCCTGGGTGGCTCAGTGGGTTAAGCCTCTGCCTTCAGCTCCAGTTATGATCCCGGGTTCCTGGGATTGAGCCCCAAGTCAGGCTCTCTGCTCAGCGGGGGGCCTGCTTCCCCTTCTTTCTCTGCCTGCCTCTCTGCCTACTTGTGATCTCTGTCTGTCAAATAAATTAAACAGAATCTTAAAAAAAAAAAAAAGAAAGAAAGAAAGAAAGAAAGGGGGGACCAAGACATCCCCAGAGGATGGAAAACTACAAAATCTTGTTGCCCAGAAGACTTAACCTCAAAGAATAGCTAAAGGAAGTTCTCTAAATAGAAAGGAAATGATAGAACAATGAATCTTGGGACATCAAAAAGGGGAAAAGTACAAAGGAAAATGTAAAACTATGGGTAAATACATCCGATTTTCCTTTTCCTTTTAGTTTTCTAAATTATTTTGACAGCTGAAGCAAAAAGAGTAAGTCTGTCTGATGCGGTCCTCAATGTCTACGGAGGAAACATTTACACTGTGTTATGAACAGAGGCTAAAGGGGGTGTAAAGGGTAATGTTCCTACTCCTCACTCAAACTGGCAAAACGTCCACAAACAGTTCTGCATCTTGACCGCGGGGGCGGCTACCTGAATCCATATACGTGATAAAAACGGACAAAACTCGGCACGCACGTCGTCCATACCGCATCGATCTCTTGCTTTGGACGTTGCACAACAGTTAGATGAGATGTAACCACTGGGTCGGGACGATGAAACGGTCTGGAGATGCATGGTGCCGACGGCTCCCAACACAGGAAATGGGCTCAATGCAACTAAAAATGGTCCCCATCCGATCCCAAACGCCCTACCTGGAACGGAGGAACATGGTGCCAGGAAGGGTGGAGTGAGGCGGCGCTGCAGACAGTAGGGGTCAGTCCCGGTCCCCACGCCCACTGCTGGGGGATGGCGGAGTGATGAGGGCTCTGAAAGGCCAGCACCCCAGGTCTCTATCAAGCAAGTCCCACACCATGTGTGCTCATCCCCTGCAGAGACCCGCCCAATGCCATCCACCCCCCGCTTAGCGACGCTCTGCTGGGGACACAGTAGGCGCTCAATAAGTAAATGTTAGATGAACTGAGGACTATAAACACGCTTAAACATTTATCAATACCCACAAGAAGACAAAATGCTACATTACTAGACTATTGGATTACTCTATTTAAAAGCTTTAGTTTAGAAAACTGTCTTCCTTCCTCTCCTTGATTAGTATAAATCACCCCTCTGCTCTGTAACCATTTTTACATGGACTGATTAACTTTGAACAGAGTCCAACAGTCAAAGCTCCGATCCCATTAAATTATCTATCTCGTAAGAAGACTAAGCTGGCAAATTCTTTCAGAATTTTTGTTTTCTTGTTTTTCACTTGCCCTTAAGTTATTAAATTCATAAGAGCTGGCAGCTTCCCAATGGGAGTGGAAATATTTTAACAACATAAAGCCAGATTGCTGTCATGGAATCCAATGTAATGAGAAAAGTCTCATTGTGTAGCTTAGTGCAACTTAAAATACCTTTCTCGTTCATCTTCAGGAAGAGGGGCCTGGGTTAGGACAAACCATTATTTTCCAATTAGCTGATCTGACAGAGCCTTCACCAGCTGTGGATCCGCCACATACAGCATCATCACCACGTTTCCTGAGAACCTGCTGTCACCAAAACGCAGGGAATACAAAGAGGAGTAAGTAGAAGAGCCGGAAGCTCCGGTCAACCACACCCTCGCAGGGCTCCACACCAGGCTCACACTGGGCGCCCTGGCTCTTCACAACAATCTAAGAAAGAGGTTTATTATTGTATTCCGTCAAATCTAAGACAACAGCTATTATAAGAGGCACGGATATTTTACATACTGTTCAACAAGATAAAAACACTGCCAAATAAGACACACTGGTTTCTTATCACACGGATTGCAGGATACCTCCTGATCTTAGAGACGCTACGGTGTGAGTCTCTGAATCAGCGAGACTGGGTGACACTTCCAGCTTCCCACAGAAGCACAGCTCAATCCCGGGGTTGGGGAGGGTGGGTGCGCACCCGAGAAGGCCTGACTCCCAACCTTGCTCTTATCCCAGAAGGCCCCACTTCCCCTCCTGCCACCCCCAACGCACACTGGGGCTGGGGGCCCCACATTCAGGCTTACTTCCATGACATACTTGAAACCCTGCTTTCCAGAAAGAGAAGGCAGATGTTTCCTGAGTACCAGGCACTTTCACACTCCATCACGTTTAATCCTAATGAGAGGGCTGATGCTAACATGTAAGACACCTCCTTGAGGAAGGGAAATGCACCCCTTCCTCAAGACACTAGCTCCCCCTGTCAGAAACTGGTCACAATATCCTGATTTTCTTGGAACAAGACACTCTATTACCATTTGCAAAAAACTGTCATAAGGAATATACAAAGCTATGAAGTGAAAGAGTTCCCTTAGATGTGCTGCCCTGAAGCAGTGTACAACCTGCACAGCTGTACAAAAAGGCCCTGCTACATAAGTCAGCCACATAGATACTGCTATCCCATGTTACAGATGAGGATGCTATAGCTTGTACAAGACAATCAAATTCAGACCTGCATAGTTCCAAAGCTACTTGGTCAGCGCTTCAGAAACTTACAACCTGGGAAGGATCACAGGCTGTGCGCACATGCGTGTGAACGTGTGTGTACATGCCACAGGAGAGCACGTGGAGAACACAGAAATCCCAGGGCTGAGGCAACTGGGGAAGACTGCTCAGGAGAGGGAAGTGGACCTGGTCCAGGAGTTGGTGGGACAGCAGGAGGCCAAAGGAAGCTTCCACAAAAAAGAAGCAGAGGTCAGCCAGCCAGTGGGGGTAGAACCCAACCCTTGAAAAGCCTTGAGAGTAACAAGGGGGAGAACAAATTCAAGGCAGGGAGGCACACAGGGATGCCTCCGGGAAGTGGGCAGCCACCTCTGGTCCTCGGAAAACCCACCACGGAAGCCTGCCACACAAATCAAGTCTGTGGGTTAGATGGGTCCTGAGGGATTCTGAGTTGGAACTCTGGAGAAAAGGCTTTCCATCTGGGTGACTGGGGCCTGCTGTTCGCCTGCAAGGGAAAGCCAGGGAGCGGGTCTGAGGACACAGAGTGCAGGCTCCAGGCTCACACCATCCGGCCCCAACACTCAGCAGTACGGACTGGCTCGGGGCAGGGGGGGCAGGGGGGGAGATTAGAAAGACCAGGTCTTTCTCCTTCACAGACTCGGGGTTCTTCAAATCTTCCACAGTCATGATTACATGTGTAATCCGAGAAAGAAGGGAGATTTTTAAACCCCCCTCAAACAGATATTAGAAATAAAGGGAGAGTAAATGACAAAATAAGGTCTCCCCTTGGGGAAGGAAGACACTGATCCCAGGCAGCTTGGTCCAAACACTGGCCAGAAGAAGGGAGGCCACAGTTGCGGACACTGAGCAGGAGACACAAACTCCGGACACAGGACAAACGTTTCCTGTGTCTGATGATGTTTTGGTGTTTCTCTTGGAGGCAGCGTTCAGACATCTGACTGGGCGGACGAGGGTGGCTGGGGTCATTACGCCTCATGCCTCTCTGCTGTTCTCTAATGAAATGTTAGCCTGACAAATAACAGTGCATCGTGTTCAGGGGTGCCCAGGTGGCTCAGTCAGTTAAGCGTCCAACTCCTGCTTTCTTTCGGCTCAGGTAACGATCTCAGGGTCGTGGGATCAAGCCCCGCGCCAGGCTCTATGCTCAGTGCTGAGTCCGCTTGAGATTCTCTCTCTGACCCTCCCCCTGGCTCATGTGCATCCTCTCTCTCTAAAATAAATCAATCAATAAAATCTTAAAAAAAAAAAAAGTGCATAGTATTCAGCTGACCAAAAAAGAAGAAAGGTGGGGGGGAGAGGAAATTGGTTTAACCAGTAAAGCAAGATAGATTCAGACTTGGAATTGATAAGGAAAAAGCTTCCTTGACACAGAAGAGCTATGCCCACCACAACGACACGCCTGGTGGGTGCAGAGAGCCAAGGCATGAAGCGCCAGATTCCAAAACTACAAATGGGTGGGCCAGGTGCACAGAGGGTCCGGATTCAGGGGAGGCTGGACAGGACAAGGCCCCGGAACTCCCACAGCTGGATGCTCTGGGAACGTTCCCACATGTGCGCCAAGAGCAGGGGAGGCCTGAAGTGGCCGCCTCAGCCTCCCCCCACTCCCTAGGAGAAGAACAGTATTATCCTGCCTCCTTCGCTCACAAAGACCTTGTGTCTGTGATGGCACCTGACCTGTGAAGGAGCTAAGTGTCACCCCAACTGCCACCACCACCATCGCCATCATCCTCAGTCTATGGAGGAGAAAGATAGGGCTCCGAGAAGTTAGCCAGCTGCCAAGGAGCCTCTCCAGATAAATCACAAAGTCAAAACCTGACCAAGACCTTCCAATGGGCCACCCGCCTGGCGGCCAACACTGTGCTGGGACAGACGTGTTTATTTCCTGGGACACAACATCGAGTCACTGCAAGGAATGCAAGCCCAGGTCCCCAGCCCACAGCCCGCATCATGGTTACAGAGACTTTTCTAAGGATTAATTACAACTAGGAAGAGGAGCTACACCAAAAGGGGGACTTCGCTCTCCGTGTGTGTGTGTGTTCTAATTCACAACGGCAATTCACTCCAGGGAGCAATATGCTGGGAAAGGAGCACGCCAGACGTGGGTGCCACCCCCTCCCCAGGGCTACACAGGTAATAAGCATGCCCGCTGCACAGCCTGGCAACAGGGAACCACCACATGCAGGACCAAGAGCTTTTTTTAGAAAACACACACACACACACACACACACACACACACACACACACACACGCTCACACACACACACATTAACAAAACAAAAACATGCGTTGTTACCAACACACAGGAGAAAGGAGCAGGTGCCATACGCGTGCTAGCAGCACCCTCTGGTGGTCCATCAGGGCACTGCAGCCTCCATGCACGGGGCAGAAGAAGTGTTCCACAAGGAAAATGTGGCTAACCTCTCCTGATCCCTAATTCTGGCAGGCACCACAGTTTGCCCACACCCACTTAACCTTCTCATAAATCCAGAGGGGGAGGGGCCGATGTCTCCCCCCCCCCTTTTTTTTTTGAAGAATTTATTTATTTGAGAGAGAAAGAAAGAGTGTAAGAGCCCAAGAGCAGCAGGAGGGAGAGGCAGGCTCCCAGGGCAGGACGCGATCCCAAGACCCTGGGATCATGACCTGAGCCAAAGGCAGACACTCAGGCGACTGAGCCACCCAGGAGCCCCTCTGCTATCCCCACTTTAGATGAGTAAGCCGAGTCCAGGGAGGAGACTGCCAGGTCATGCAGCGGGGGCACACACCCCAACACATCCCAGGCCCAGTGCCCAGGCTAAATGAGTCACCACGTGACATTTACTGCTGCTTTTTGAGTGGGGAGAGGACCCGTCCCGGCAGCCCAGTCCTGGCCAGCCCAGCAGGTGAATCAGACCCAACACCAACCAGGGGCCCTCTGTCCTCATCGCAAAGAACCACTGCCTAGCCAGTTCTCAATCTGCACTAAAGTTATTTTCAAGTCTTACGGTGCTCTCCTATTTACAGCCATAGTCTGTGTGAAAGAAATGCGGCTGAGCCGAAGAAGCCTGACTCAGAAGACAGGGGAGCATCCATTCCCACGGTGTACAAAAGCAACACGATTCCTCTTGCACTGTTTTGAGTCGGGATGGGGTTACCTACCCTTGGGCAGGTGCTGGGTTCGGGGGCTTCTTGGATATGGTGGTTCTCTGCTTGGATCCACAAGGAATTCTGTCTGTGAACTCATAGACTTGTCTATTCTATAAACACCCTTCTACATGTATTCTATATATCAACTTGAAAAAAGCAAATTTTAAAGGAAAAAAATGTAAGGAAAAAAGCAGATTCTGATTTGCAAGTGGATCTCTTATTTAAAATGACACAGGAGGTGAGAGAGAGGGCAGCCATGACGATCAGACCCGGGCGTGAAGCCTCCTCTGCCCAAGGAGCCGTGCGTCCCTGGCACCTGTGGGTCTCCTGAGGGTCTGTTTCCTCGTCTGCTGTGGGGGCACCGCACAGGACCAGCTCAGGAACCAACACCTCAAAGACCAGCGGTAGGAAGTGCACCAGCCTGAGGCAGGGCCTGGATACACCATCCCCTACTGGGTCCCCCTGACCATATGACAGATTCGGTGGAAGTCTGTGAATCTCTACAAGTCCAGAACAGAAGTGGCCCTCAAATGAAACGGGGTCTTTGAGCCTCAATGACAGCGCCCCCTGGGCCCAAGCAAGGGAGTGGACATAGTCCCACCCGACAGCGCCTCCACTACAGCCCGCAGGCCCTACAGGCATCTGCCCTCCCGCCCACACCCCACACCCACAAATCATCTCCCAGGTGCCCTCCCAGCTCCGAGGATGGGGGGGCTGAAGCTCCAATAGGGGCGCGCCCTAATCTGTGGTATTATCACGCCCCTCATAAATGCTGATGAACACACCAGCTTCTGTAACTCACCAAGTTAAGGTTTTTATTCAACGGGAGGGAGAAATCCTATGGGTGTTCCTTTGCTGGAACTGGATTAACAAAATAAGATAAGAAATGCTCAGGATCAGCTATAATTAATGCTGGGCCAACAGTTGCATTATAATTTTATGCATACACATTTCTTCCATGTTGAAAGTTGGCAGAATTTTTTTAAGCTATTTTTAAGCACTCCCCGAGTGCGAGCCTCGGGCAATGGAGTATATGCGCGTTTAACATAATCCAAAGTGCAGAGCTGGCCCCCTTCCTTGGGAAGGCACCACAAATAACACGCGTGAACAAGAGCCCACTTCTCTAGCTCTCCACTCTCCACCCTAGCAGATCTGTGCGAAGATCTGAGAACGGGGCGGCGGGGGAGGGGTCCTCCCGTGCAAAGGATGGAGGTGGCCCCAACTGCATCTCTGGGATCATTTCCACATGAAACACGAAGTGTGTGACATCTTGCAGAGTTTTACAGGACATCTGAGGGAGAGAGCAATGCCCACGGTGGCCACCAGGCCTCTGACTTCCCAGTGTTCGGTTTTTTTGTTGTATTGGTTTATTTTGGTTCCTTTGTGTTTCTGAGGAGTCTTTTATCTCACTTCTGAAGGGAAAGGGCTGCAGGTCCCAAGCTCTGGGTTCACACCCCGCCCACACCGCAGCTTCCAAGCGATGGGGCAACTTTTCCCTTCCCAAAGCTGCAGGCACTCAGTGAGAGGAGGCCACTGAAGCTGCCTGCTGACCTCATGAGGACAATGGCGGGGGTGTCATGGGGAACCAGTGGGAAAAGGGCTTTGCAGGCAGCCAAAAGCGGTGTAAATGCAGAACAGAACTGGTTCTCTGAAACCCAGGGCAGTCGGGCCGGTCGACTAAAGCTACAAACCGTGTGCTCGGTGACTCCTACCACTGGAACTATCCCGTAGAGAAGCCAGCGTGGGGGGCCTACACACACACACACACACACACACACGGGCACACAGATGCACACGTGTATATAACACGTACCTGCATGTACATGTATTAGATGCACGTGGCACGCACGAGCTGTGCATGCATAATGTGTGTGCGGACACGTGTTATCCACACACGTACACGTGTAACACAGATGCACACACTCACACATGCTTCCCTTAGGAAAAGAAACGATGCAGGCAACTCAGAAGCTCTCTGAGGGATGGACATAAACCACCCAGCGTGAATGACGACAAGGAGTAGAACCCAAGGCTCTGGGAAGAAAAAGCACCACAAGGAGGGCAGAAGAAGTTGGGCGAACAGGGAAAGGAAGCAGAGAGGCCAAGACTCACACTTCCAGAGTCTGAGACAGACTGGCACTTGGGGGACTGGTTGGGGGACCTAAACGGCAGGAGCTGGGGACTCCGCTCCTGTGTGGACTCCGCTGTGGACAGACAACCTGGTGGGGTTCCCCAGCCTCCTCCCTCCCCGGCAGGAGCTCAGATTCTACCCATGGTGTCTTCCCTGCTGCACCCCAAGCCACAGGGGAAGGAAGAGCCAGGACCCGAGGAATCGGGAGATGCCGGGTCACTGTAGCCCATGTCTAATGACCAGGCCTGTTTTCTGATTAGACCTGTCCAGCCCTTGTTTCCTCATTCTGCTTCCCACATTATTCTGAAGAGGAACTCAGCTTCTTCTCAGCATCACCCCAAGTACACGGCCTGGCACCCATCAGCAAAGATGCCACCTGCCCGGTCCCCATTCCTGCTGCCTACTCACGCCCCACCGCTGGTAACCCGGGCAAACACAAAGCCCTGAGAAAGGCTGGTTCTGGCCCAACCCTTCTCCTGCCTGGGCAAGGCTTCAGTTCAATGCACGCCGGCCCACATAAAGCAGGGGTGCGAGGCGGCAGGAGGGGAGGGAAGCACACGGCTACATTTTCCGGGCTCAAGCTGGACAGTCTCATGGGTAAAGCGGGCTCGTAAGCACAGGCTCTCAGGGGGTTAGAGAGGGCTCAGCACATGTTCTGTGCTATCGTGTTAGGAACTCTTCCTGCCCGAGGACCGGCTCTGGAGGGACTGCTGCTCAGCCACCAGGGCTCAAGACACCCCTGCAAGCCTCCGCTTGCCTACAGGAACAGGAGCCCCGGTGTGATTTCAAACTCTCTAGCAGCCACAGGAACACAAGAAACAAGTAAAATCAGTTTTAACCACATGTCTTTTGCAATCCAGGATATCCAAAATATTACCATTTCACTTATACTCCATGGGTAAAAGATCGATGAGAAATTTCATTCTTTTTCTTTTTGTACCAAGTCTTCGAATTCCAGCATATATTTTCTACTTACAACATACCAAAGTTTGCACTAGACACAAATCCAGTATTCACTTTGTTTCCAGAACCCCAGGCAACTTTCCCACTGCAGATCAGAGAATCGTGGCATGTGGATTCCACTCCCCCGCATCCAGAAGGACCGGAAAGGGCCTCCACCACCCCAACATCTTTGGGACCCACCGAGTTAGGAAAACCTACACAGGAAATTAGTACATTTAGACCTTGTCGACCAGTCCCCGTCCACAGTTACAGGAGAGGGAGAAGACAAATGGGTATTTTCATTTATTACTGTCATAGGCTGAGAAGCTGCCTGTCTACTCCAGGATCCACAATCAAAAGAGATTCAATAAAATAAAAGCCTGGACAGGAACTGAAGGCAGACAGGGAAAACACGCAAATCAACTTCAAATTGTAAATGCCTGCGCTACTTATGAAAGCCTGAGATGAGTCTCAGTGATAAATTAGTCTGAACTTGAAAATTAATTCTTGGAGAAAGAACTGTCCTCTAATATCCAGCCATGCCACAGTTTTTTGTTTTTTTGGTTTTTCTGCTTTTTGTTTTTTTCAAATTCCAGAAGAGCTTTAAATTAAGCAGGAAGAGCCAGTAGGAAAAGAGTTTTCCAAATCCCACCAGCCACCACCCCCGCCTACCAAATTGATCCTGCCCACTCTTCCTAGTAGCTAAGATGTGAAGTAAGTATTAGGTATATTCTCCAAATGCCTGGGCTATTAGGGAAAAAAGCCCTTTTTAACTTATGCTCATTAGCTTCATAAAACAACATTTAGTAAGTGCCTAATGTATGTCACACATTATGCCGGGCACATTTAGAAATGAGGAAGATACAGACCCTTCCACTTTGTTCATGAGAATAATTTAAAGTGACTATGGTTTTATTAGTGGTCGAATTTCTTACTCCTGCTGTGGAAAGCACAGAGAGGTGCCTGAATCCGGCCTCCAGGCCAGCGTCTGCACGGGACAGACAGCCCTACCAGACCCTCACCTTCAGGGTCCGGCAGCTACCGTTCATGTGTACACAGCTGGGAACTGTAGAAGGTCAGGCAACTGCCCTTGTCCCTGACCTGGCTCCAGCTAGAGCAGTCTGAGGGTGACCCTGGCAAGGCCAGCCCCTCCAGTATATCTGAACAGGCTATCCAGTGGTCCTGGGGGTCTTCTACCCTGCAAAGCTGGCATCCCAGCCCTTCAGCCACACCTGATGGGTCCCCCAGCCTGGCACAGGCCAGGCCAATCCTGGCCCGCAGCCCCCCACCCCTGCAAGAGCCGGCAAGTGTCTCTCAAACCGCCAGCTGCAGGTCTATACACACACACGTCCCCTAGGGGGCAATAAAGGGCAAAGGAGAACTCTGGCATCCAAGCACTGGTTCAGGGCCGCAGGCTTGAAATTCTACTAAGTGCGGAGAGCGGGCAAGTGCCCGCAGTCTGCCTAGCAGACTTGTTTTAGTTCGAGAACCTTTCTTCAAGTCTCAGCTCCAACCTCACTTTCTCAGACAGCCTTTTCTTAAACCCCTTCAATATAAGTTAGGTCTCGGTTAGTCTCGCCCTCCCTGTGTTCACTTCAGCAGCAACTACCACAACGTGTGATCATGTATTTAATGGTGTGTCTATTTAACCTCTGTCTCCCCTAATAGACTGTATGCTCTAAAAATATCAATTTTATTTCATTCAAGATACAGTTAAAAGCTTAAAAAGATCAATGCTACAGGCTAATAAAGATATTTACCTATAAACAGAGAAATGATGCTGATTTCCTTTGTTGTAAGGACTAGAACGAGTCCAGATCGCGCACCTACAAGGCCCTGAGGATGTTAACCACCTCATTCCTCATTCTCACTTCCTGGCAAAACAAGTTAAGACCTTGTGCTGGGGAGAGACCCCATGAGCTCCAGGTGGGACAGCCACCAGCCAGCCCCCAGCAGGGGGAAAGCACTTCACTGCTCTGGTCTCCCAACTTTGCAAAATGGGACTAAATACAGCATGTGGAACACTGGTTTGAAGAGAAAGCAGACCCAGACGAAGGGCCTGGAAGTGAGATGCTCTGTGAGACAGAACAGGGTCCAGGTTTGTGCAGGGCACCTCCCTTCCCAGCAAAGGGACGTCCCACTTCAGCCGCACAGCTTCTAAGGGAATTCTGCTCCTTCCTGGACACTTATACCCTTGGGTCATCTCTGTGCTCCCCGGTCTATGCCCCCCTAAAAAAGAAGCAAAAGTCAGTCCTTTCACTGAAATACAAGAAATACACTCAACCCAAACATTCACGCATTTAAGTAGAAAAATAATAAATAAGCAAGTATGGGGATAATCCCTAAAATGAAATACAAACAGAAACAAATGAACAGAAACAGACTTTAAATAAGCAACATAGGGGCGTCTGGGTGGCTCGGTTGAACCCTGCCTTCAGCTCAAATCATCATCTCAGGGGTCCTGGGATCGAGCCCCACATTCGGCTCCTTGCTCAGTGGGGAGCCTGCTTCTCTCTCTCCCTCTGCCTGCTGGTCCCCCTGTTTGTGCACTCTCTATGTCAAATAAATAAAATCTAAAAAAAAAAAAAAAACCCACCAAAATGAGCACCATACCTGCACTGAAATGGGAGGGATGAGCTGGGGAGGGCAAGCCCAGGTCACTTGGGAAGCCTGCGTTTACACCCCCTCGGC
Source organism: Enhydra lutris kenyoni (assembly GCF_002288905.1). NCBI lineage: Eukaryota > Metazoa > Chordata > Mammalia > Carnivora > Mustelidae > Enhydra > Enhydra lutris. The sequence continues at coordinate 7,933,934 of NW_019154098.1, read as the reverse complement.
CCCAGGTCAAAGAGACACAGAGATCCGATTAAATACTGAACTCGAGTTAGTGGTTCTCTTTTCCAGAGACACAGGTTAGCAATTTGGAAACTATTTTTAGTAGATCCTAGGACTGAGCAAGTAAGTTACTTGCAGTGCGTACTGCGAGGCAGTCTCCTGGGTCAGAGAAGGGAGTTACAGATACCGAAAGGGAAGGGTAGAGTAGACCCGGTGCTGTTGGGTTGGAATTGGAAAAGATCCACAGATATAAATGTCGGCCACGTGTGAACTTTCCACGCGTCTGCATGGTGGGGGTGCACACGTGCGCCCATTTCCCCACTGTGCTGAAGACCAGTCAGTGACATTTTGGCCATCATGAGCTCCCCTAGTCTCGCATCTCCAATTCTCAATACCACTCTCCACTTCAACCCATTCTCCTCCAGACACAGCCGATTCCAGAGCTGGAGAGGGAATGTCCTGCTGTTCAGAGACCAAGAAAGTTCTCAAAGAAAGAAGGGGACCATCAAAGAGGCTTCAGCTAGCCAAATATTGGGGAAATTGGGTCACAAAATTCAACAATGTAAAGGATTAAAAACCACTGAATAAAGAATTCACGAGTCCACAGATTCATAAAAAAATGGGAAACTCTTGCTCACAAAGACAGACACGGAATAAATGCAGAAGATATCACGGCATTCAAGACCCATCTCCTGGCAAGCGTCGGTGATAACGGGGTCTGGCAAGAATCATCAGCGGAAGCTAAACCAAGGGGTGAACAAAGTCTGAGAAATGAAAGGGGCGGGACAGGGACCGGGTCTCGAAATGCCGCATCGTGAGCCAATTACCAAGGAGAAGAACAGTAACTATACTGTCCCTCGGGAGAAGCTGACCCCTCACTTGCTCCCCAAGCACACGGGGCCCAAGGGCAGGGTGCCTCCCGATGGCAGGGCCCCGACTGTGCTATTCACGCCCACACCGCAGGATCCGAGCACCATCACGACAAAACTCGCAAGGCCCGAGGGAGGGATGCTCTACAAAATCACAGGGCTATACTTCTCAAGACTCTCAGTGTGTGCAACACAAGGACAAAGGAACCGCTCCCTGCTCAGATGGTGAAGGGACATGGCAGCCAAATGCAGGGACGGAGCCACGGCCTCCGCCGGTTTCACGTGGATTGTTGAAACTGCGGAAAGTGCACTCCCATGGGCAAAATCTGAAGAGCGTTCTGTCGAGGCTCCTGTCTCACTCTGATCACCGGAAGCTGGTTGTGTGGCAGAATGTCCTTGTTTTGAGGACACAAACAGTGGCAACATTTAGGAGCGGGTCAAAGGGCATTACGGCTGCAACTCGACTCCAGGGCTTTGGAGAGGAGGGAGGAGGCAGGTGAAGGGCATGAGGGACGTTCTGGGATGTCCTCAGTCCAGAAACTCCCAACGACCAGGAACATGCCCAGTCTTGAACCACAGGACCTCATGTCACACCCCCTCAGCGGCTCAGACCACACCACAGGCACAGTTTAGGGACCACGGACATAAGGCTGTCACCGGGGCTGGTCAGGAACATACCCAGAGACTCGCCCAGCTGATGGCAGCAGCAGCAGAACAGGCAGAGAAAGAGGGAGAAATGGAAGGCAACCTCAAGAGGGGCAGCGAGACGGCCAGAGGGACGGGGTGCGATGCTCAGACCCTGAGCGGGTGTGCTAAGGAATTCTTGTTTAACATAATAGCAGCGACAGCAAACGATGCCCTGATCCCACCAGTGCACCTCACAGCCAAGAATTCCAAACTCTCTCCGTCCTTGAGGCGCTCTGGCCAGGACCCCCAAAGGTCAATGGAAGCACCATGTCCAGCCCAGGACTCTTCTCTCAACCAACAGGACAGGCCTCCTGGGGGCCACCAGGGATCAAGGGCACAGTGCCCTCCTGGCTACCCGTTTGCCCTTGACCCAGTCCCCGAAAGCCAGCCAGGAAGCAGTTCCTGATTCCATCAGTGTTCCCTGCTCCCTGAGGTCCTTCCGTCCCTTCTGCCCAGTTCCCGCCACGAAAGCTTGACTCTCCACCCACGCCTCTCACGTGGGCACTTCTCACGTGGCCTCTGACTAGAGAGCAAGACTCAGGAAAAATCAAAAGGAAAATTACAGCATGCAATGTTTCCCTGATGACTTTCTTCTAAAAACTGAGAAGAGGAGAAAGAGGCAGAGGAGGGGAGAGACAGGCATGAGAAAAGCAGAATCGGAGTCCAGCGTTCAGGGCTCCTGGCACTCCGGCAACCAGGACCCCACCATCTCCGTGAAAGTCCAGGGACCTCCTAAGGCTCCCCACCCCAAGCCCTGTAAGGCAGAGAGGGAAGTGAGGACAAAAGCTGGGTCCGCCCGAGTGCTGGCAACCCCACTCCAGGCCAAGAGCAAACTCTGGCAGGCAATGGGTCAGGTTAAAACCCCGACAGTGGACGCTTCTGGACTCTGCCAGAAAAGCAGGAAGACCCAGAGAAGGAGGGCTGCGGCTCCCCCCCAGGGGAGCGAGGCAGTGCAGCACCTCTGCTGGTGCCAGGCTGCAGGGGCAGGAGCTCGCGGCCAAGGTGAGGTTCAGGTCCTACCACTGCAGGGCCAAGGCAGCAGCTGGGCAGCTAGCAGAGGCCCAGGGAGGCCAGGCATCCAGGGGTGGAGGCCAACAGCACAGCCCGGTGGTCTCCAGCAGGGACTCCAGGAATCTCTCCCGAGCCCGCGAAGGCCCTGTACTCAGCTGGGCACGCTCTAGCTCCCCAAGCCCTCGGGGCCCCCTTGCAGGCACCCAGCTGCGCACCAGCCTCAGAGGCCACCCTTCACGGGATTGCACCCATCGGAGAACAAGCTGCTCAGAGAGGATGCGCTCCCACGATACAGAAATGGAAACAGCCCCAGGGAGCCCTGAGGACTGTCGCATGGTGGGGCCGAAACTCCAGGCGGGGTCTCTGACGCTGCACAGCTGCTGCCACCCTCGGGCACCTTCATCTCCAGGGCGCCCCCAGACCCCCCACCGTGGTGGCTGGGCAACGGGATGGGGGGCCCCAGACTCAGGCAGCGGACAGGCAGGGCCAGGCAAGGCTGTCCGGACTCGGCACTGGGGCCCAGCCCTGAACACGGAAGGCACTGTGGACAGTCAGGGAGGGACCCTGGGCTCACGGAGGCAGCTCACCCTGCTGGCGTCCTTCGTGCCTCCCTCTCTGCCTTCACCCCTGCTCTGCCCTCTGCCCTCCTGCCACCCTGGTCACGGCTCTGATGTCACCCAAAGGTGCTGGGGAGGCCTTCCCCCCACCCCAGGCAGCAGCAACCTTGACACTGTCCACCCACCCACACACACACACACCTCAGCGAGCTGATGCACAAGCATGTGGCTGTGGAACCATCCCCACCGTCAACACACACGACAGAGCTCCCCCAGGACCCTGCAGTCCGTGCCACTCCCTCATGGCTCCTGGGAACCGTGGACTGCTTTCTGGCCCTGTCATTCTGCCTTTTCTAGAATTTTTGAAAACCGGAAATCAGTCTGTTGTTTTCAATCATAGTACAATAAAGAATTTATCATCTTGGGGCGCCTGGGTGGCTCAGTGGATTGAGCCGCTGCCTTCGGCACGGGTCATGATCTCGGGGTCCTGGGATCGAGTCCCGCGTCGGGCTCTCTGCTCGGCGGGGAGCCTGCTTCCCTCCCTTCCTCTCTCTCTACCTGCCTCTCTGCCTACTTGTGATCTCTCTCTGTCAAATAAATAAATAAAATCTTTAAAAAAAAAAAAAAGAATTTATCATCTTGACCATGTCTAAGTGGACAGCTCAGTGGCATTAAGCACATTCCCACTGCTGTGCAGTCGGCCCCACCCCTTGTTTCCAGAACCTTTCATCTTCCCAGGTGAACCCCCATTCCCATGAAAGAATCACCCCAGTCCGACCTCCTCCAAGCCTGCAGCAAACTCTGCAGTGTCTCCCGTAATCTGGCCACTCCACGTGCCTCACCTAAGGTCAATCACCTGCTGGGTATCTATCCTCCTGGATCTGCCTGCCTTCACTTCGCACAAGGGGCTCAAGGTTCATCCGTGTCACCGCATGTGTCCGAACTTCCTTTGGAGGAAGGGATCCTGCCCGGTGTCCGGAAGCACCACATTCCGCTCAGCCGCTCACCCGTCAGCGGACATCCTGATGCTACTGTATATGATGCTACGAACACAGTGTCCGCACACCTCGGAGACCTGGAGCCCGAGTGTTCTGTGGCGGTCCACAAAAACAGAACTGCTGGGTCACGCTGTAGCTCTCGTTTTCCTTTTCTGCCACTCACGTTGCCCCCGACAGCACACGAGGGTTCCGGCTTCTCCACGTGCTCACGGCGGGTCGTCTTTTGTGCCTGGTGCTTTCACGTAATGTGGTTTGGTTTGGCTTTGGTTTTTTAAGATTACATTTTTAAGGAACCTCTATGCCCAACGCGGGGCTCGAACCTCCAACCCCCAAGGTCAAGAGCCGCACGCCCTACGGACTGAGCCGGCCGGGCGCCCCTCCCGTGACAAGCTTCTCAGCGAATCCATGCTGCCGCATCAGCAGTCCACTCGCTGGTACTGACGAGCCATGTTTCGTCGCGCGGCTGGACCACGACGTGTGCAGCGATTCCTGGGGTGACGAGCACCTGGGGCGCCTCCCACGTGGGGCTTCCCCGAACGGAGCAGTTACGAACACGCACACGTATCTTCACATGGACACACGTTCCGCTGACCTGGGGCAATTACGGAGGAGTGGGACTGCTGGGTCAGACGGTGAGCGTGTGTCTGATGCGGCAAGACACCTTGCCTCCAAAGGATTTGCAAAACGGCTGCGCCAACCTCCCTCCCCGCCCCCACCCAGGAGCGCTCTGGGGACTCACTGTTCTTACCCACCCTGGGTGGCATCAGTCTCTGCAGTTTCAGCCACTAGTGGATGTGTAATGCCATCCTGTCGTGCCTCTAAGTTACATCTCCCCTGCGACAATGAGGTTGAGCATCCTTGCCCATGTGCCGGACCCACTTGTATCAGCTTCTCTGTAAAACCTCTCTCAAACATTTTGCTCACCTTTTTTATTTTAATTTTTTTTTTTTTTAATTTATTTGTGAGAGAGACTGCAAGTACGTAGAGAGGCAGGCAGAGAGAGAGGAGGAAGCAGGCTCCCTGATGAGCAGAGAGCCTGATGCGGGGCTCGATCCCAGGACCCTGAGATCATGACCCGGCCGAAGGCAGAGGCTTAACCCACTGAGCCACCCAGGTGCCCCTTTTGCTCATCTTTTTACTGATTTCGTCTTCTCCGTGGCTGTGACCTAGTTCCCTGCGAACAGGATTCTTGGGGGCCCCGCAAGGCCCAGCTTCTGGGAGCACCTTTCCTCGAGTGCAGTGTGAGCCGTTGAAGGCTCAGGCCTCAGCCGAGGCCTCGCACACACAGCAAGACTGGACACATGTCAGCAGCAGCAGGAAGACACTTTCATCTCGGGTGACCCAGGTCTCCCCCAGCTGCCAGGCCCAACAGCGAACCCCAAACCTTCACACCTACAGCCCAGGTTCTGGAACCAGGCAAGGTCCTAACAGACGGCCCGGCCCAGAAGGAGCCTCCCTAAGGGCTCAAGGGCCCAACGTGTGCCAGGCTGCCGGTGCCAATACTGAGGGACCATGGAGCTCCCTGTCACCACGCCTGACCTTCCGCTTCTTTGTTTGCAAAGCAGAGATGACCCGGCCACTTCGCAGGGCTTTTGTGCGGAATAAACTAACAAGACGTGAAACACGTGACTGATCCCCGCTGACTCCCCCACAGCAACTGTCTGCTTTCGTAAAGGGTCAGGCCACTGTTTCACGTTTTATTGTGTATTATTACAAAATCCCTCCGTTATGTATTTAATTCTCAAGGACACTACTGAAATGTAGAAGACGGTCAGGGGAAGGCGAGGCTTGAGAGCCAGAAGGAAAAGACGGATGGTGGAAAAAAGGAAAGGAGCCTGTCATGCACCAGGTGTGTTCCCATGCCTCCTCTCCCGGATCTTTACAACAGGAGCTGTATTTGTATACAAGGTGACAGGGGCGCCCCAACCCACCAAGGTCCCACAGCCCTGAGAAAGCAAGACCAGGACTTCCACCTGCTTCTTCCATTCAAGGGCCCCTACTCCCTGCATTACCTGAGCTTGGCTCCCCACCTGTGGCCCAGGGGGAGGGATGTCGGGGAAGGGCTCACTCCTGCTCAGGACAGAGTCCCAGAGCCCTCAGAGGCTCCCAACCACAGGGCCTCAGGGAGGGCTGCACCAGACAGTCGGCCCCAGGGGACTCTTCAAAGTGGCAGGGACAGGGGCTCAGTCCCCAGGATGGGTCTTCTGTGGTGCTTCTGGCAACCTGCCCAGTGCTGCCCCAGTGTCTTGACCAAGCTCAGAAATAAAAACAAGGAAGGGCGCGGGGGCAGGGCGTGGTGCTCAGCCAGTTAAGGGTCTGCCTTCACCCAGGTCATGATCCTCAGGTCCTGGGATTAAGCCCCATGTCAGGCTCCCTCCTCAGTGGGGACTCTGCTTCTCCCTCTCCCATCCCCCCCGCACCTGCCACAGCTTGTGCTCCTGCGTCTCTCTTTCTCTCTGAAATATATAAATAAAGTCTTAAAGAAATAAAGTAAAATAAAAACAGGGAGAATTCAAAGGCCTTCTCTCTGCCATCACAGGAAGGAACCAGAGCTGTGCTTTTTAGGGACCAGAGATGTGCTAAGAAGCCTGGAAGTTTCAGGTCCCTATGCCTGTTGGGTTCTTCACTCCTCCTTCCCTAAAAGCAAACACAGATGGAAGGCTTGCTGGTCTCTAAGGGAAAACCCAATCAATCACTAGTCCCATGGGCTTCCCCTCTCAACTATTTCTCTGAACCTACCCTCACCTCTATTCCCACAGCCACTGCCTTGGGATGAGTGCCATCAACCCTGGGCTTTACTATGATGGCACCTAATGATGGGTCTTACTCTGGCCTGCATGTTTGCCCTCCAAAAAATGTCCTCCTATGTATCTGTTTTTTTTTTTTTTTTTTAAAGATTCCATCTATCCACCCGACAGACAGAGATCACAAGCAGGCAAAGAGGCAGGCAGAGAGAGAGAGGAGGAAGCAGGCTCTCCGCAGAGCAGAGAGCCCGAAGCGGGGCTTGATCCCAGGACCCCGGGATCATGACCTGAGCCGAAGGCAGAGGCCTTAACCCACTGAGCCACCCAGGCACCCCTCTATGTATCTGTTTTAGCTTCAAAAATTGCTATACAGCTACGGTAATTCAGATAGTGTAATACTGATGAAGGATAAAAGAAGAGAACAATGGAACAGACCACAAAGCTCAGAGTTGGACCCACACATAATTTTCAACAAATGGTCCAAGGTAAATTCAGTGGAGGAAGGAAAGTCCCTTCCAACAAATGAGTCTGAAAACATTGGATATCCACATGGTGGGGAGGGGGGGTGGCCCTGGGTGGAGATCCGTACCTCACATCATATACAGACTAACTTGAGGTAGATGGTAGACCTAAACCTAAAAGCAATTAGTATAAAACCTTAAAAATAAATAAATAAAGACACCTAGGGGAATATCATCATGACCTTAAAATAGAAGAACATTTCTTTTTCTTTCTTTTTTTTTAATTTATTCATTTGACAGAGAGATCACAAGGAGGCAGAGAGGCAGGCAGAGAGAGAGGAGGAAGCAGGCTCCCCGCTGAGCAGAGAGCCTGATGCGGGACTCCATCCCAGGACCCTGGGATCATGACCTGAGCCGAAGGCAGAGGCTTTAACCCACTGAGCCACCCAGGCGCCCCAAGAACATTTCTTAGGATACCAAAAGCACTACCTATAAAAGCAAAAATAATGGTAAACCAGAATTTATTACAATAACAAACTTCTGAACAAAAGAAAATAAAAACTAACAACCGAGCAGAGACTGGAAGAAAATATTCACAATATATATATATATATATATATATATATATATATATATATGACAAAAGACTTATATTCAAACTATATATATAGAACTCCTATAAGCCAACAATTTAAAAAAAAGAAAAAAAGAAAAAAAAAAGCAACCCAATGTTTAAAATAGGCAAAAAACTGAAACAGACATTTCTCCAAAGATGATACACAAATGGCTGATAAAGTCCAAGAAAAAGTACTCAGGATCACTGATCATCACAGAAATGCAAATTAAGTGAGATGCTACTGCATTCCCTCTAGGACAGATCAAAGGAAAAACAGTGACAAGGCCAGCTGGGTGAGCACGTGGAGCAAGTGGAATTCTCCTGCGTGGCCACAGGTGCGAAACAACTATTCCAGGAGGTTATTTGGAAGTTTCTTAACAAGTTGGGGCGCCTGCGTAGCTCAGTCACTTGACTCAGTCACCTGGCTCCTGATTTCCGCCCAGGTCATGATTTCAGCGTGGGGAGATGGAGCCCCCCCTCACGCTCAGAGTGAAGCCTGCTTAAGATTCTTTCTGCCTCTCCCTCTCCCCTCCTGCATCCCCTCCCGCATCCCCTCCCATGCTGTGCAAATGTGCGTGTGCTCTCTCACTCTTTAAAAAAATAAAAGTTAAATATACCTCTGCCCTACCAGCCAGCCGTCCCACCACCCAAAAGCAATGCAAATACAGATCCACAAAAGCCCTGGACACAAGTGGTCATGGCAGCTTTCTCCACAATAACCCCAAACCGGAAATAAGCTCAGATGTTTGTCATATAAACATCCGTACAATGGAAAATAAAAGAAACACAACCCTGGATTTCAGAACCTCTATGCTGAGTGAAAGAAAGCAGATACCGAAGAATTCTATGATGTTCTACGAAAAGCAGCATCTATGCTAACGTTACTCAGACCAGTGGCTGCTTGGGGAGAGGGGCAGAACTAGGTGGGAAGCAGCAGAGAGAACTTTCTGGAGCGAGGACAGAGTTCTACACTGCCGGGCTGTGGTAATACAGGCGGTCAAACTGTCCATTCACGGCCTGGGCAGTTCACTCTATATATTACCACACCTCGAAGAAACGGTCTTCAGGCAGCTGCTGAGGCAAACTGGCAGGTCCTATTATTCTCTCATTGATCAAAGTTTCGTAAGAAGACCCCAACAGCTGTCTGCTGTTCCAAAGACCATCCCCATAGACCCCTAGGACCCCCACCCCTGCCTCCCACCCCAACCCCCACCCAGGTCACACAAAACACACCTGTGGGTGGCTCACGGGTGGTGTTGGTACCACGAACTCCTTTGCAGTGTACCTCTGCTCACTCCTCAAGTTCCAGTTCAGGCACCTCCTCCTTCAGGAAGCCCTCCCAGAATCCCCTGGCCTGAATTCTCAAGGCTCACTTCCATCAGAGCACCAGGCACTTTCTCCTAAGGGAACGGGTTTTTCCACTGCTAGGCTGGTGCCAGAGCCTCAGGAGGAAACAGTGTGTCAGATCTGACCTTCCATTCACAGCTTCTGGCACAAAGTTTGGCGCAAACATCTGGGTGAACCCAGGAATCAGCTTGGCAGAAAAAAGGAAGGAAGGAAGGAAGGTAGGAAGGAAGAAAAAGGAAAGGTCCTGAGGGGCAGAGAAGTGGTGATGCCCCCCTGAAGTCAAGATCTGGTGGCAGAAAGGCAAAGAGAAGGTCTGACACAGAGAAGGAAGCCAGTAAGGGCCCCACAGGGAGCCGTGGGGCTGGCTTACAAGGCCCTTCAGGAAGCCAGGATGTCCAAGACCCCCAGTTCCAGAATGCCACTCCCAGAGCCCCCTGTTCCTCCTTTCCAGGTACCATGGCTGAGCAGGTCCCCACAGCCCCGGAGGACCCCAGCAAAGCCAAGGGCTGCTCTGAAGCCCCGTCTCCACCCTGCCCAGCCTGTGTCAGCCCAGACCCAGTTTGGGGCACAAAGGCACAGCCTTCCAGACTTCAACACTCTGCAGCTCCATTTGTTACGTGACTTAAAAGAAGAAAAGTCTGTTACCAGATCTCAAATCCTTTTTTATGTTAATATGCCAAGCATAATCTTTTTATAAGCAAACTCAATTATCTATATATTTTCCGTTCCTTGACAAAAAGAGAGACAACTTCAAATCTGTAATAAATGTTTAATATATCTATTTGCTTCTCTCCTGGATTCCTTTTTTTTTTTTTCCTTTAAAAAATTAATCAAAGTCTACCCCACCTTTCCAACCACAAATGTTTTCAAGTAGCAAGTAGACGACAGTGCACTAGGCTTTCCGATGCAGAGACCAGGTCAGAAAGAGATAAACACCAGCGCCACCAGGCCCTCAGTAGGGAATAGGATTATGTCCGAGGGAGGGCACAGGGGTTCTAAGAGGCGTGATTTCCCTGAGATCAGGAATCTGGTGATTGGCAGATCTCTTGGACTCAGAGCACGTGTCCTCTCCACCCTCCCAATCCTTTCAGCCCTTAAACTTGACACCTGCCCTTGAGAAATTTCAAAGACATGAAATTTTAACAGGATAAACAGCTGAGAACAAAGAGAAAACTACACTCTAGGCTAAGGCCCCTCTACGTAATTAAATCGGCCCAGTTTGATGGGGAGGCAGCGTGCGTGAAACTATCTATAAAAGGAAATGCAATTAAGGGAGTCTTTTCAATATACCTAATTCTTGACTGCCCTTGCCCTAGGCAAAAACTTAATTCTACTTAAGGACAGCTATCTTTGAGAAGTTGTTCTGTAAATTATAAGGCACTGGGAGAAAAGGAAAAGGAACCATTTTCCCAGGTAAATGAGAAAGGCTGAGCAGGGAGGCCTTTGGTAACAGATCTCTAATTGACTGTGATGACCATCTCGGCCAGCTAACCTCCTAAAGCCGGGGCCCTCCAGACCCTCTGCAACTCCATCCTGCCATCATGCATTACCCTGCTCCCCTCCATCAACCTAACAACCAAGCAAAACAGGAAACTCTTCTCAGAAATTAGCTGATCACGAGTTGACAATAATACATTTCAAAACCTGATCTCTCATTTGCTCCAACTGGAAATTGAAACTACAACAAATGACCAGGTTTCTTTTCTAAAACTGTTAACTCCCAAAGAGGAGAGGTGGGCAGTTTGCTCCGCGTATCAGCAGCAGTGGAATTACTCCGGAGGGGGAAGGCAGCACATCAGGCCTATTGTTAGCTTAAGAAAGCATGGGGGCGTAGGTCAGGGGTCCTGAACCATCGCTATGGCTCTGGGTCCGCTCTGCCACACACTCCACACACGCCAGATCGGAGACGACGCCAGGATGAGGGCTCCTTACCAATGCCTGGCATGGAGGGAGGGGCCATGCCCAGCCGTAGAAGGAGGGGCGTCCCACAGCCAGCACACAGCTCTGGGTGTCTTCTCCAGCCTTGGGCTGGGGACACTCACTAGGACCGCTTCAGTACAAAACGACAGACTCAGAAGATGAAGCTGAAAGGGGCAGCTGTCACTGGGCTCTGCAAGGAACCCAGACTGGAGAAGCAAGATGTTAGTTCATTCATTCCTCCATACCCCGGCGGCATACGGAGCACGTACTGGGGGGCGAACACTAATGAGGGGTGGAGTACAGCCAGGCACGCAGGAGTCTGGATTGCATCCCAAACTGGAGTCTCGGCGCTGTCTTCTTAGAACTGTATGAAGCTGACCCCTCTGAACCTTCGTCCCTCGTCAGTGAATGACACAAATTAGCACTGCTGCGAGAACGGAGCGGCAGACAGCCTGAGGTCAGTGCCAGAGCACGGGCGATGTTGCTAACCACAGGTGACCGGCCCCAAGCTCAACGTTAAGGGTCTTGGACCAGGGGTTAAGTGGAAAGTCCAACACGTACTGGGGCAGTCCGCAGAGAGGTTGGTTCGGCGGCGAAACCAGAGACGGCCGCCTGGAGGAGGTGCCATTTGAGTTTAACTTTAAAGGGTGAGGAACAGGGCGGCAGATAGAGGGTAAACCACAGGCCATCACAGCATGCTACGGTCACCAGCAGCAGCAACAACGCTGTGGCCTGGAGTTTATGGCTCCCTCCACAGGACACAAATGTCCTTCAGCAGCGCAGTCAAATCCTGTTCCTACATGCGTCTACAGGAGCTACCCATTTCACAGAGGAGGAAGGCGAGGCCAGGCAAGGAGGGGGCCCCAGGCAGAGAGCGCAGGCCAGAGTCGGCAAGCCGGGATTCGAGCCTCCCGCCAGCCAGGACGCCTGCGCTCAGTCGCAGGCGCGCGGCCGGCCCTACCCGTCGCCCTAGAAACGGCCCCGCGCGCGCGCGCAGTCTCCCCTCGCTCAATCCTGAGCGAGCAGCATTCCCGTGACTTTTTTTAAATAAAACCCCGAGGCGGCGGGATACCACCAACGACCGAACGTGCCGTCAAAGGACGCCGCTACGTCCGCTCTCCGCCCGGGGCCGCGGATCCCTCCGCCGCCCGGCGGCCCGCGCGCTTCTTCTCGACTCCAAACTCGAAACGGGTTCCCGCGCGCCGCGCCGCACCCCACCCCCACCTCATCCCCACCCCAACCCCCAGCCCGGCTCACCTGCCGCCCGCGTCTCCATGGCAACGCCCCCACCGCGGAGGAAAAAAAAGCCTCGGGCCCTTCCGGGCCCCCTCCCGCGCCGACCGCGAAGGCGAGGCGCCCCGCTGATGCTCTGCTTTTTATTTTTATTTTTTTAAGAAAAGAGCCGGCGAGGTTATGGCGAATCTGCGGCATTCAACATGGCGGATGGAGTCTTCGCCCTCCTCTTCACGGGGTGCTGACGCCGGCGTAGCGGACGTCAGCCTCGGGTGACCCTCCCCCAGCGCCGAGAGCGTCTAGGCTGGGCGGCCTAGTGCGCATGCTCCAGCCCAGCGGCCGCGCTCTGCATCCCGCTCCGCTGGTTCCGCCGCTCCGCTTTTTAAGCCACTCCCGGGAAAGCGCTAACGAGAGGCCTGGAATACGGATCGCAGGATTGGGAGTCTTCCCATTTCGGTCGGGAGCCCACAGATCTACCCGCCTGCGCATCCTTGGACTCCCTGGGCTAGACGTGCAGGGAGAATTCTGGGTTCCTGTCCCAGTTCTGTTCTTTACTAACTAATCTGGGGTACCGATTTAACTTTCCTTGGGCTCAGTTTACTGATTTGTCAGTCGGGGTGGTGACAGCCTGCCTCCCTCTCAAGGGCTGCAGAGTTTCCCCGAAGCGGGATGCTCTCGATTGAGTCTGGGTCGTTCAGCCAGAATTCAGCAGCCCGGAGCCACCTGGAGAAAGTGGACGCCTTCCGTCCTGACTGTCCTGCAGAAAGTCCCAGCTGCGCCTGAGCCCGCCTCTCCAATGCTCGAGCACAGCCTTCTGCAGGGAGCATGTCTACTGGAGATGTGATGACCTTGTTAGTTTTTGTTGTGAAGATCTGCTCTGCCACTTCCTTTGGATCTCAGCTCTAGTAACATATCCAAGGGGGCCCTCCCGCACCACCGCATCCAAAGTAACCCTGCTAAGTCCCTTTTCTGTTATCTGCACAGTATCTGTTAGCACCTGACATGAATTTATCTCCCTCTCATCTTGGGCACCCCTGTGGCCCCAGAAACTAGAAATGAGTCTGACAGGTATCGAATGAAATAGTTTTGTGGACTTCTAAGGCTACCTTTTGTTTATAACAAATGATGGTGTTTTCATTTATGGTGGTAATATAGTTTTTAAACACAAGTGCTTGGGGTGCCTAGGTGGCTCAGTGAGTTAAAGCCTCTGCATTCGGCTGGGGTCATGATCCCGGGGTCCTGGGATCGAGCCCCACATCGAGCCCCGCATGGGGCTCTCTGCTGGGCGGGGACCCTGCTTCCTCCTCTCTCTCTGCCTGTCTCTCTGCCTACTTGTGATCTCTGTCTGTGAAATAAATAAAATCTTTAAAAAATAAAAATAAACACAACTGTTTTTTTTTTTCTAAAGATTTTATTTATTTCACAGGCAGAGATCACAAGTAAGCAGAGAGGCAGGCAGAGAGAGAGGAGGAAGCAGGCTCCCCACCCAGCAGAGAGCCCGATGCGGGGCTGGATCCCAGGACCCCGGGGACCATGACCCCAGCCGAAGGCAGAGGTTTTAACCCACTGAGCAACCCAGGCACCCCAACTGCTTTGCATTTTTAAGAACTAGTCAACTTTCAAGAAAAGGGTACATATCGAGAGACAAGGAGAAAAAACGTAAAAGGGAACCTCAGGTGAGATGTTTGGGAAACACTGATTTGTTTTTACAGTTCTTCTGAAAAGCTTGTCTTTGCCTGTTGCAAGTCTTTTTTTTCTGGGACAACCTCCACTCTGCTGCTGGTCAACTTGAGATAACCTTGGGACAGCCCTGACGCTCATGCCTGTGTGTTCCCTTGGCTCTGGCTCTTAATTTACCTTGCCCCATTCCCCACATGATTGCGTGTATGTATTTGCACAGCCCTCTGCCCGCGAGCTAGACCAGAAACACAGATGCCACATGGGTCTTTCTTGTGCACGGTAGTAGTACTGAATGAACCCATTTGTTCCCATTGTCACCTGTGTTTCCATAGTAAAACGCCCAAGAACATTGCGCTTCAGGATGGCATATAGAAATTCTCAGAAGCCTTGTGTCTTGCTCCTTGGTTCTGTTCTTGGGAGATAGAGTCATCATAAGACCCCAAATTTGGGCAGTCCACTAGATACATGTTCAGAGAGACCACCATCGTTTCATTTTATCAGCATGACAACTAGGAGGTTAAATTGGACAGATAAGATTATTGTTCTTTTCTGGATGAAAAAAGGAACATTCAGAGAGGTTATGTGGCTTTGAGATCACACAGCAAGCCAGTAAAGACCCAGGTATGGAATGGGTCTCTCCATGCCCAGTGTTCTTCCCATTTTACCCCATCACCGTCAGAGTTTTGTCCACATGACCCACTGTGCCTCCCACAGAGCCAAGTCCAAGGTAATCATAGGGTTCCTGCCACGCACCCACCACATCCTACATTGCAAACAGATGGCTAGGTGGAGCCCATCACAGATTTCATTTGGAAATGAACCGCCCAGAAAGCTGCATTGATGAGCTTTTCCTTTTAGAACTATAAATATTTACAATAACCACTATTTTGCTGTGAATCGATTTCTATCAGGAAATTAGAGTTCTGGTTGATGACAATATTGGTTTTGTGCTGGGTTGCTTTCTTGCAGCAGCAATAAATGTTAGCTATTGATTAGCAGATGGATTGTTCTTGGATGTTGTGACCAAAATGAATTTTGGAAATGAAGCGATTTAAAATTTGCCTCAGCATATTAACAAAGTCGAATTTTTTTTTTTTAAAAAACAATTGTGGATTATGCGTGGTGGTCGTGAGTTAGTTATTTGGACAGCTACAATTTTCTCTATTATTCCCATGGCATTTCTTCTTCCTCTATCCAAAGAAGATTCACTGAACACTTATCATCACTTAAAACTGCCCTGGCCACAGGCATATGAGGACAAGAGAGCGTCCCTTTCTATGGGATCAGATTTGCAGATGGAGAAACAGAGTCCACTCCTGGCTCGTCCATCACCCTGCTGAATGATTTTCACATTTTCAATTAGTGAACATCTTTATTCTTTTCATTTGCCTGTAATATCTCAAAATGCCTTCAATTAATGAATACCGGTAGAATTAAATATAAATTACATCCTACTCCCACGACGGTTCCCAGAGGAGACCAATCTTCCCAGCTGGCCCTTTGATGGCCCTCAGCCCCTCGAGGCTAGCACGTGAAAGAATTTGTGTCAACAGGTTTATCAACATGAAATGGCTTCTGGTTATATAATAAACACTCTAATTGGATATATTTGTGTCAATAATTTTATAATTACATCTCATAGCTGCATGACAAATATGCACTTACACAAAAAAGAATATATACATGATTTTATAAGGCATTTTTTATAAAGACTTTTATTTATTTATTTGACAGAGAGATCACAAGTAGGCAGAGAGGCAGGCAGAGAGAGAGGAGGAAGCAGGCTCCCTGCTGAGCAGAGAGCCCGATGCGATGCGGGGCTCGATCCCAGGACCCTGGGATCGTGACCTGAGCCGAAGGCAGAGGCTTTAACCCACTGAGCCACCCAGGCACCCATAAGGCATTTTCTTGAAAGCAGGTTTTGATAAAGGATATTCACGGGTGACCTCAAAATAATGGGCCTGGAGGCACATGGCAATGATAAAATCAGAGGTGGGGATAATCACAGTCTGAGTGAAGTGCTAAAAACCTACAGAGGCACACCACAGAGAAAAATCCATTTAAAATTATATAAAAGAAAAGGGGATAGTAATATTAGAATGACATGAGTAGTCTCACTGTGAACAAAATTAGGATCTCAGGAGCAACGTCTTTTCTGAGTTCTGTCTTTTCCCCGGCCCTCGCGTCTACCCTCAGCCCCCAAATATCGATCTCAATAATATTTTTCATTAGCAGTAGCCAGGACTCCTTCAAAATAGCTGAGTCCGTGTTTGGGAGCAGGGGAAAATTGGAACGGCCCGAAACATCTTGCTCTTGCCGGAAAAGCAGGATACTGCAAAAGTGCTGGGCTGTTGCTGGAAGGCAGCAGTCAGCTGAGAACGGGGTCCCTCCCCGCAGGCTATGATAGCTTGCACAACACCAAGAATAGCTAGGTCTCCATTGTTGACCTCTAAACGGAGTCTACAAAAGGCATGAGTATTTCACCATAAAAGAGGAAAAGTTATTTCGTAATTACAAAGCATATTGTAATTCAGAGAAAGGGCAAAAATGGAATATTTTAGTAAGCGGGTAAATTAGGTGAACATGGGGATCTGTTCCTCCTTGAAATTCTCTACGTCTGTACAAGTTGAGAAGAGTGGGTAAGTTTACTGTGAGTAAGTCAACATTTTCCAGAAAGAGCAGAAACCATACCCAAACCAGGAAGGGCTAGCCCAGACCAGCGGTCTCATAAATAACCAGGTAGAAAGAGGGTTCAGAAATGGTGTCGTAAGTGAATGGATTAGCCGAATGTCCTGGGAAGACCGCTGACAGATTCAACAGCTACCAGGCCCTGCCAATTATAATGGAATGCTAATGATGCGTAATGAAGCTCGTTGTAAACAGGCAGGATGTGAAGTATCTGTGATCGGCTGTTCAGTACATGGTGATTGAGCCTACAAGCACTTGCTTGTAAGTCCTGCTGACACGGCAGTTGAACCCGGGATGACACTGGGTGTCCCAACCAGCAAGTGCCCGCTGCCAGTTGAATCACCTTGGAAGGTTCTGTGCTCCAGCTAAGAATCCAAGAGTCAATGACCCCAAAGCTGTGATTTCGGCGTCCCTGGGGAACGGGATCTTCTCTCACTTTTGGGTCTGATATTGCAGTCCTGGAAAAGTACAAAAATGAGTTTTATAGCGAGAACGAAGAAATGGATCAAATCAATAGTTATGATTTTTACAAATAAGCTCTGGGTGCAGTAAAAAGTTTGGGGGTTGGGGTGTTGGAAGCATTCAAGAGATGCTGCGTTAGACGCATAGTTACATCGAAACGGTGGTTTGACCGTGTATAAATGGTGAAGGATTTGTGAGGTTTTAAGTTTTTATCAGTGGTGTTTGAATAGTTTACCCAAAAAGTTAATGGATTTGTAAGTGTCATAAACATTCTTAAAACCAACTGCAAGCGGTAGTAACTGGGCCGTGTGAGAGAAGGGGCGCGCGTGGCCTCGGATCCCAGCAACGAGAAGGAAAAACAAAAGCCTTGCCAGAGCCTAGTGGAGTGCCAGGCTCATCACTGGGGCCCAGTAAACAGTTACGCAGGGAAGGGAGGGGGTGGGGAAAGGGGTGAACCCAGGAGGTGAGGAAAAGGAACAATGCATAACGACATCATGATTTTACGGCTGTTGCGCGGACAGCACTGTTATAATAGAAAAAAAAGAGAGATTTTGAAAAAGCACAGGCATCTGGGCATCTGTGACTAGAGGGCTGATTCATCCAAGCATGATTGGAAGAATAAGGCTGAAATATAAGCACTGATAAGGGGTGTGCTCAAAGATACACCACTGAGGGAAAAGCAGGGTTCAGGACGTGTGGAGCTTGCTACCGTTTGGGAAACACTTTTTATAAGCTATGCGTGAACACGATTATACATGCAGAGGGAGTCGGCAAAGACAGATAGGGAGCTGGAGGCCGCGGACAGCTTTGTGAGGATGTCTGAGCCGAGGGATCTGGGCTCAAAGGGAGCCAGAGTTCCCACTGAACGTTCCTCTGAAACAGTTGAATGTTCCTTCATGGGCATAGAATGCCTTTCCAGAGAAGAAAAGAAGGGAGGGAGGTCCTAGTTCTATGACACAGAAGCTCTGGGGCTTTGGACAAGTTGCGTATGTGCGCTTGTCCCACATGGGGTTGGGGGAGGTGGGGGGAACTGTGAGAGAGGAATGGGGCAGCAGCTCAGAAGCTCCGTGGACACCGTGGTGGCTGTGCTGGGTCACATCTCTTTAAGCCACCTGGGGCAAAGACATGGCGACACGTGGCCAGGAGAGGGCAGGAGAGCGCACAGAGTGTCAGGAGATCTGCGTGGTGTGGCGGTGGTGGAACGGGGAGTAACGAGATGGCTTCCCAGGCCCACTTAACAGTGAGGATGACAGAGCGTTAATATTGTTTGGAAACTTCTCGTAACTGACTCACGAAAAAGCCCCTGGAAGAGTTCGCGATAGGCAACCATCACTTCCAGTGGCAAATGCGCAGAAATCTGCCCAGGGCAGCTGGCGCGGGGTCTTGTCTCAGAGGCAGAGGAGAGGAGGAACCTGTAGAAAGGAGCAGCTGAGGCTGAGCTGACGGACCCTGGAGCCACACAATATGCCGAGTTTTAGTCGTTCTCGTAAAGGCCAGCAGAAAGGAAAGGTGCCCGCAGGAAGTCATACAACAGCGGCCCCCCATGAACCATGCCCCCCGACATCCCATGCATGTGTAACCCTCTCCTACACTGACTTTGGCATTGACCTTGCGAGTTGCTTTGACCAAGGGGACACACGCAGAGGCCTGATCATCACTTTCACACTGGGTCCTGCCCTCTTGGGGTGCTCCCCTCGGAAGCCGGCCACCATGCTGTAGGGAAGCCCAAGCTCGAATACCCAACAATGAGGACACAGGGCGAGGGAATCCAATGGACAAGAGACTCTCCTGGTCATTCAGGTTCCAGCCGGTCCCCAGCCAATGCAGCCATGAGGGACATTGGCTACTCCATGGGGCACCAGAGAACCACCAGCTGGGCCTACTCAACCCAGAAAATCGTGAGAAATTGGAGGGTTTCGTGGGGCAGCAATAGGGAACAGACTGGAGGTCACCCAACTTTGCTTTGCAAGAAGCTTGAACTTTGGTTCCAGGAGTTTGAGATCTCCTGCCCCAGTCTGGGGAAGGTAGAGTCTTTAAAGCTTGCTCCCCAGAAGCAAAAGGGGAATGAGAGAAACAGGTCTCTGGGTGGATTTGAGCTGTTTCAACCAAAGGAGATTTATTGGAGGAGAAAGAAGAAACTTGGCTCAGGCCTTTATAGTGATTGGAATTTGGATCAAAGAAGACAGGTCCTCCGGTGGCTCTGAAAGCAACAGCAGGAGCAGACAGGACCAAGAAAGTCAAGCCGAGCAGAGGCTGACCACAGAGGGGAGTCATGCAGGGAACAGCGGAGGTGGTGGGAAGCAGGCATTCCCGAAGAAGCCCAGAGTCAAATATTCCATGCAGCTCTTAGTTCCGCTGCTCTGTGCAACTCTCAGACCACATCCATTTGAGGCTGTTAATCTTAAAAGTAAAACATTTTACCAGCAAACATGGGAGTATTCAAGATTAGCAGAGAACTGCATTTCAGGATGAGCAAGCTAGGACAAAAGGAGAGGAAAAACCCACAAGCAAAGGAGAGGAATGCTACTGTACAGAGAAGAAGGAGGAAGTCGGAAGGGGTTGTGTTGAAAGAAAGGCCATTGGAGAAAGGCAGGAGGAGTTCAGGGCCGATGAGGGGTTCCCAAGGCCACACTGCAGTGGTGGCCCACTTCCATGGGACACAATGACACGTCTTTGCCCTTAGGCCTGTGATTGACACTCCTTCCTGTAACATTGAACGCTACAGGCTCCCTGCCCCAGTCCCCCACATCGTCTTGGGGGGGCCTTCTCTATTAACTTTCACAAGGCCCAGAAAATATGATCACCAGGCAGAACAGCTATGGAGGTAAATCTTCTTGCTGTCAAAACAAGGGGAAATGAAACCAAATAAATGATTGTGACTACATGGGCCCAATATTCTAGTTTTCCACACCCTTCATGTTCATCATCTCACACAGCCTTCACTGCCCTCCCACAGGGCAGGGAGACAACAGTGAACAGCCAGGTTAAGGACTTACCCAATGTCACCTCAGGATTGGGCCTTTCTGAGTGGCCCCCTCTATCACCCGCTTCTGCTTCTGAAGACTTGTCCAGGGAATAAGGGCCCCATAGCGTACGTGGAGTGAGGCCATCTTTCATGTGAGTCTCCAAGTAGTGTACAGAGAGGCAGGCAGGGTGGGACGAGCAGCCCCTGGGGTGTGTGCTTAGCCAGAAGAGTGTGTGAGCAGCGGTGGGGGAGAAAGCCTAATCAGGACAAGGTCATGGTCCGAGCTGCCTGGCCCAGATCTGTGCTGTGAGATGCCACATTCCACTCACTCTGCTGGCCTTTGATGGACCACAGGGCATTCCACATGTCCCCTCGGTTTCCCCGAGCGTCCACTGGGCCTGCCGCTGAGTGCCATGGCCCCACTGGAAGTGGCTGGCCGCTTTTCTACTGATGGCAGACTCAAGGTCAAGTACCAACACGGTGCCTGCCAGCCTTCTGCCTCACCTCAGTCACTGATGCTGGAGAGAGAGGAGGCAGAAGCCTCCCATTTTAGTAAAATTCTCCAAAATTCTCATATGTACTTTTTCAGCCCAAACCCAAAGCTCACAGGCTGGAAGTTCTAGTCCCCTCGGTGTTTGCCACACCAGTAATGGGCTTCATGTCGAGCCAGACACACTTAGCCTCACCTAACCTGTCACCATTTCTTAAAGATGCCGGGCCTTTTTACAACTCTCAGCCATTGTAGATGTCTAGAATATTTCCTCCACATTTCTCCACCTGTCAGACTCCCTTACATCCTTCAAAACCCTAACCAAATGTCCCCTCCTCTGTGAAGCTGTCCTTGCTCCCCAGGCAAAGTCAGTGACTCTCACAGTCCTTTTCCATGACTCCTATGTGCTGTGCTGTACCCGGGAATGCGCCTGTCTTCCCCATTGAACAGCGAAGCAGCAGGACCTGACTCATCTCTGTCCACCTGCACCCCCAGGAGATGATCCAAGCCCACGCGGCTAACTCAGTTGGTAGCAAACTGACAATTTAGCATAAGGAGGTTTGCTGAGTAACACTTGGGAGGAATTCATTAAGGAAAAAAGGTCAGGTCATTCATTCATTCCTAAAGCATACCGAGTGCCACAATTGTTCTCTAAAGACCACAAATGTGGTGACAGCATCGGTCCTCCAGAATTTCATAACCCAATAGAGGGAATGATGTGTTAGAAGAGGAGCGTAATAGGTACACCGTGCAGAGAGAGAAGGGCTTGGGACTAATAGCAAGGAGGACACAGCCTAGCCTGGAGGGTCAAAGAAGAACCCTAGAAGGCATAACTCAAGGGGAGTTGGGGCGTTCAGTAGGAAGACTGCTCCCTGCAGAAGGAACAGCCAGCCAGGACCAAAGTACAAGGGGGGGAGAAACAGTAAGCTGGACCCAGGGTGCCTGGTGGTGCTGGGAGGCAAAAAGAGAAGGAAGCAGATGTTACCCTATGACATTCAGAGGTAACTCTGCTTGGCCACTATCACTCAGGTGGCTGTTTTGGGTTGTCCCTCCATAGCCCCAAGCAATGGTGAAAGATGACTCAGGCACACCTGGCCATCGCCCTTGTGACCAGCAGTTTACATTGTGGAGACAGGTGCCTGAAGCCTGAGCTGGAGCCCAGCTGGCCCAAAAGGCAAACAGAAGAGCATGACGTCACCTCATTCCCCTGAATGACCGACACTAGCTGAGAGCTGCCTGTCACCTTACAGATGAGAAAGCCTCCGGGGAAGGGACTGGTTTAAGATGGCACGGTGACAGAAGCAGGAATCAGGCACCTGGGACATGGAGCTGCAAAGACATGCTCCCTAACCTTAAGGGGCTTACAACTTTATATGGGCTCAATTGTGTCCCCCCAAAATTCATACGTTGCCGCCCTAACCTTCAGGTACCTCCTGGTGTGACTGTATTTGGAGACTTTTAGGAGCTAATTAAGGTACAGTGATGTCATGTGGGTGGGTCTTAACCCAATATGACGGTGTCTTTGAAAGGAGACCAAGACCCAGACCCCCCAGAGGGGAGGCCAGGTGAAGCCACAGGGAGGAGAGAGAAGACGCCATCTTCGAGGGACGGAGAGCAGCCCCAGAAGGAAACCAACCGCGCCAACACCTTGATCTCAGACTTCCGTCTCCAGGGCTGAGAAGAAATGAGTTCCTGCCCTTCAGGGCGCCCAGTCTGTAGTAATTTGTTATGGTGGCCCCAGCAGACTGGGACACCTCCCTGATAAGCCAGGCATGAACCCTGCTCGTTAGCTCCTAGAGTAATAGGGATTCTGACCGAGCTAAACGGGGTTCTGCAGGCGTGACTACAGACGCCCGCCTCCCCCCGCCCTGCAGAGCCCCTTCACTGTACTGGGGGGGGCCGTGCGTCACAGGAGCCTCTGGGATGGTCACCTCCCCGACCTCACGCGCAAGGAACAGCTCAACAAATGCGTATTTCAACCTGGAATGGTGGATGGACGACCAAAACTCCTCATCGGAGCACATGTACAGAGTTCCTGCGGTAACTGGCTTGGAGAGGGATGCAGGCAGAAAACCGGGAACCTTGAAAGAAAAGTGGCCCTGAGCATTTGCAATATTGCCAATGGTTACAAAACAAAGTCTGACAGGAGAGAGGTGGCCGGTTAGCTTTTCCAACACGTGGGTCAGGCCGGCCAAGAAGATGTGCTGCGGGGCTGCTTCCCCAACTCATTTACAACCTTTGTTCACTTCTGCTCTTGGGGGTCAGGGGTCATGTCGGTTCAGCGTCCCTTCATGTAGAATCTTACGCCACTTTCCACAAATAGGCTCAGGCTGCATCTTTGTAGGTGCTCCCGAGAGAGGACAAGGGAGGGAACCTTTGGGCTGTGCTCTCATTCACCATCTTTGACTCCCCTCCCCTCCCAGCCCCCACCCCCAACCGGCTAGGAGAGAGGGAAGCTGCTTTCCGACTCTGGGCATGCAGGCACCTTGCCAGGCAGGCGACATGCGGTGAGCTCCAAGCCTCTCACGGCATGGCAGAAGGCAGGACCACAGAAGAGGGGTACGCAAGCAGCCCTCTGTCAGTAGGTACAGTGTGGGGACTGGCCAGTCGGAGAGAATGTCCCTGCTGTGCCAGGACTCAAGGGCTGGAGTCTCAGGGGAATCTTGGGGGGCTGGGCTGACAGGGGTGTGGGGCCATAGTACAGAGCTCCAGGGGACTGTTAGCTCCTGAAGCATTAAGTATGGAAATGCATCGTGCCTTTAAGAACCGCTGTGACCACCTGTGCGCTGGGCTGGAAGGGCGGCC
Source organism: Enhydra lutris kenyoni (assembly GCF_002288905.1). Taxonomy (NCBI): domain Eukaryota; kingdom Metazoa; phylum Chordata; class Mammalia; order Carnivora; family Mustelidae; genus Enhydra; species Enhydra lutris. Next base: position 7,910,404 of record NW_019154098.1, on the reverse strand, counting down.
CTGCTGGTAGGTTGAGCACCTCAGTCCCGGTTCAGTGGTTCAGTTCGTCTAGGACCTTCTTGGTTTTCGCCTGGCCCAGCCTGGGCCCCAGGAGCCTCCTCCATCCTGGCCTGTGTGCTACTGTGAGTTACCTAGAAACCCTCGACGGAGAGCTGTCTCTGCCAAGGGCTGGTGCTGGTTCCTTGCCCTGCTGAGAGTGCTCCACGTGGAGAGGATCAGAGCAGAGTCGGATCGGCAGGGCCCTGAGGGGGTTCACCCCTGAGCCGCCCCAGCCCGCCCGTGAACACCCTCCTCCTTTAGCTGGCTGAAGTCTGCACGGTTCCAGTACCCTCGGAGATCCTGGGCAACAGCACCTGCTCCCCTCTCCACCAGCACTGTCCTCAAACACCGTTCCAAAGGCATTCCCCAGGTCCTTCCAGGTACCACCATGCTCCTCTGCTTGCAGAAACCGTCACCTGTCTGTCCCATGCTGCTGCTTAGCTACTTCTTTCTCACCCTTCTGGCTCCCTGCTAGGAGGTCCCCTTCTCAGAGACACCTGCCCTACGAGGCAGGGGAGTCGAGGAGTCCTCCCTGAGTGTTTCTGGGGCACACACTGTTATTACACGTTTAATGACTTTCTCCCCCAGAACAGGAAGTTCCCTGGGAGCGCAAGCTCAAGGCCCCGGCAAAGAGCTGATGTTCTACAAACGCTGAAAGAAGGACAAGACTAGGCAGGAGACAAAGAGGACGATGCTAGTAGGATAGAACCCTTTCTGAGATGATTAGGTAACGAATGGCTGCCATCTCAGCCTTTGCCTCTACTCTCTGCGTAAGGGGAAAGCCCTGCCTTCCGCTCCCCACCATAAGCCTAGGCAGGTGGGGAAGACTAGAGACTGAGCGCTCGGTAATTACCATATGGCTGTTAATTGTCTATTAATTCACTCCACACTCCTTCCCTTTGGGACCCGGGGCGTGCCAGGCACTGTGGAGGACCAGGGGCACAATGATGTCTGAGACAGACGAGAGTCCTTCTCTCCTGGTGTTTGGAGTGGGGAGTGGATCCCACTAAACAAGCAGGAGATCGTTTCAGTTAGGGAGTTACATAAAGAAAATAAAATAAGGGGTAATGTTTTCGAATGTGTATATGTTTAGAAAGGGGAGATGACCGAGTCATTCGGTGTGAATGGTCAGGAAAGATTTCCCCAAGGAGGTGACAGTTGACCTGACACCTGAATGATGAGAAGGAACCAACCTGGTGGATACCCAAGGGAAAAGTGATCCAGGTGGAGGGACTAGCCAGTGCAAAGGTCCTGAGGTCAGAAGAAAGCTGATGTGTTTAAACAGCAGAAAGAAAGGCAATAGGGCAGGTTTTTTCTGAGGAAGAGGAAAGGGCCCTGTTGCTCCTCTGTTCCCTGTCTCCTCCCACTGTCTTCCTCTTCCTCTCTGATCACCACAAGACCCTTCCTCCCCTCTTCTGAGTGATGTCTTCCTTTGGGTTTCCTAGACTCTGAGATTTAAAGCCAAATGAAAACATACTGCCAACAAAAATGCTTTTAAAAGTGACACTCATTTTAGAATTTCTAAAAACACAGGTCAATCTAGTCCCATGACTTCCAAATGAATGGGATTTTTTGAGAAGCATGACCAGAAACTGAAGCTATCTGTCTCTGTCAGGGGTTAGCAATCTTTTGCAAAGGGCCAGATAGTTATTATTCTGGGCTTTGCAAGCCGTGGGGTATGTGCCACAGCCACAGGCAGTATCTAAAGGAATGAGCAGGACCACATTCCAGAAAAATTTTATTCACAAGAACAGGCAACAGGGGGATTTGGCTCCTGACACCTGATCTACTTCATGATGATAAATATCATTAATCAAAACACATTGCTCTTTTAGCTCTAACTGTGGGCCAGACAATCAGGATACTTCCTGGGTGCTCCTGTCTCCTGGTATGAAGCAAACATGCTGTACCAGGTACAATGAGGAATGAACCTGGAGCATCTGACATGTACCCCACCTGTGTCCACAATTAGTGGTACAATGCTATAAAATCTGAAATTCCAGTATTAAAATGTTTTTTACTTACAAAATATTCTCCTAAGTCCAAGCCTAAGCCAGTTTGGCCTTTGGCAACTTCCTGGTTCTCTTCGGTAGATCTGGGCGGCCTTCCAAACTGTAGGTAGGAAGGCGAAGTTCTGCCAGGTGGTATGTCCCGTGAAAACAAGTCTCAAATGAAATTGTGCAAAGCATTTATAAGCACGGTGCAAACATTTATAAGCAAGCAGACACAGAAGCAGGCATGCAAACTCTTCCTGAAAGTCTGTGAGGTCCCATTCTATGTCCCTTAGACTTTCTTCAATGGCCACGTGAAGCAGACGTGAATAAAGGAACAGCAAGGTTTAGCCAACCCTCTCCGTGGACCAGAAGCGAAACCCCCTGCCCTAAGGTGGAAGGGATTCCCATTCAGGGCAGCACCATGGAGAGGGTGTGGATGCTGGGCTCACTGGGCTTCTGTTCTCTATCTGTGCCCAGCACGTACACCTGCACAGGACACCTACCCAAACTGAGATCCAGAATCACTCGTACCAGTGACAAAGGAGCCAATGATCAATGAAATTCAGGTTTTCTGTAACTAGCAGCACTCCTGACATTGACATTCTGAATCAAGTCCTTCCAACGTGATAGCTTTAGTCTATCTTAAGATTTACCTGCACACACGCCTATTATAGAGTTTAAGTAAATTATACACATCACACACTTCTCTTTTATTGAATTTGTGTTTCTTAAAAATTCATCCCATTTTTCCAGTTACTGATACTGAATTTTATTAAATGGGAGGTAAAATAAAATATATGACTTTTCTTTTCAATTTTGAAATTGTGGAATCCATGAATTTTTTATAGGTGAATAGTCATATTTAAAAGTTTAAGATAATCCTTAGACATTCTTCATAGGAGAATTATACTACAAGAAAAGAAAACACATCTCTCCCATTAAGAGCTCCGTTTTAGCTAATACCTTTGTAAGGAACGATGACCTATAATTTACAGACAGTTATAAACATGAATGCAAGAGGCGAACTGACCTCAAGCAGTCTTTCTATCACAGCAAAATCAGGACATGAGCTTAACAAGAATGTAGGGCATATGAAAAATGAGAAACAGAAGAGAGAACGTTTGCCATGTTTCTAAGCTTGTTTGCACAAAAACGCAATGCACATTGAACAGTTTGGAGGGATCGGGTCCCTTACCCCATGGGGAACAGATGACAGATTTTTACCAAGTGAAATGGTCAGGACGATACACTGATTTCTGAAACTGGATATGTGTATTGCACTCCGGAAGAGATGCCAAAGGACAACTGACCTACTTAGTCTTTGCTGCACACAAACAGCCCAACACTCTGTGACTTCAAGTAACAGCCATTTGTTGTGAGAGCCCGATGCCAGGGGCCGCTGGGGGAGGGGGTAGACCGGGGGGACACTCTGCTCCTGCAAGGGCAGGGTGGTTGGGGACTCCATTCTGGGCTGAGCCTGGCTGCGACACTTGAGGGGGGACAGCTCTGCTCCATGGGGCTTTCATCTGCCCACAGGAGCCGTGAGTTAGCCTAGGTATGTCGCTGTCATGCGGATGGCAGAAGCTAAAAAGGGCAAGTAGAAACACAAGTGCTTTCTCCAGTCTGTCCTTCCATCTCATCGACCAAAGCAAGTCACAAGGCCAGATTCATCAGAATCCACAGGTAGGGAAACATACTCTGCTTTTTGGTGCGAGAAGATAAAGTCACAGGACAAAGGGTGAAGGAGGGGACCGATGACACAATCCACAGCTCACACCTTCATGAACCCAGAGTACAGCACTAAGTATGCCCCAGAGTTTGCTTTCTAAATCACTGACCAAGTCCCTGCTTGGCTGAGAAGAAAAGAGAGATTCCCCCACTCCAGGTCTGCTATAAAAAGGTGAGATTCTGTCTACCTTGGGCTTTGATGTAAGATGGATTTGATTTCCACCATTTGTTGGTTGTGTGACCCTGGGCAAATTGCACTCACTCCCTGGTGTGTCCCTTTCCCTGGTGACAGTGTCCTGCTTCCCCTCAGGAAACTTCCTTGCCCTTGGAGTGATTTTTGTAAATATCACAGTTATCAGGGGTGCCGGGTAAGCATCTAACTTTGGCTCAGGTCATGACCTTGGAGTCCCAGGATCCAGGGATGTCCCCACATCGGGCTCCCTGATTAGCGGGAGTGTGCTTCTCCCTCTGACCCCCTCCCTCTGGTGCTCTCTCTCACTCACACACTCTCTCTCTCTCTCTAATAAATCCAATCTTTAAAAATAAATAGATGGGGTGCCTGGGTGGCTCAGTGGTTTAAGCCTCTGCCTTCGGCTCAGGTCATGATCTCGGGGTCCTGGGATCAAGCCCCACATCAGGCTCTCTGCTCAGCGGGGAGCCTGCTTCTCCCTCTCTCTCTGCCTGCCTCTCTGCCTACTTGTGATCTGTCTCTGTGTCAAAGAAATAAATAAAATCTTAAAAAAATAAATAAATAAATAAATAGATAGATAGATAGATGATAGATAGATAGATAGATGATAGATAGGTAGATAGATATCATGACTATCGACATTATAATGGGCATTCGTGAACTGTGTGACCCTGGGGCACTCATTTCTGGGCCCCTTGGTAAAACTGGAGGAAAGTTAGAATCGATAGCTCACCCTTCCAACTCCACAGTTAGCCAAGCTGTCGCACCTCTAATTCTGACTGCAAGGGAAGGTCTTCCTTGCAAACATGAAGCCCTTTTTATGAGGCTTAGAGCAGCGTCCTGATGAAGAGCACATGTCCAAGGCTGGACTGCCTGAGGCTGTGATCCCGGCCCCACTCTCACAAGCAGGTGTCCTGAGTCTGTGGTTCTGGCCCCATTCTCACAAGCAGATGTCCTGAGTCTGTCGTCCCGGTCCCACTCTCACAAGCGGGTGTCCTGAGGCTGTGGTCCCGGCCCCACTCTCACAAGCAGGTATCCCGGGCAAGGCCTGAGACCTCCCGTGTCTCAGATTCCCCATTTGCCAAGCAAGAGTGATGTTCTCTGCTGCACTGCCTTCTCGTGAGGTTTAAATCAACACACGATACTATATACAATACACGATATTTCTTCTAATATATTCAAAGCAGTGCTCCCGTTAGGCTCTGGGAGACTTGGCATCTTGCAAACTTAATTCGGATGTTTATGTTCCCACCCTGCGTTCCCATGGTGACAGCATTTGGGTCAGTTAAGTTAGGCTGCTCTCTGCACAATGGACATTTTAGGGGGGCTGGCCACCCAGATCCACTGACCTGTCCTTCGGTCCTTATACTCCACGGACACTTATGTCAGAGAGAAAACAGGACAAGAAGTGTGGCCTGGGAGCTATGTGCTGCAAAAGAAGTAAATCCTGAGAATGTCGAGGGGCAAATCTGCACTCCCCCAGCTCCTCTTGGAGCGATGCCCGGCCCCGCTCCCCCAGCGACTGGGCACAGACAGCAGCACCTCCTCCCTTCCCCCAGCCACCCTCCAGCCTCAGGTGATCTGCGTCAGCGTGGACATTTCCCATGACTCTTGTTTTCTTCAAATGCATTTGGCACAGTTACAACCTCTCGTGGATGCTACGGGGTCCCCCAGGCACACAGCCCACTTTCCCCTCCTGCTTCCTACCAGAGCTGTATGTTGCAGGACAGACCCAGATCACTTCAGCCATCGGGAGCTCCTTCTGCAGCACACGGGACAACTCTGGTACTCAGTAACTACTTGTTGGAAGAAGCAGAAATTAAAGGAATAAGTGTCTCCATTCTCTACTGTGAGCAGATAAACGTTTACAGGGACATCTGAGGGACCAGAGCCCTGATTTGAGATCTATGTGGGCGTCTCTGCAGGAGTTCCCAAGATGACGTTTAACTCAGAATATTGGAGTTAAAATGACTTTAAAGATCTTTTATTCTGTCCCCCTCTCGTTTTACAGATGGGGAAACTGAGGCCCAGGGAAGATAAGCACGTCCATCAGGCAAGCAGGATGATGAGGGCATAAAGATCCATATTCCCTAGCAACTTTTTTTTAAAAAAGATTTTATTTCTCTGACACAGAGAGAGAGAGAGAGCACAAGTAGGCGGAGCAGCAGGCAGAGGGAGAGGGGGAAGCAGACTCCCCATGGAGCAAGGAGCCCAATGTGGGGCTTGCTCCCAGGACCCTGGGATCATGACGTGAGCCGAAGGCAGAGGCCTTAACCCACTGAGCCACCCAGGTGCCCCAAAGAAGAGCTTCTTAAGAGAACAAAAGTGTCCAAAGACCAAAGGGGTCCCCCTAGATGCAGTGAGTGCTGTGTTGTTGGGGATGTCCAAGCACAGAATGAGAAAGTGAGGAGAGAAGCATCAACACAGGGGCAGGAGAAATGACTAAAATGATAAAGACAGGAAAAAACAAAACAAAACCCAGTGTTGAGAAGATCGGGAGCAACTGGAACTCTTGGCCGCTGCCTGTGGGAGAGGTGATGGTAAGGCCACACCAGAAAACCAGTCGGCAGATTCCAATAAGGTTAAGCTTACATCTACCCTATGATCTAACAAATTCACTCCTAGAAATAGACTCCACAGAGATCGACCCGCTTCACCAAAAGACATACGTGAGATGTTCCCAGCAGATCATTCATAATAACCCTTATTTCTTCTCTGGGTCCTCAGTGCTTAGCATGTTCAGTTATCAAAAATTCACCAAGGAACAGGGTTGTGATATATGTGCTTTCCGAGTGCATATAAAAATTTTTTTTCAAGGGGCGCCTGGGTCGCTCAGTGGGTTAAAGCCTCTGCCTTGGGCTCAGGTCACAATGTCAGGGTCCTGGGATCGAGCCCCGCATCAGGCTCTCCACTCAGTGGGGAGCCTGCTTCCTCCTCTCTCTCTCTGCCTGCCTCTCTGCCTACTTGTGATCTCTGTCTGTCAAATAAATAAAATCTTTAAAAATTGTTTTTTCAGTTTAAGAAAAGGTTCACCATAAAAAGTTTACACATAAACAGGAGCGAGGGAGCTGTTGGCTCGTGAGTCTCTGATTTAGAATTAGCGCCTGGTTACAAAGTTGGATAACAGAACTGGATGGAAACCCAGCTCCCCAGCTCCGAGTAAGGAAAAGGGATTGATACTTAGCGCACGCTTTCTGTGTGCAGCACGCATACAGCAGCCAGTCCTCAGGATAGCTCTCAGGGAAGGAATTACTGCGTTCATTTCTGCAGCTGAGAAAACGGAGGCCCACAGAGGAAATGAATTCAAGGAGGATCCTACAGCTGGTCGGTGGTAACAAAAGTGTCATCTGGTCCCAGGCCTGTCTGATTCTGACCCCATGTTCTTAAGCTGTTCCACAGGCTTTAAATGCAGATATGGTTCTTATATGAGCATTGCACAAGTGTAAAAATAAACGATAAGCCCCATGCTGAGAAATATTATCCAGTTATCACTGGCTCCGGCTGCCGGCAGCCTAGACCGCTGATCTTATTAGGGGATGGCTGTCCTGGCTGCTTCTGCGCATGGGCACAGCCAGGGTGACACAGACCTGCCTCCTAGGGTTTTTTCACCAAAGCAAGTGGGAGGAGGTTGTGGCGTGGGGGAGGACGAAGCGAGAGGAAGGTGAGAACCTGGGTGAGGCCAGGATGCAGAAGATGGGTCACAAGCCTGGTGAGCTGTAACCCAGGAGTCACACCCCCCGGCAAGAGCCACCTGCCTCTCCTGTCGGGTTCTTCGGAGATGCTCCCGTCCCTCACCTCTGCTCTCTGCCTGCAATAGCGGTTGTAAAAGGCAGGAGGCAGACATTTCCTAATCCGACAAAGAGGATGCGGCTGGGCGAAGGTCTGCCTTCCAGTACTTTTTGACCATTTCAATTCATTCTCAAGAGTTGAAAATTGTGGGGGAAGGCGGTACCTGGGTGGCTCAGTCCATGAAGAGTCTGGTCCTGACCCTGGGGTCCTGGGGTCAAGCCCCATGTTAGGTTCCCTGCTCCGTGGGGTGTCTGCTTCTCCCTCTGCCTCTGCCCCTCTCCTTGTTCCTGTTCTCACTCGCTCATTCTCTCAAATAAATAAATAAAATCTTTAAAAAAAAAAAGGTTGAAAATTGGGAGTTACAGGAAGGAAACTTACATGTTTATTGCTAAGTGAAAGAAGCCAGTCTGAGAGGGTTCCCAGTACATGCTACTGCGCAGAAGAACAGAGGCAGCAAGACGTCTGTGGTGGCCAGCGGTGGCTGGAGGGAAGGGAAGGGGGTGGCCAGGCAGGGCACAGAGGAGTTCTAAGGCCATGACAGGACTCAGGACGACGCTGTATTGGTGAACACATGTCCTGAAACATTTGTCCAAACCCACGGAATGTGCAACACCAAGACTGAATGTAATGTATGGATTTCGGTTAATAACAATATATAGATATTGGCACATCAGTTGTAACACCTGTAACAGCCTGATGTATGCAGGTGAATGAAGGGGGAAACTATGGGGCTGCCCCTGGGAGTCTATGGGAACTCCCTATACTTTCCACTCCATTTTTCTGTAACCTGAAATTGTACTAAGAAATAAAGTCCATTATTATTATTATTACTATTATTATTTTATTTATTATTTTTTTTTAGAAATGAGCTAGGTGAGTTTGTGGAAAAGTTTGGATTTCTGGCTTCATTGGAAAAATCTGGGAACATGAAGCCTGCTTTCCTGGGTCTGCCGGGGTCCAGCAACAATCTCTCCTATGGCAGAAACACACCTTATTTTTTCTGGGGCTGCCTCTAAAGAACACCCCAATTTCGCCAAAATGAGGCAGTGTCACCCTTTCATGTTGCCCATCTGGGCCTTGGGGTCCTCGGAGTTTGGGATCCCTGGGGTAAGATCAGCAATTTAGTTTAACGGTTTTCCAACTGGGTTCCTCTGGGGCCCTCCTCCCGGGGGTGCTGGGGCCAGGCAGGAGCTCTGGGCTCCTGACTGCTCCTTCCCCTGATTGGCTGGACCTACTGGACTCACTGTGTAAGGCGAACTCCAGTAAAGCTGAACACAAAAGAGAATAAAAGCCTAACAAACAGCAGGTCTGTAAGATGCATTTGGAAAACGAGACCCCTTCACCAAACTCTTCAACTTTCAAGACGCTCATTCCTGTTAGACAGCGTGGGAGGGCCGATGGAGCCGCGTGGGCACCTTGCCGCTTCGGGAAGATGGGCAGGGACCTTGCCCCGAAGCGGCTGCCAGGGCTCAGGCTCCAGGCTGGGAGCAGGCGGGCCGGCACGTGCACCTTCTCCGCCCTGCTTTGGGCGGCTTCCAGATCACACAGCTCCCACCACTTCAGGCTGCTCTGAGAGCCTTGTGGTTTGTCTTTATTTTTATGAAAGAAGCTGTCATGAAATCGGTGCCTCTCCAGAGTGTCTGTCGCCTTCACGTGTCCTACATCGGCCCCTTTCTTTCTGTGAGCCGGCCACAGGTCACCCACCAGCAGCATCCCAGGGACGTTTATAAGCGACTGTTACGTGCCAGACACTGTAGAGGAAGCTGGTCGTTGTCCCCAGGAAGCTGGGCCTCTTGGTGGAGAGGATGACTGCGTGACCGATAGCTGGAGGACAGCGTGCCGGGCACAGTGAGAAGGTGGGCGCGGGGCCAGAGGGGCCAGGAGGCGGCAGGTAACCCAGAAGCAGGGCTACGGCTCAGAGTCCAAATGGGGCTGATTCTTGAGAAGCAAGGGGGCACCTGACCTCGAGGCAGGACCTCCTGGCAGAGGGCGTGGCACGGGCCCAGGTGGGAAGGACCAGGGCATGTTGGAAAGAGGCTGCTGGCTCAGGAGCGCGGGCGCACGGCTACTGCCTGAGCAAAGTGACCGTTTCCTACCAAGGAGGAGGGAGCCCACGCAACTGCTTAGTCTGACGGCTTTAGGGGTGGAGGCGGGAAGGGAAACCTAACCCTCCTATCAGATCAGCATAGCCCGTGCTACCTCCATCTGTCTCTGCTCTGTCTTTCTTGGGTTTGTCCACAGCTCCCCGTCCTGCCATTTGTCCCCTGCTGGAGTGCGTGGGTAGGAGCGAAGTCACATGGGTATGTCTGCTTGTCACCTGTCCCTCCTCTATGATTGATTAAGGTAGGCTGTCCGACCTGTGTTCTTCACACATCAGCTTCATACTCACCTTCCAGGGGCAGGGCTGGGGAGACTTTAAATCGGGAGTTGTTTCCAGATCCATGGCTTGGGGGATAGAGGAACATGGCAAAATTATACACAGCATTTTGTCAGCATAGGCATTTCTCCTGGGGAAAATTTCCCAAGCTTTCTTCAGAACAGGTTAAGGCCCAGCCCCATGTTCTAGAAGGAACTTGAGGTCTCAGGAAGCCCTAAAAGCACGCTGAGGAGTAGTGATCGGGGCTCTGCTGACTCGGACCTCAGAACACCTCAGGATGTGGGGTGACAGTGAAGGGCATAGCCTCGGGACCCATTATTAAAATGGGAACATTGTGGGAAGGGAGCGAAGGGATGCAGGGTGAGAAAAATTTCAAATGACCACCTTCAAATGACCTTCCAGCACGCTGCTGCCGGTGGCCTTGCTGACGTATCCTTCCCACGGGGGACGGATCCTTTCTCTGTGAATTATAAACCAACCGTTGTGACCACTGTCCGTGTGCAAAAGTAGACAGCTTCACATAGCAGACATTGGGGGGGACCACAAACACACTTTTCAGGGTGCACCCTGCGTGCTCTGTTTCTCTGATAGCCCAGTTTCCGCAGAGTCCCCTTCTGCTGGACCAGCTTGGCTGTGTGTGGGGTGAAGTGATTATCCGAGAGTGCTCGCTTTCCGCGGAAACCCTCCACCGCGAGCCGTTCTGCCCTCACCGGCCTCGAGCCCGAGGTTTCCTGTAAGATTTCATTTGATGAAAAGGGTTTGCTGTTAGAACGTCTTTTTTAAATCTAGTAACATAGTTCCATTGTACTTTGCATAATTATTATGTCATGGAAATGAGTGCTGTGGGTCAGGGAAAGCCCCAGCACTGGTAATAAGCTGGGCAAAGCAGCGGCTTCTTAAACCAAAGAGGGACGCTCTTCGGACTTAAGCCCAGACTGTGTGCTCAGTCATCGGGGAGAAGCAAATGTCCAGAGACACAGAAAGCTGCTGGAGGACCTCCTCCGTAGACCCCGTGGGTTTGCAACCTGTAAATATCTATTAGGTTACCCTCCCCTTTTCATCGCCTCACCTTGCTATCAGTCAAAGGTATGGAGTCTCTGCAGACTGGGAGTCAAGGCGCGGTAGGTCCATGGGGCTGGGCATGTCTTCGAGTTGGGGTAGCAAGTCTGGGAGGAACGGAGAACACTGCAGGCAGCTGTCCTCCGATGGGAAGAAACAGGATTTGGGATTGGGAGATGTGAGTCTGCCACTCGTTAGCTACGTCCCCTTGAGCAGGCCACAGCACCTCTGTGAGCCTTGGTTTGTAGATCTGTGCAATGGGAGTAAAATCAATCCCATGCGGGGATGTCGTGAAGGTCAGTGTCATGCTTCCTTCACTCCTGGGTGCCCGGACTCCAGCCTACAGAGAGGTATGGAGATCGCGGGTACAGCCCTTGCCCTAAGGGGGCTGCCAGTCTACGAAATTAGCAGTTAGAAAACAGTGCGATGGGCAGCGAGCACGGGCAGTTGGGCCAAGAGAGCCCAGAGACAGAGTGTCTGGGAAGAAGAGGTGCGGAACTGAGCTCTGAGCCCCTGAAGGCACACCCTCAGTCCTTACCGGCTCTCCTGTCTCCTCCGTTGTTCTGCTCCGCTCTCCTGACATCCCCTCAGTCTTTGCCAGGCTCCCCTTTTCTGGCTATTTGTTTGATGTAGGTTTTCCAGGATTCTCTCCCACATCTTCTGTTCTCACTATACACACTCCTCCTGGGTGACGGAAACATTTATCACAGATTTGATTACCATCTCTATGCCGATGGCTCCTAAAGCCATATCCCAGTCTGGAATGCTGTTTTTAAGTCTAGACCCAGAAACTTCTAGGTCTAGACTAGAAGGGTATATGGGTCTAGAGCTAAGAACCCGTTTCTCTTCCTCGACCTCCACACGATGCTAACAGAATGATGCTAACAGAGTCCACTTAACCCGCTTCTACTTGGCAACACCTGAGCGGGTATGCCAGCCAAAATTTAGCCAGCCTCTCCTCTCTGAGCAAGGAGGGACATTGGAGATTTAACTGCAATGCGACAGAAAATGAAGGCTACTAAGAGACATTGACAGGAACGGGCCGAAAGGGTTTCTCGTCCCTGTATTAGTTTTCTGTGGCTGCAGAACATAGGACCACGAACTTGGTGACTTTGGCTAACACAAATTTGTTATCTTGCACTTTTTGTGGATCAGAAGTCTGGGCGTGGGTTACCTGGGTCCCCTGTTGGTCTCACCAGGCTGAAGTCAAGGTGCCAGGTGGGCAGGGCGCCCCACCTGAGGCTCCGGGTGATTCTGGTCCTTGGCAGAATTCTCTTCCTTGCCAGCTGGGGACTTCACGGTCTTTTTCAACGACACGAATGTCAAGATCTTTTCAATCCTGAACTTGTGTTGCTGAACTTTTTAACCTACTGGTTTTCATCGTGTTTCATTCCCCCTGTGGTACGCGTTTAAATCCCTTCATGAGTGAGTCGGCAACGTAATGCGTGAACTCTTTTTCCAGTTCTGGGTCACCTGTAGAGTTGGAAAGCACATTTTCTTCCTCTTCACCCAGACACGAATCAAGCGTTTAAGGGACAGCCTGAAGAACTGAGGTGTTTGAGGTTGGCGTGACAATGTCAGTAATCTGACAGTTTTTTTTTGTTTTTTGTTTTTTTTAGATTTTATTTATTTATTTGACAGAGAGAGATCACAAGTAGATGGAGAGGCAGGCAGAGAGAGAGAGAGAGAGAGGGAAGCAGGCTCCTTGCTGAGCAGAGAGCCCGATGTGGGGCTCGATCCCAGGACCCTGAGATCATGACCTGAGCCGAAGGCAGCAGCTTAACCCACTGAGCCACCCAGGTGCCCTAATCTGACAGTTTTTAAAAACTTACTTCCTCGAACAGGCACCCATGCCTCGTGAAAATCGAGACATGGGATGTCTGTGACACCCTCTCTACCCGGAACCTAGTCATTCTCTTAAAAATGGAAATGAGATTAATGAGAAATAATCTCTTCTCAGAAAAATCATGCTCGTTCTTAGTCAGGACTAAGGATCACAAACCGTCTGCTAAATTCATAGCCTTGCGTTTTTGGGAGATTGATGCTGTTAGATGTGTTCCTGTAATATACACCTTCCTCCCCTTCCTGAAGATCTTTTAGAGTGTTTGGGAACCTTGTTTAAAGATCCTTTCTCAAGTGTCCTTCATGTAAATAATTGATGTATATGAATATTCTTCCTAACAGATTTTCTAAAAAAAATTCACTTTTCCAAAACGGCAAGTCAGCGAGGTCCTAACCACGTTCCCAGCCGCTAGTATTTATAACTCACAAGCCTGCCGAAGACGGCTAAATATACCAGGCTTGTGAGATATTCTCCGGAACTGGGAACTGGGAAGAAGAAAGGCAGGTAAATCGTGACCTCGAGTCAGCAGGGACGGAAATGAGGCCACTTGTTTTTCTTTGTTCTTATTTTGAGTCAATCTTCCTGTACTGTTTCTGAAGCCCTGGAATGGGAGGGTCCTACTTCCATTTTTATTCTGATGAGTGCATCGTCCTTATAGTAAGATCCGAGCAGCCCAAAGGAGATGTAAATGAACTGGAAGCCTCTCTGGTCTCTGGTGCGGGGCGAAAGCCCTGTGGGCTTTGGTCTTGAAGAAGTCCAGAATAAAACAAAACGTAAATTACAGGAATCGAAGCGTATTTCTGACAATAAGTGTGCACAGCATGTTTGGATAGTCAGATCCTGTCCATTTCATTACAATATCAAATACTCATTGCATCTTAGAATTAGCTGGGGTTTAGGGTAGTGGTTTGTTTTTTTTTTTAAACCCACATGTCCATGGCATGAACCAGGCATGGGCACAGCCCAAAAGCCAAGCTGAGATAAACAAGGATGATATGAGGCGGGCCAACCAGATGCCACGTTACCCAGGTCAAGGACCTTGGGTAGTTTTTTATTAAAGCGTTTTCTTTCTTTTTTTTTTTTAATTTAAAATATAAGGGTTTTAAATAATAGAAAGCATTTTTAAATTTAAACTACACATCTTTTTTTGAAAAATATGAAGCATTTTTTAAAATACAGATTTTTTAAAATAGAAAGTGTTTTTTAATTTATAATATATTATGTAGACAAGTTTAACAAAAGGCTGTAAAGTGAACACTCACTCAATGCCCTGGGCCAAGAAGTAGACTACTCGCAGTCCTGCGGAAGCCCCCTCAATATTCTTTGCCGGTAGCACTCCCCACCCTGCTCTCAAGAGTGATCACTCTACTTGTATAGATTTTCCTGGTGGGTTTACTGCTTGTGGCTGCATCCGCACTTTTACCTGTTTCTAACTGTTTGAAGGTGGAACTCCATTGTATTATTCATTGTGACTTTGCTTATTTTTTTGCTCAGTACTGCAAGACTCACCACGTTGTTGCATACCTCTAAAATATTCCTTTTCTTGCCGTCTGTGCACTACACAGTGAACATTCGGTTTTCTTCTGGTTCTTTGTAATTAGGAAAAACCCTGCTAAGGACATTCTTTTCTACCTATCTTAGCATGCAGAGGAGGGAACGTGTAATGTTCCGCTTTCCTCAGTGATGCAACGTCATTTTCCGAAGCAGGTGTAATGACACATTCTAGTTACCAGGACTAGAAGGTTCTGAATCTCTACATCATAGCCAACACTTAGTATTGTTAGTCTTTTTCATTCTAGCAGTCACATTGGTGTTAGTTCCATCTCATTGTGATTTCAATCTGTATTCCCCTGGTTAACAATCAGGTTGAGCACTTTCCATGTTTACTGACCATTTGGATATCTATCCCTCTGAGGTCCATGTTCACATCTCCGTGCCTTTTTTCCCTTACCAGGTTGCCTGCCTTTTCTCAATTATTTTTTTAGATTCTTTATATATTTTGGGTACTAGCCCCCTTTTTTGAAAAATGCCGTATACGGTATGAATATCTTCTCTCACTCGGTGGCTTGCATTTTAATTCTTTTTTATCTTTTGTTGAACGGGACTTAAAATTTTTAGTACAACTCAATTTATCTCTTTTCCTTTATGCTTACTGTTTTTTTTTTTAATCCTATTTAAGATGTCTACTCTAAACTCATTAAGATGTTTTCTCAGGGGAACCTGGCTGGTTCAGTCGGTGGAGCGTGCGACTCCTGATCTCGGGGTTGTGATGTCGAGTCCCATCTTGGGTGCAGAGATGACTAAAAATAAAATCTTTAAAAATATGTACATTTTTTCCTATGGTATCTTCTGAAAGCTCAGTATTTGGCCTTTCCTGTTAGTTCTTCAAGCCACCTGGAACTGATTTTACGTACAGTGTGTGAAAGGGGTATAATCTCAGTTGTTTCCAATATGGGGATTTTCACATCCCATGCAACTCAAACACTGTCCTTTACCCACTGCTGCCTCTGCCACAAGCAAGTCCGTGCAGGTGAGGTCTGTCTTTAAGTTCTCTGTCCTCCTTCATGGGCTGATTTTTTTTAAAAAAGATTTTATTTATTTATTTGACAGAGAGAGAGAGATCACAAGTAGGCAGAGAGGCAGGCAGAGAGAGAGGGGGAAGCAGGCTCCCCGCTGAGCAGAGAGCCCAATGTAGGGCTCCATCCCAGGACCCTGAGATCATGACCTGAGCTAAAGGTAGAGGCTTAACCCACTGAGCCACCCAGGCAACCCCACTGGCTGATTTTTTTTTATCTTTGCATAAATGCCACACCACCTTGTTCATCAAAACACTGTGATGTCTTGCTATCTGACCAAAAAAAAAAAAAAAAAAAAAAAGGTCGTCTTACATTTTTCTTTTTCTCCAAACAGCAGCTTGTCAAATCGTACAAAATAAACATACGAAAATTTTGATTGGGATTGCACTGAGCCTATAGCTTAGTTTGGGAGGAGCTGACATTTTGAAACTATTGATTTTTCCAATCTGAGAACAAGGCATAGCTGCCCTTCCAATATTCTTCAGTATTCCTCAGGAAGGTTTGAAGTTGTATTCTAAAATATCCATGCACAGCTTTCATAGAGTGATGGTTAAGGAATTGATGTTTTTAAGATCATACTTTAATTCATGTCTTTTAAAATTCCATTTTTAACTGTTTTGTGCTAACATAGAGAAATATAATTTTTATGTATTTTTCTGTTCCAGTAATAGCTTAAAACTTTTTAGGATTTTTTTTAAAAGAGTTTATTTATTTCTTTGACAGAGAGAGAGAGAGAGCACAAGCAGGGGGAGTGGCAGACAGAGGGAGAAGCAGGGAGCAAGGAGCCTGACGCAGGGCTCTGGGATCATGACTTGAGCCAAAGACAGGTGCTTAACCAATTGAGCCACCCAGGCACCCCCAAACTCAAGAATTTTTTATGTATACGTAATAGCATCTGAGAAAAAAAGACAATTTTTTTTTTCCAATTTATGTGCCTTTTATGTCTTTGTCTTCCTTATTGCCCTGGCTAGGACCTTCAGTACAACATTGACTGCACGTGCCAACTGCTCCTTCTTTCAAAGGGAACCTTCTAATGTTTTACCATTTAGCATAAGGTTTGCTATCGATTTTGTGTTGATTTATTTTATCCAGTGACTCCCGGAAAACCTAAAATCCTTAGAAGAGGCCTGGGCATGGTTCAGAGCTCCTGTCTGGAAACAACAAATGTGGCTGTTAGTCCCATCAGCTCACTCTGACTCCTTCTAGAGGAAGCTGCCCTCATTCAAAGACTGCACTTATGCAGGTCTTCTAACTGGGACCCCTGCTTCCAGTCCGGTCCCCCCCGCCCCACGGCTGTGAGAGCACACTCCAACATGTTATTTGGACCATGTGACTCCTCTCTAGAAACTTTCCAAATCCCAGCCTAGTTGGTCAAACGTCAAACTCCTGAATCTGACCGAGAAGGCCCTTCATGATTTGGTCCCTACCATCTCTGGAGTCCTTCCATCCAGTGACTTCCTGTCCACAGCACCCTCCCCCTTGAGTCATCTTGAACCACTTAGAGTTTCCCAAGTGTCCCTGTTGACCTTTATTTCCTACAAAATAGGCCTATTTATAGGCCTGTCATGAGAAGTCAATAAAATCAGATGCAGAACTAGAATGAAATCCAGATGACCGACTTATTATCTATTAATGTCATAAATGTTAAGACTGACAGGTTCTGAGTATATCAATTGGGTTGGGCTGTTAAAACAAAATACCATAACCTAGGTGGCTTAAACACAGAATTGTTTTCTCATAGTTCTAGAGGCTGGGATGTCTAAGATCAAGGTACTGGCCAGTTCAGTTCCTGGTGAAGGCCTTCTTCTTGGCTGGCAAATGGCATCATCTTGCTGTGACCTCACAGGGCACTGAGAGACAAAGGGAGGGGGAGACAGAGAAGGAGGGAGGGAGGAGGGACGGAGGAAGGGAGGAAGAGAGGCAGAGAGAAAGCTCTCTTCCTGTAAGGACACTAATTCTGTTATAACGACTCTGCCCTCATGACCTCATCAAAACGTAATCACATCCCAATGGCCCCACCTCCATCACAAGGGGGGAAGAGGTTTCAGACAGGAACTTGGGGCGGGGGGACACAATTCAGCCCACAGCACTGAGCAAAGCCGGCGATGATTTGTTATGGCGACCCAGCCGTTTGTCTAGCATTTAGCACCCGTGAAAGCAGACGTTTCGTGTTCCAATCAAGATATCCTGCACATAAAACACTAACATCTGCACTTTGGGTGAAAGTGAGGAAGATGGACAGTTGGAGAGTGTTGAGAAATGATGAGAGAGACAGTTCATGGAAGGGTCCTGTATTACAAAAACGTATGGATTTTATCCTCTGAATGAAGAGGATTATGAGAAAAGAGATTCACACGAACAGACATGCACCCGCAGTTAGCTGTTAGCTTTAAGAGCTATACAGACGCTCATCCTAATGATCCCATTTGGGGAAATTATCCTAAGAAGATAATCCAAAAAATAGAGAGAGGTATATGCACAAAGAAATTTTTCCATTATCTATAATAATAAAACCTGGGAGAAACCCACAGGGGAATACTTAAGTAGTTATTAAATAAATGCTCATTGAATGAACCAACAAATACTTCCTGAACATAAAGCAGCAATTAAAACAGCAAAGTCCAGGTTAATAGCATGGAAAACTCACTGAAGTTGGCAAAAGAAACAAAATATAAAATTATAACGACACAACACTGCAACTCTACAAACACAGTGACAAAGATGGGCCCAACCAGAAGCAACTGCAGATGGAAACGACAACGACAACACTAGTTCGGTAGGCACAATTTATGTGGCACTGACATACCATGTTTACAAAAGACGCTGCCGTTTTACAAACAAAACACAACCCGTAAAAGGTAATCTGGCTCGCTGCCCTCACAGCCCCACGAACTAGCTTTTTTTTTTTTTTAAAGATTTTATTTATTTATTTGACAGACAGAGATCACAAGTAGGCAAGAGAGGCAGGCAGAGAGAGAGAGGAAGGGAAGCAGGCTCCCTGCTGAGCAGAGATCCTGATGCGGGGCTCGATCCCAGGATCCTGGGATCACGACCTGAGCCAAAGGCAGCGGCTTAACCCACTGAGCCACCCAGGCGCCCCACGAACTAGCTTTTGTTTGCAGACAGCCCGAAAAAAGCACTTGGCTTTCAGTGAGAGCGAATGGATGAAATATTTGGGGTCAATATGGCGGAAAGAAGCATTTGTCTTACAGGGAAGCCCGGAACAACAGTAATTGGGGGGAGCAGGGCGAAGGAGGAAGCGGGTTTGGTGTGTTCGATGAGCTCCATGCTTGGGGCCAAAGTACCCATCGTCTCCAACGCAGAAATAGAAAGAGGGCCCTTATGCTAAGAAGCCAAAGAGAACGTGAACAGTATGATGACGGCTGAGCTGATCCGTGTTTAGGCTCGTCGCAAACAAACGCTGGAAAGAAAGAGAACCAGGTACTTGGCAATAGTTATGCCATTATGGACTGAATAGTGCCATTGTAGCTCACTCGGTAATAGGTTTCCTCAAGGTGGAGTTGTCAAACTCAGAGCTAGAAGAGGAGACAAGGTTCAAGGGGGTGAGGTGATTCAGCCGAGGTGTACGGGGTCGGCGGGGGTGGGGTGTTCATCGCTCCAAGAGAAACTCGGGCTTCACAGTCATGTGGACCGAGTCTCCACCTCCAGAACTACCACTTTCTAGCCATGTCTCAATCATGCATTCCCTCAGACAACATCAAGTTCTCCCACACATGGATTCAGGGTCCGGGAGGTAGCGTGACCCGTGTGCTGAGGGATGAGGTTTGGGCAGGAATGGAGGACAAAGTGAAGCGGGTCCTCCCCCAAAGTGGATCTGAAGCTGAGAAGGAAAGGTTGGAGCTGCCGCCATCTTGGAGAGCAAAGCCAGCGCAGTGGGAGGGCCAGCTGTGCGATGAAAAACAGAGAAACTGGGCCTTGGAGACACCACTGAAGCCCCAGGATCAAGTTCTAGAAGCCAGCCCTTCCTTTGGGTTGTTAAGCCAAGACATTCCTTGTGTTTGTGTTTTTGTTGGTTTGTTTGTCTTAAGTTAGATTGAGTTCTATTTCCCTTAAGGGAGTCTGACTTTGGTTTTCTTTTACGTGCTACCCAGAGAGCCCTAATAGAACAACCTCTCTCGCGGAGAGAGAATGTGGAAACAAGGCTGAGCTTAGCTCCCAGTCCCGAGTAGCTGTTTTAACAAATGTTGGATTCACTGTCCTTTCTTTCTCCCTCACAGATGTTCCATCTCTTTCTTCTTCCCTCTTTCCTTTCCTCACCAAATTTCCCCCTTCCTCGAGGGCCCTATCATTAAAAGTCCTCTTTGAGTTGAAGCACAGGGACAAGGAATTCTCCCCTCCTCCTTGTAAAGCTCTGGCACAAGCTGCAAGGAGCTCTGCTCTAGAACTCACACCCCCGTTGTGCGCTTCTTCGAAGTCAGACCATACGAACAGGGACCCTCACGGATGTACAGTTTCACCCCGGGCTCTCACATCCAGATTTTCGTGTGGTTCAGGTTTCGCTCTGTGTCATGGCAGGGCAAGGTGTTCTTACCGTCATACCCATTTCTCAAAGGAGGAATCACAAGTTCACAAAGGGGAGGTAAGTTCAACAGAGTAAGCTCAGAAAGCAGGACAGCAACACAGACCCCCATGTGAAACCCACCATCCTTCCATTTTCTGGCCACGTCCTTCTTTAAGTAACATGTTCATGTGCGTGGATCCCATGGCACTCCCCCCAGAGCCCCTCCTCAGGGTCTCTGCTCCGGGTGCTGTACACACTGGTGTTGACCTTGACAGACATCTCCCTCACTAGGAACTGCTCTCAGGAGCAGGGGCTGCCCCACCCACTCAAGGTTATATCCCATGGCCACTGACTGGCCTCTTGGCTTCCATTCAGAACAGATGGAAGGCCACTGCAGCCTCAGAGCTCCCTGAAGAATCCGGGCATCTGCTGGGTTTGAGAGGGTCATTGTAAGGGGACAGTCACTGCATAAGATCAATGTGGGCCATAGAAGCCAGCTGATCTGAAGGTGCTTAAGGCATCTGTGGTGGGCAGGGGTGCAGTGGGGATGCCTTTGGGTTGGCCGAGACTCCAGTCACAGCTGCATCAGAGGGCAGCTTCTCCCTCCACCACTCCAGCCATCCCTACTTCCCTGCAGCGATCTCCTGAACACATGCCCCAGCCGACTTCCGACATGCAACCCCCCACCTCCAAGTCTGTGTGCGGGATCTCCGTCTAGGGTGGTCAGGGCTGGACATGCTCCTGGGAAGCAGACTCTAACATCGGATGTTCGAGCTGGAGTACTTGCTGGCCAGCTAGCGATGAGGACCCCTTCACGGGAGGTGCGGGACGTCCTCACAGCCCCTGGCACGTGCTGGTGCAATGGTGCAAATCGCCACTGGTGGTGAACTGGTGAACTGGGACACTCCTGCTGGAACACACTTCTAGAGCAGACAGAGAACAGGAATCGGAAAGACAGTGGGGTCGGTGGCCATGGCAGAGCACCACTGATCTGAGGAACAGAGACACATGCTTGAAATGAAACAAGGAGCAGGGTTCTGTTCTGGGGGTGACTTGTCACAGACACGCTGTGGGGCTGGACCCGCAGTGGCAGTGGCTGCTTCCTGATTTGGCTGGTTTCCCTCTTGACTAGGACCGCAGTCCTGAGGTTCCGGAGCCAGAAGCCCCCCTGATGGCTCCGGGGAGCACCTGGGGCTCAACCAGATCTGTTTTCTCAGCTCTTCCAAAGTTCCTGCAACCAAACGCTAGGCGACTGCGACCCAAGTCTGATTTCAAAACCTATGTTCTGTCCTCGGCAGGAGGACCGAGGTCCTGTTACCTAAGACTAGCTAAATCAAGGGAGGAATGAGCAGTTGGAGGGAACTGGAGGGAGAAATGAGTTCAATGTGAGGCACAGGGAACCCGGGGTACCTAGTAGGACAGCCATTGGGCTCACCCCGCAGAAATCCGAAGGGGAGGGGCTTGTTCTTACTACAGAGCCTGGGGCCAGGAATGTAGATTCTGAATTCTGAGAAGTGATGATTTCCCTAAGTAAAATGCATTCTTGTCACTCTCTATATCCTTACTATGCCTTATTATATTTTTACATGTAAAAAAAATAAATATTATATATTTACATTACTCACTGACTGACTGATCGACTGACACGTTTATTTCTCTAGTTACTTGAATTAAGTTTACTAGTATGTCAGCTCCACGCGTACCCAGATTTTTATATACTCCCTGTTATATCTTTGGGCCTAGACCAGTGACTGGCACACAGAAGTTGCCTCTATAATTCTCTGTTGAATGAGGGCATAAATGTATGAACAGATGATCTTTGCAACAACGGAGGACAGAGGAGCTTGGGAATATCCAGCAGCTTTTCTCGGCTTTATAGCTAGTTAATGGCCCTAAAGGTGTCTAAGCTCTCTTATTCTATTAAACCACACCTGGTCTAAGAACTAGAAAGAGTGCTCGCTGTCCAGGCTCTGCGGAAAATTTTCTGTGTGCCTGGGCACATCATGAGCCTTGCATTTTCTAGGCCTTGTTATTCTAATCATGCGAATAAACACAAGGGACATTTCTTCAACGTCCAAGGTTCTTAGTGGCTTTATCTTTATTTACATACAAAATAATTCACACTTATAAGTTAATCACAATTGTACATGTGCTTCTGGCATTGGAACAAAGAATGCAGGAGAGAGTAACCGAGAGGGGAATGCTCAGGTCCGTGGTGTTCCTCACCAGCAAGGTGTCCCAGCAGGGTCCCAGCTGACTCCTGAATTTGCCCAGCAGCTGCTGTCCTTGTCCCTGCACGTTCTCTCCTCTTGGGCGAAACACTTGGCTTCTCTAAACTTCCAATTTTCTTCTCTTTTCTTTTTCTTTGCGACGATTGAGTGCGATAGTGCACATAAGACAGAGCTGAAACTGCTCGTTTCTCTGCAGCTGTTACGATGAATCCTGCCCACATCAAACTGGCCATGATTTTGTTGTTGTTGTTTTTTGTGGGTTTTTTTGCCACGATGTTTTTTGTATTTTTTAAAAAATTGTATTTATATATTTGACAGACAGAGATCACAAGTAGGCAGAGAGTCAGGCAGAGAGAGAGAGGAGGAAGCAGGCTCCCCGCCGTGCAGAGAGCCCGATGCAGGGCTCGATCCCAGGACTCCGAGACCATGACCTCAGCCAAAGGCAGAGGCTTTAACCCACTGAGCCACCCGGGTGCCCCTGCCATGATAGTTTTAAGCGTTGATGAATGTGCTGTATGTAACTCCTGTACTACAAACACTGCTTAACTATAGAAATACCCTACAGAGAGGATCCATGTATTTTTTTCTGGAAAATAAATTATTTAAACGTGCAACCTTGCGCAGTTCATTAAAGACAATGGGCTATAAGAATACACCCGTGAAATACAGCTCATAAACTCAACAGAGTTTTTGTCGGCCAGGGATGAGAAAAGACACCGAATGGTAAGGACCGTGTAGGAAGTTTACAGGTGGCCTGTACCACTCACTGCTCAATAAATGTTGTTGACACAAGGAACCCTCTCCCTCCATGGGCAGCACTCAGATACACTTGATGTGCACTTTTTAATGTGTGTGTTCTTGGAAAACAAGTCTACTGCTCTGTATGCACTGAAACGAAGAGCATTGTGCTTGAAATCTCTTTCAGCTCTTACTTCTTATCACAAGCACTACACTTGGAAGATTCATCCAGGTTCCAGGCTCGATGCCCAGTCGCTGCTTCAAACACTGCACGGGGATGCCCACCCTCGTTTTACTTCTCCTCCACGGATGCACTTTGTCGGACGGATCTGGGAACCCTCGGGCATTGCTGGCAGGAAGGTAAGTTGATATGGCCCTTCTGGAAAACCAGTGTGGTGGAATACTGGGCCACATTCCAGTCCTACATCACGTGATCTGGGTACCTACCATGGAACAATCTAGCCATTGCTGTGTCGTTGGCGAAGTCCCAGAGTTGGACATGGCCAGTTGTGTGCTCGAAACCGGTACCTACAGTTCATGACAGCCAAGTGTTAAATTTCAGGAATGTGGTGAGCTGGCTTCCACATTCAGCCATTATCAAAATCAAATTATATTGTCTTAATATGTCCTATGTAAAGATATTCCTATCAAAAACAAAATAGATGCACACCAAATTATAGATGTTAATATATTATATATAAAGATATTTGTACTGAAAACAAAAGTAATAGAACTTAAAGTTCAGCACTTCCTAATTATTGCACTATGTTTTACTACTAGGCAGGCCCCTGAGGTCACCGACATCTCTGACCCCTGCCCGGTGGGAATGCTCTATGACGGTGCTCCTTCTGCTCATTTCTGCCCCACTCTGTGACCATGGACGTGACACTGGCACCTTGAAACAGGCCTCGGTGGGAAGAATCGCACCATGGACATTAGCAAGCCCTGCAAACGAGGGCGGGTGTTGGTTTCGTTTTTTTTTTTTCCTCTGAGAACCAGTTGTTAAACATTGACCTGTTCATGGGAGGCTGGAATTAACTTTCTTTTACAAATGAGGAAAATGAAGCTCAGAGAGGTTATAAAACTGACTTCAAATCATACAATATTCAAGTAGCAGAAGCTGGGTTCGGACCCAGGTCTATCTCAGACCTTGTATTCCGATAAAAGTTAGAAGTGAGTTGCGTCATGCAGCCTATATCATTTTCCTTCCCCTACCAACACCAGTGCCCTCATACTTTTTGTTAAAAAAGAAAAAAAAAAAGAAGAAAAAAGCACAAAAAAACAAAGTTGGCTGCCAGCACCTGGGTACAGTGTGAAAGTGGGACAGGCACAGTTTTCCGACACATCAGAATGAGCTTAACGAATGAGCTTCATTAACTGCTCCTGAGAGCTGCGTCCCGGAACACCACGTGTCTGGGAACCAAATGAGCTGTGATTTTGTGAGGCCATGCAGGCTGACCAGGAAACAGGACAGCAGAGATAGGTCAGCTGCTGTTTGACTTCCCGACACTGGTTTACAGTTAATGCTCTGTGGCCCTCCAAAGGTCTTGACCTTGTCTCTGCCCATGTCACAAACCTTGGCATGTTAACATCTATGTAACTATGTATCTATGTTATTTCCTAAAAATGTCTTGGACAGCAAGTTGAAATCCAGCCACGTTTTCTTTTCAAAAATCTATTTTCTCGCTCCTTCAGTCATCCAGCTAGCCATTGACGGACATTTATGAAACTGCTGTTATGTATGGGCCACAGGAGAAACAAGGTTGGATAAAACAGGCCCCTGACTTCCAGAAGCCAAGAGGGCAGCAGGAGGAACATACGTTTTAAACACGTCGTCTGACTGAGGCCCACAGTAAAGGCAGGTGCAAAGGCCATGGGGATGTCTTAGTCTGTGTGGGCCGCTGTAACAAAATATCACCAAGGCTGATAAACCCTGGAAATTCACTTCTCCCAGTTCTGGAGGCTGGGAAGTCCAAGATCACTGTGTAGAGCGTCGCTGGGCCCACGGAAGGCTGGCTTCTGGGTTTCAGACTGAGGACCTCTCACTGTGACCTCGTGTCGGGGAGTGGCAGCCCCAGGAATTCACTTTGTTCCACTGAAGCCCCAACTGCTTATCTAGAGTTTCTGTGTTCGAATTGCTCCTGACCTGCTTTCTCCCAAGATCAATGAGCAGCTAGTTTTCTTAAAACACTATTCAGGTGGTCCACCTGCCCCAAACCGAATAACAACTTTCTCAAAGCCAGAGTCTAATAGTTCTGTAATTTTGCAATGTCACATTCCTTTCCTTCTTTTTTAAAATTTTTAAAAAAATTTTACTTATTTATTTATTCATTTATTTTCAGTGTTCCAAGATTGTTTATGCACCACCCAGGGCTCCATGCAATACGTGCCCTCCATAATACCCACCACCAGGCTCCCCAACCCCCACCCCACTCCCGTCCAAAACCCTCAGTTTGTTTCTCAGAGTCCACAGTCTCTCACGGTTCGTCTCCCACTCCGATTTCCCCCAACTCCTTGTCTTTTTTCCTTTTGACTCTTACTCACCAAGGTTTCACAAACCTTCGAACGGAGTTTCTCCTAGGGCACGGTATTAAAATAACATATTTAAGTGTTCTAAACAAGATTATAACTTCTAAGACTGTTTACACTTATCTAATTTTATTCTAATTAAATAATTTATGTGAAGTGTCTGATACAGTGACTAGCAGAGAGTTTGCCGTGAATATTAATTTCTTCATTTGCTCTTACAACCATGTAAAGTCGGCTAGATGGGTGCAAAGGGGTTGTCTTTTCTTCACTCTTCCTTACGGTCCACTCCACCATGAGGTCTCTTGGCTCATGTTAGTGCAAATTACCAAATCCTGCAATTCTGTGGGTGTATACAATCTTTCTTCCTAGAGAAGGAGCTGGATTGCCCAACGTGGGCTGTGCTTGGCCTGACGCCATTGCTCTGGTGGAAGTAAGGGAAGCAGAGACAATCTCAAGAAAACATCATCTCGTGAGGTTCCTGCCTTGGGTGGTCTTTGCAGTGTCTGCTGGCGAGGAAGACTGTCCTCCTTCCTCTGGGAGCGGGGAGGGCTTTGCTTCCCTGGGTGTTCGGAGGAATCTGTGTTCAAGGTTCTCAGATTTGTCCATCCAAATACACCTATCCAGCGTCTGAAGGTCTCTTGTTTCCTTATCTGGGTCCTCACACTGGCACCAGAGATCATGAAGGCTCTATTCCTTCTCCTTGGTAACTCTGTAGCACTGGGGCACAATGAAGCCCCAGGACTGAATTTCAGCAGCCTTGGCTGGTTGTAGGAAGAAGGGTGGGTTCTCTATGCTGTGAGGAAGGGCTCTGGTTTCACAGCATTTCTTGAGGTTGATAGCTGGCTCACCAAGCCGGCCATTTTCTCTTCCTTTTACAAGACTTCTCAAGACCAGTAACCAAACTCAGCTAATTCTATGCTTCTAGTAATTAACACCAACCACATATTTTCAATGTCACCACTAGCGCATAAGTCAAAGCTTCATTGTCCACTTTCTTCCTTCCTCTCACCATTGGTGTATATCTCAGTAACTGTGATGATATTGCATGCCTGGCTTAACATGACCCTCTTACCAACATTCAGGGACCCCATGGGATTTTAATATGTTAAAATCTCTGTAATTGTAGATTTATATATTTCTCCTTGTAGATATATCAATTTTTGCTTCATGTGTTTTGGGGACATATTATTGGTAGATACAAACTAGAACTGGTATGGTCTGCTGGTGATTTGGACTTTCTATCATTATAAAATGACCTTTATTCTTAGTAATGCCTTTTGCCTTAAATCCTATTTTAGGTAATAGTACCTTGATAGAACATAATTCTGTTGTTTTACTTTCAAACTTTATGAGTATTCATGTGTTTTCAATGTATCTCTTGTAAATAGCTTATACTTCTATTAAAAAAAAAATCTAGTCTTGCAATCCTTGTTCTGTAACTGGAGCCCTGATTCCATTCCCATTTGATATTAATGATATATTTAGATTTAAATCCACTCTTACAAATCATGTTTCCTATTTGGCTTACCTAGGTTCCACCACCCTCTAGAATTCTGTCTTTTTCAGTCATTCCATTTGGGGCTATTAGTTAAAAGTAATACAATCTTTATCCTTTTAGTGGTCATGTGAAGTCAAACATGCATTGTTGACTTATCAGAGTCTATTTTGAGTCGATACCTTTACACTCTTTTCAGTGCATAGACCTTAGAAAACTTTTAACTTCGTTTGACTTCTTTCTGATTTATAGTCCAGTGCTGTAGTATTTCAGCTCTAAATATTTTTAACTCCATGTGATATTTATAAATTTCTCTGTTCTTTATTCACGCATCACTAACCTATCACTTTGGAGATTATCATTAGAATTTCCTTTGTGCCGGTTTATCTGTGATAAATTCCCTGATTTTATCTTCAGAAAATATCTTTATTTCTCCTTCACTCTTTAAAGTATTTTTGTGAAGTGCTGAATGCTAGTTTGGCAATTAATTTCCTGTAGCCCTCATCCATTGTCTTTTGGCTTCTCTTACTGTTATCGAGATGTCTACATCTCACTTTTTTAAAAGCAAGTTCTCCCTTTTATCTGCCTTTAAGATTTTCTCATTGTTTTTTTGTTTTCTACAATTTCACTACATCATTGATTACTTTTTGTTTTGCCTGCTTGACATTTGTATGGTCTCTTGAATCTGTGGACTAATGTCTTTCACCATTTCTAGAAAATTCTCAAGTATTACCTTATATGAAATGTACTCCACCCTATCCTTCTCTCCTCCCCTTCTGGGACTCTGATTAAACCTGTAATGAGTCTTCTCATGGTATCTTTGAGACTCTCACTCTCTCTTCTATTTGCTCCCCACCTCCCCTTGTTTTGTCGTTACATTCTTCATTCTGTAATTTCTTCTAATATGTCCTGTCATTCACTAACTCTCCTTACTAACTCACTAACTGCCTAATCTGCTGCTAAACCCAATGATTTCCAAAATTCTATTTAGAACATAGTTCACTTGTTTTTCAGTGTTTGATAATACTAATATATGATAATACTAACATATGATAATACTAATATGTGTCCCTGTGGGTCTGTTTTGTTTCTTCTCACTCATGCTGTCCTGTTGCTTTAGGACCTGGTTATTTGGGATTGTGTGCTGTATACTGTAATTGAAAAATTTATTTTTAGAAATAATTTGATATTTAAGAGGATTTTTGTTTTGTAGACACAAGGGAATGGTTAAAAATTTCAAGATTTTCTGTGCTCTGGCCACCCATCAGACATGAAGCCTAACCTGGTTAAATAGATTGACGACTCGCTTATTTCTGGTTTCCTCTCGTTCTTAGGATATAAACCTTTTGGGTCCCAGACCAAAGTGGGGCATTTACAAGATGGTGCCCACCTTGATAAATCCTGAATATTGACTCTATATTTGTAGCCCCAGAATGCCAAGAATAGTAGCTGTGACTTTCAGCTCCCTCTTTAGCTTGGCAAGTACTCCTAAGACAAAAGCATTCATTAATACTGAGCTTACTGTTCTAAGTTTGCACCTTTCCCCAGATCATGGCTGGGAATTCCTTACAATTTTATTGGTTCTTTTTCAGTTTAAAACATTATTTTGGTCCAGATTTTTGCTTGTCTTCTCTAGGAAAACTGGTCAAAATCAATGAGTCTTCAATTACAAAGAAGAAAAATCCCTCTATTATTATTATTATTTCTTCCCAGAACACTTAATGATTAAAATTATTGAAAAGGGGCACCTGGATGGGTGTCTTTTGGCTCTCTTACTGTTCTCTTACTGTTGGTTGAGCATCCAACTCTTGGTTTCAGCTCAGGTCATGATCTCCTGGTCTGGGGTCTAGCCCCGAATTGGGTTCCATGCTCAGTGAGGAATGTGCTTGACTTTTCCTCTTTCCTTCTGCCCCTACCCTTGACTCTCTCCCTAAAATAAATAAATAAATCTTTAAAAATTAAATAAATTGAATAAAGAACTGTTCTCTATGCAAAAAATAAGTATAACCACACATCAAAGTCTGCATGTTCAACACTGAGGGCAGCAAGAGGAAGTGAAAGGATCAATGGCCTGGAAGAAAAGAGATGCTAGATTTTAGACTCACCTTGTTCTGCCATCTTTATCATTACAACGAGACAGCAAAAGCTATAACCTGAATAAAGCATTTGGTTAAAAACAGCAATCCGAAGATCTTTAAACCAGCCCCTCATAGTCTCAACACTACCCGCTTCTCTGCTGTGGACAGATCACCCTTCTTGATCTTATACAAATGTGTTTCTAGCTTCTTAGATTGCTACTCTGTCTGCTTACACACAAACACGAGTTCCTCTGTCCCTCGATCGTCTGACTTAATATGCTCAACAGCATCGTGGGATTATACTACTCTTGATACAGATAAGCAAAGTCAGGCTTCAAGAAGCAGACTGCTCCTGGGATCTTTCAAATCCCAGTGCTCTTCCCATTCTGTCACTTTACTTGCTCACTTTGGGAAAATCATTTTAAGGCCAGCCCGCCTTCTCCAGCTTAATTTTCTTAAAGTAAACTGAGACAATGAGACAACATAACCATTACAGTTCCCTCTTCTATTCTGACATCTTCTGGAAAAGTCTGCCCTGTTCAGCTGATGGACTTTTGTAGCAGTTATGTAAGAAGTCATGGGGAGAAAAGTGGGCTGGAAGCTCTCTTTTAGTGGGTGGAATTCTAAGCCTTCTCTCACTGCTGTGCTGAGGACCACCCTCATATCATTTGGAATAAATAATGATGGTCTAATCATTTGCATGTGTTTTTCTACACCCATTTGTGGAATGTTTTGACATCTTTCAACAGAGAGTGGTATCTGCATATCCAGATAATTACAGCAGGATATGGAGAGGCTTCTGAGTACCTAATAAATTTCATCCCTTGGAAGGAGAAGCTTTTCTTAAGAAAAGAAGCAAATGGAGCTCCGGAGAGTGAAATCTTCTCTAGCCGTAGAGGAAAAACCACACATGTTCTCACTTGAGGATATAATGGAGAGTATCTGGAATCAGGAATTCTGGATCTAGTTAAAATTCCTCTGCTGTTAATTAGATATGTGA
This sequence comes from Enhydra lutris kenyoni, assembly GCF_002288905.1. Lineage (NCBI taxonomy): Eukaryota > Metazoa > Chordata > Mammalia > Carnivora > Mustelidae > Enhydra > Enhydra lutris. Next base: position 7,880,216 of record NW_019154098.1, on the reverse strand, counting down.
ATTTGGGTAAGTCACAAATCTATTTGGAGTTTAATTTTCTCTGTTGTAAAATGAAGAGGAAAAGGGATGTTGCAAACTCTTTGTAAACTGAAATTACTATTCAAATGTAAATCATCATCTTTTTATAACATCAATCTGGGCACGCAACAGAATAGTGAAGGGGGGAGCCAGGGATAGAGGTTTGCTCATCTTCTCCCAAAGGAGAATGAAAAAACAAGACAGGAGGACATGAACCCCTCAGGGGCACTTCCCTTTATGTCCTACCTTTACTTCTGATAACAAGGTTTCTTACTGCATGGTCACTGGAACGCAATGTAAAAGTGAAAAAAATAGAGACTTAAGTCAGATGGACTTGGTCCAACCCCTCTCTGAGCCACATGTCGCGTGGGTGGGACACTGGGCTAACCTTGCCAAGACTGTATCTTTATCTATAGAGTGGGGGTGGCTTTTTAGGCTAATTGTGAAGATTTCCCAAGATACCATGTGAAAAAGTGCCCGACATCATTTTTGCACATGGTAGATGTTCAATAAACGCAAGTACCATTCTCTCTTTTATCCAGGGGAATTGTTGCATTTTTTAATTTAATTTTTTTGCTAACCGTTTATTGAGAGTTCACTGAGGCCCATCAATGGAATTACATAGAGAGAAGAAAAACTCAAGTAAGAAAATCTCCATAGAACTTTTTGCTCTGCTATAACTACCTGAGAGAAGTAATGTGCCAACTAGGCTATAAGGACAGGAAGCTTAGATATTATCTAAAAGTGATTTTGAAAACCGTGCTATGCAATAAAATTATATTAAGTAACATAGCTATCAATTCATTCCATTCTGTGTTTTATTGACTTCTCATCATCTTGCAGCACTTAAATGTAAAACACTCTTCCTTTCAAGGATATGGTTGTTGTTTAAAAAAAAAAAAAAAGCAAACAAAACAAAGTATCACTGGTCTTCTTCCTGGCAGCTTTTAAATTACCCCCATTTAACCCCAGAACAAGCCAGAGAGTGGTTCCTTTAGCTGAAATTTCAGCTTAAATGTTTCTATAGCTTCCCAGTTGATTTATCATTTGTAAGCCTTTAAAAAATTAATTATTAAAACCATTTCCATTAGTGTTTTGTTTGGCCTTCATGCAACCGTTTTTCTTTTGCTGTTTAACAAGTGAAAACCTACCAGCATTAGCTATAAATACACAGCACCAGATATGGCAGCAGGCACATGACTCATGTCGGACGTTCCCTAGGGCTAACCTAGTGATGGCTGCCTTCTGGGAAGCAGTGTCAGGTCCACTCTTAAGCCCACAGACGAATTCCAAACCAGGCAGCCACTTGAAGAGAATTCTCTTGTCAGTTCCCCTACTTTCCTTTTTGGTTCAAGGAATTGGTTCAAAGTATTCACTAACTTGGTCTCTTGGTAAATTCTTTCTTGTCTCTCCACCCAGGAGGTATTAGTTTTAGGATCAATCACACGTCTCACACTGGAGGCAGAATATCAAACGTGTTCCTGTGCTCCAAAAGACCATAACTGCAGTGTGGGAGAGTTGGACAAATAAATTAACTATTATGGTGTAATAACTTTTATGACAGAGGAATAAAATGAAGGATCTGGAATCCCAGTCAAGGTTCTCAGGGAAGATTTCTAGTGAAAGAGCCTATCAAAGACAATGAGATGCCATTGAAATAAAGGGTCAGGAGGACGGGTGACCTTTCCCAACAGAAGAACAGCATATGGAAAGGCACAGGAATACAAAACAGGATCTTCTGGACAAGTAAACATGATGAAGAGTGGCTGACTTGGAGAAATTGTTGAGGCTAGTGGTCAAAGATGAGAGTAAAGAAGGTGGCCTTCCCTCACAGCCTCCAAACTGTGCCCTTCACATGCTATCGGGGTAACTGGGAAACAGCTCAGCAGGTGGGCTCACGTGTGCCTTACACGTTGGGCTTTGGTGAAAGACTTTTTAAAAAAAAAAAAGATTTATTTATTTATTTATTTAAGAGAGCATGCCCAAAAGGGAGGAGGGTCAGAGGGAGAAGCAAATTCCCTGCTGAGTGGGGAGCCTGATGTGGGACTCGATCCTGGGACTCCTGATCATGACCTGGGTGAAAGGCAGATACTTAACCGACTGAGCCACCCAGGTGTCCCAGGAGTGAGTTTAGACCATGAAAAGCCTATGTACTGTTTTAACAATACAGACCATAAGAAACGAAATCTGAGTAAACTTGCTGGAGGGAAATGGGTTAAAATACCGCCCGACACTGCTGTACAGGTAAACACAGGGACGCACTGAAGTGCAGGAACGTATTTAATCGGTAGCTCGCCTCACATACCCTCCTGGCTCTGATAGCCAGCAGGGTGGAAGCAGGTAGGGGGAAATTTACATCTATGCTTTTATCTTGTTATTAAAAATATGAAAATTAAACAAAACCAGTATCTTATGTATCCCAAATAAGGTTTCCCTTGGCTCTGTTACCACTTTTATTTATAAAGTCTGGCTACAAGGATATGGTTTAATTCTCTTTAAAAGTCATTGCCAATAGAGATGAAAAGCTATATATATAAATATCTATTCTGTGTTTCAAAGCTAGGGGAAAAGCTTTTAAAACCATATTAGAGCACATGTTATGATAAACTCTCTGTTACAATCTTTGCAGTAGTATTAATGTCAATGCTGCTTGAAAATGAAACTTAATCTATACCAATTTTTGTCTTTTTTTTTTTTAGATTATTTATTTATTTATTTGACAGACAGAGATTACAAGTAGGCAGAGAGGCAGGCAGAGAGAGAAGGGGAAGCAGGCTCCCTGCTGAGCAGAGATCCCCATGTGGGGCTCGATCCCAGGACTCTGAGATCAGGACCTGACCCATGACCTGAGCCAAAGGCAGAGGCTTTAACCCACTGAGCCACCCAGGTGCCCCCCAATTTTTGTCTTTTTAAAAGAATTTTTGTATCAATTATTTTATACTCACAACCCAAAATTTTCGGTGGTGACTGAGGCTCAATGTATTCATGTAAATGCAAGCATCAGTAAATGGTGTTCAGAGACAAAGTCTTCTTAATCCATCCCTGGAGTCTCAAGACCCCAACCCCTGTCCACCCTATCTCAATGCCCACTTTAAAAAGGATTTTCAAAAGTCAGGTGCCATCCACCTGAAAACATTCAAAGAGTTCTCTGATGTGGTGTGTTTATAGAATTGTAAATGTTGTATCATAGCCTTTATCCTGGCCTTGGGGTTGGGTCTTATTCTTGAGTTCTAGAAAGGAGTCGAATCCTCCATCATTTCCAGGTTTTGTCTTCCATCCTCCATGTGTCCATAAGTCTCCCATTCCCCCAACCCTATTTCTTGTCCTGGGACCAAATGCCTACCAGAGACAGCACTGCCTGAGTGTGTTCTCATCTCTAAGACACACACCATTGGATTCAATGAGGTAGGGCCCCTGGGAAATGGTGACCAGCTATCACCTACCCTTGCTGACAGTGTTCATTCTTCTTCACCCGCCAAATTCTAGCTGTCCTTCAGGGCCTCTGTCCAGAAGCCTCCCCTGCCTGCTACGGCCCACGCTAGCATCTCCTCCCACTACCTGCTACCAACAACTGACCAGACGATTTAACACTCGGCTCCTAGCTTTCTTGTATTGTTCGTTATTTTGGGTGGCATGGGCTTTCAAGCCAGAAATAATGGGTTCAAATGCTAGTTCTGAGCCTACTGGAATTTAAGTTATATAACTTCTCTGAGCCTCAGGTTCCATATGAAAAATACGGGTAATATCTTGTCAGGCAAATGTGATGACACTTAATGCAAATGCTTAGCTTCCCTCCACCTAACACATAGTAGGTGCTCAATAAACATTGAATTGGAAAAAAAGGGCTGGAACTAGGTCTTATTTTTCTCTCATCTGTCATATAACCTGGTTTGGGTTACAAAGAAAAAGCTAGATGAATGTTACTTTTCCTTATTTATAGCTGACACAGCTCACCTCTGGTCTCAGGAAACTAAAGAGAGTATGTGTTTTTCCATTCACAATGATAATTAGCCCACAAGTGTCATCACAGGGTGATAGTAATACTTTTTATAAGTCTCATTTACATAGTATTTAAATGTGTATAAAAGGGTCTATTTTTTTTAACGTTTATTATCTCACTTGATTCTCCCAATAACTCCCAATGTATGTACGAAAGGTGTCATTAAATTTTATGTACCAGAAGTCTGAGTTCTGTGTGTTTAACATTAGTGGTAAGGGGCGCCTGGGTGGCTCAGTGAGTTAGGCCGCTGCCTTCGGCTCAGGTCATGATCTCAGGGTCCTGGGATCGAGTCCCGCATCAGGCTCTCTGCTCAGCAGCGAGCCTGCTTCCCTCTCTCTCTCTCTCTCTCTCTGCCTGCCTCTCCATCTACTTGTGATCTCTCTCTGTCAAATAAAATAAAATCTTAAAAAAAAAAAGAAAACATTAGTGGTAAGACTTTTACCCTTATTTACTGTTTACAAAGTATTTTATCTATTTTTATTGATTTGTGAGAGAGAGAGAGAGCATACAAGCAGGGGTAGCGGCCGGCAGAGGGAGAAGCAGGTTCCCCATTGAGCAAGGAGACTGATGCAGGACTCGATCTCAGGACCCTAGGATCATGACCTGAGCCGAAGGCAGTCATCCAACCAACTGAGCCCCCCCAGGCATCCCTACAAAGCATTTAAAAAATCACTTTCTTATTTGATTACTAAAATTTGATTTACTAAATCCTGATTTGATTACTAAACTCCTAAAAAGTACTTAAATTTTAATACCCTTAAATTTTAAAACCCTTAAAATCTTCAAGATACCAATGGGACACTAACTTTGGCATGATCTGTATGCTACAAGAGTACAGACTTTTTTTTAAGATTTTATTTATTTATTTGTCAGAGAGAGTGAGCACAGGCAGACAGAGTGGCAGGCAGAGGCAGAGGGAGAAGCAGACTCCCTGCTGAGCAAGGAGCCCAATGTGGGACTCGATCCCAGGATGTTGGGATCATGACCTGAGCCGAAGGCAGCTGCTTAACCAACTGAGCCACCCAGGCATCCCAGACTTTTTTCTTTCTTAAAGAAAATATGAATTAATTAATTCGCCTATACTGTAAAGCTACAGTGGAGTTAGTGGCCCCCCAGCTCACAGGAAATTAATCTTTGAGAAGGCGATGTTTTACTATTTGCAAAAAAGCTAGTTGTTTGAATTCTTAGGAAGTTTCTCTTTCTTCCTTACTCGCCTAATCTCTCAATGTTCTTCAATTTACAGATTCACAAAACTGAAAGAGAACTTGATAGGTCTCTAGAATGTAGAGCATCCCCCTATGCATTTACGTTTAAAGAACCAACTTCCAAGTTTCCACAGTTCAGAATCACTAACCCTGCCAGCACGAACATACTTCCTCGTGAATGGCCTCTTTAAACAAGCAAGAATTGAGCATGACCTTGGACAATTCACCTACCAAGGCCAGTTTCTTAACTTAGGCCTTGAGGAATTTGTTTGAAGCAGCTGAAGTCTTTAGCTCAACAGTTCTATAATTCTAAGCTGACTTAAAAAATTAGTAAAATTAAATTTTAAATTTAATTTAAAAAATTAAATTTTAATGTAATTTTAAATTAAAAAATTAGTAAAAGAAAACACTTTCACTTGTTTTGTGAGGTCGGAGTTTTCCCCTGAATCTCTTTTTAAGAATGAAAATGTGACAAATAAGCTTTACCTTCCATTCACTCTTTTTTCCCCAGAGCTCACCACCGTCCTGAAGTTTGCGGATATCCCTGCTATGGGATTCGTATGGTTTTCATGTACATTTACTTACAACACTAACCCCAGTTGCATAAATAGCATTATATTGTATTATTCTTCTGTTACTTTTTTCACTTAAAACAGTTTGAGATTTTTTTACATTGATATTCATCCATTTTAACTGTTACGATTTCAGTCTATGAAAATAACATAGATTATTTATTTGCTGCATTTGTGCCTGAGTTGGCGAAAGTTTTCTGTCATGGGCCAGACAGGCTTCATGGGACACGTTATGGTTTCTATTGCATATTCTTTCTTTTTTATAATAATAATAATTCTTTAAACATACTGTGTTGGGGTCCCCAAGACCACTATCTAGTTCAATGACTCATAGAACTCAGAAAAATCTTTATGCTGACAGTTATAATTTAGGATAGCAAAAAGAGGGTTTAAAATCAGCACATAAAAAGGCACATAAGGAAGAGGCCAGGAGATCAGGGCCAAGCTCCCAGTTGTCCTAAGAGAAGTTGCATGGGCAGAATTTAGTTCTTCCAGATATGTGGGACAACATGTATGGAATATTGCCAACCAGGGAAACTCACTGGAGACTTCATGTCCAGGGTTTTTATTGGGGGTCAGTTTCACAGGCATGTAGCACTCACAAGGCTGACCTCACTCAGTTCCCAGCTCCTCCGGAGATTACACTGATACCGCATGGTACAACGTCCCCACCATAATTGCATAAATCATTGTTATCATAAACTATCTGGTGTGACTCAAGGCCTCGAGTAAACACAGGCACTCACTCACATGACAAGGGATATTCTAAGAGCTTGGAGGTTATCTCCCAGGAGCTGGTCCAGGGCCAGACTTATCTATGGAATGTGCATGATCTGAATAAGCCAGACCGGCTAAGTCCATCCTTCACTGCACATGGGTCAAAACCACTCTTAGTTCATGGACCATGGACTGGATTTGACTGGAGACTCTAGTGCTAAGAATATGTAAGTTACTTTCTTTTTTCATGTTAATTCAAACACTGCCGAGGGAAATAACCTCCTACGTGCTTTATGGTGTACACACATGATGCATTATGGGAACAATGGCAGAAGTACCTCACCTTCCTTCAGAAATAAAAGTGAACTTGGAAATGTAAAACATGTGACTCTTTTTAAAATAAAATCAATCTATAATGTTTATCACTAGGAGTTAAAAAGCATTCATTTAGATGGAGGACTATAAAATCTCAGCCTTTGTTAGTAAGAAAACTGAATTTACAACCTAGTGAACTAAATATAAAATCTGTGTCAGATACTATATTAAAGCAAAGGTCTCAAGAAATATTAAATTTGAGTTTCAAATTTTGAGTATAAATACTAAACATTGAGTATCATAAGCACTAAATTACCTTTGTGTTTTGCTATTACATACGCTGAGAAAGGAATTTTATCAAAATTGTTTTATTACACATTTTCTCCTAATCTCAACTGTAACCTTCATGTGAATGAATGTCATGGTAATGAAATGTTTTAGATAACTGTGGGAAGTCAAAACAGGACCAATGTAGGAGACTATGGTAGTTCACAAACTGTGCTTATTGCTAGGAACTTCAAAAACAGCTGAATTTAAAACAAAATATTGGACTTCATTCTATCTAGAGCCAATATGTTGTTTTACAATAAAAACATCAATGCGAATTTCCAGGTTGGAGAAAAAGCAATTCAATCGTCATCTCTGCTACAAACGTCTATAATAAGCTTCCAGTGTTCAACGATTTCTAAACCTAAGTATGATGCAGAACTTTTTGTAAAAATATTTATATGTGGCTGTTGTTATAACCTAAGTGTGATTTCATCTTTACTAAAGTGATGTAAAAAAGTATAAGTTAAAAAGAAGTGTAAACTGTTTCCCAAGCTCTGTGCCCGTCTTTGGTATTATGTGATCAGTTGTGACATGGCATCTAACTGCATCTCCTTGACTACTTAGAGACCAAAAACATATTTTTGTATTAATTGACTCTTCACCCTCTTCTGTAGAGTTTTTTCCCCATTAACTTTGGGTGTATTATTACATACCTTATAGTTTTTAATGTGAATGAGACTCTCCTAAATATTACTTTCAAGTACTTTTGAGTAGAAAAGGGCACCACTAATTCTTGCATATTTGGTCTTACATCCAAATACTCTCAAATCTCGTATTAGTTATAACACTTTGTAGTTTCCCTTGGACTTTCAAAAAAAAAAAAAAAAAAAAAAAACAACACCGATGATCTTGCCCACTAAATGTTTCTTATTTTCCAATGCTTAGTCTATTTCCCGTCTTATTGCACTGGCCAAGATCTCAGGGCGCTGTGGAACAGGTGCACAACAGCCCTTCCTGTCCTATTGCTGCCTTTAAAGGGGCATCTCTAAAATGTTATCATTAAGCTGTGATGTTAACCATGGGCCTTTAGTAAACTTTCACTTATCACATTAGGGGATTGTCTGTCTATTCATAATCTATCAATGGGATGTTTCACTCAGTTACTTTTTAAAATCACGAATGAGTGTTGCATTTTGTTGATTCCCCCCTTCTTCATTCATTGAGATGGTAATATGGCTTTTCCTTTTTATCTATTAATAATGTGACATATTACATGAAGACATTTTCCAGTGTTAAACCAACCTCTCATTTTGTCTATAAACTTTACTTTGTCATAATGAATAAATTGATGAATTTGAAATGCTAACATTTAGGCTAAATCGGCCCTGCTCATAAAAGAGACTGGCCTACCCATTTTCCCTCCTGATATATTCCACTTGACTTTAGTATCAAAGTGGGGTTTTCCCATTTTTTCTTTTCTTAAAGAACAGAATTTACAAAGATTATGTTTCTTGACAGTTTAATAGGCTACAATATAAACCATCTAGATCTGCCGTATTACTTGGAAATTTCAAACAACAGACTCAGATTTGTTCAGTGATATTTTATATATACATATACTTATCTACATTTAAAATACCTAAAATTTAAAATTTGTCCATGTAAACTCACAATAGCTTTATCATTAAAAAAATCTCACCTATACCCTTACTCATATCTTGTTTCTTTCCTGATACCAAATTGCCTTTATTGAAAAAAAATTTTCAGCATAGTGATAACCTCTATCTTGACTCTATCACTGCAGATTAGCTTAAAATTTTTTCCCTTTACGCTTTTAAGTCCTTTAAATTGTTGCCTACCTCAAATCTTAAAGATATTCTCCTATGTTTCATTATTTCCCTTTCATGTTTAAACTATTTTCCACATGGATTTTACTTTTTTTTTCTGTCTGATGTAGAGGTCTCTTTTTTCCATAAGGGTATCAAACTCTACATTATTTGTTGAAAAGACGATCCCTTTGTCCATTGCCATGGACATAAATCAGGTGACTCATATATGTGGATTCGTGCTTAAACTTTTTCTTCTGTGACATTGGTCTATTTGTCTATCCTTACGCCAACCAACATTACAATCTTAATTATAACCACAGTTTTGGGGAAAGTTGTTCAGTTTTATTGTTGTTCAGGGTTACCTTGGATAGCTTTGGTCCTTTGCATTTCTATCAGCGTGTTAACTTCTTCCCACATTGCTGGGGTTGTGACAGTATCACACTGAAGCTGGGGAACAATTTACAAAACTGCCTTCCAAGTCATCAACATGTATATCCATTTATTTATTTAGATCTTTTCAGATTTCTCCCAATATGATTTTTTTCAAAAATTATTTCCAGGTATTTGATATTCTATGCTAATGTACATGGTATCATCTTAACAATTTCAATGTTTCTGACCTTTAGAAATGCAACTGATTTTTGATATTGACTATATCCAATGACCTTGATAAATCCCTTAGTTTATAGAGTCCTTTGAATTTCCTACGCATACAACCAGTTGTGTACAGTGTTTTCTTCTTTCAAAACTTTCTGTTCGGCCTTTCTTTTCTTTCCTTTTTTTAAAGATTTTATTTATTTGGGAGACAGCGAGAGAGCAAGCACTTGAAAGAGCCTGAGCGGAAGGTGGGGGCAGAGGCAGAAGCAGACTCCACAATGAACAGGGAGCCTGATGTGGGGCTTGATCCCAGGACCCTGTAATCATTACCTGAGCCAAAGGCAGATGCTTAACCACCCAGGTGGCCCTGCTAGGCGTTATTTCACTGGCTAGCATCTCAAATTTAAACCATGGTGGTTAATCTTATTAGACTTCAAAAACCCGACCTTTTTGCTTTGTTGACTTTCTCTGTTATTTCATTGATTTTGTCTATTATTTCCTGTTCTTTTTCTAGCTTCTTGAGATTAGGAGTTTAAGTTATTCATTTTCAGCTTTGCTTTTTTTCTGATATATGCATTCAAGGCTATATATTTCCCTGCACACTCTGCTTCAGCTGTAACTCAAAATTTCGGTATCTTATTATTCACCTCAAAATATTTTGAAATTTGATTTATTCTTTAACCAAAGGACTGTTTGGAAATCTATTATATGATTTTCAAGAAGTTGGGAGTTTCTTTAGTCAACTTTTTGTTATTGGTTTCTACCTTAATTCCACCAGTGTTAGAGAATGTTGAAGGCTTCTGATCTTTTGAAATTGGGTGAGATTTGTTTTATGACTCAGCACAAGGCCAAGTTTGGTAAATAATTCACTCTTTACTTGAAGAAAATGTGAGTTACATCTTTTTGATCAAGTGGACAATGTATGTAAACTAACCACAGTTTAGTGAGAATATCGTCCAGATCATCCACATTCTGATTTTTCTTTTTCTTTTGGTCTGAATACAATGTTAACTATCACAAAAGCTGTGTAAAAGTTTCCAAGTATGGTTAAGGATTTATTTCTCTTCTGTCATTGTTTTATGTATTTTAAATGTGTTTTAGGCCCTGGGGTGCCTGGGTGGCTCAGTGGGTTAAAGCCTCTGCCTTCGGCTCAGGTCATGATCCCAGGGTCCTGGGATCGAGCCCCGCATCAGGCTCTCTGCTCAGTGGGGAGCCTGCTTCCACCTCTCTCTCTCTCTGCCTGCCTCTCAGCCTACTTGTGATCTCTGTCAAATAAATAAATAAAATCTTAAAAAAAAATGTGTTTTAGGCCCCTATACACTTAGGATTATTTGGTTTGGGTAAATGAATTCCTTTATCATTATAAAATGTCTTCTTTTATCTCTAGTGCTGCCTCTTGCCTTAAATCTCTTTGCTTGCTAAAACTATAGTCCTATTATTCTCATTCCGTTATTTAATACAGTTTCCCTATGCATTTACTTCCAACCTTTCTGTGACCTTATAATGGTGTCTTTTGTAAGAAGTATGTAGAGGGGGCGCCTGGGTGGCTCAGTGAGTTAAGCCTCTGCCTTCAGCTCAGGTCATGATCTCAGGGTCATGGAATCGAGTCCTGCATCGGACTCTCTGCTCGGCGGGGAGCCTGCTTCCTCCTCTCTCTCTCTCTCTCTCTCTCTCTGCTTACTTGTGATCGCTCTCTGTCAAATAAATAAAATCTTAAAAAAAAAAAGAAGTATGTAGGAGCTGATAGCTGATAGCTTTTCAACTTTAAATCCAGTAATGAATCACTTAAAAGTGTTCGGGTTTATGTTTTGCAATTTTAAAATCTGACCCACCTGCTTCATGTTTCCTTTTCTATATCTGCCTGTAGTAGTCTCCTCTCTCTGACACTGTTAACACATTCTACTACTGTGACTTTAATGACAGTGTTTTTACCACTTACCCAGTGCTAGAACCTGAGAGCACTAACTCCACTTAACTTTCTCCTGCCTTATTATATGATGTTTTAATTCCACAGGTTTTTTAAACCCCGCAATTTTACAGCTAATAATTATGTTTACAGACATATTTACTATTTCCATTGCTCTTCATTTATTCCTGCATTTCTGGATTTCATCTGGGGTCATTTTGTCTCTACCTTAAAAATACCCTCTGACATTTATTTAAGTGTCTGCCTACTGGTGACAAATTCTTATTCTTCCCTGAGAGGTCTTAATTTTGTCATCATACTTGAAGTGTATCTTGCCCTTGGCCCTTCTTTCCTGTTACCTGGAATGTGAGCCATCTTTTGATGAGAATGGAAGCCACATGCTGAAGACAGTGGGTCACAAAGAACAGTAAAGCCGGTGGCCCCACTGATCTTGTGGGGTTACTGAACACTTGGGACAGCCTATCTTGACAGCCTACCCAGTTTGAACGCCGCTGCTACTTTGGTTCTGTTACCAGAAGGTAGGTATCATTCCTGCTACAACGTCTTTGATCAGTTCTGGAAACTTCTTTGCCATGTATCTCTTTCAATATAGCTGTTAAGGTATTTGCGACTTATACTGAAATACTCCAGCATATGTGGCACATGTTATTACTTACGTAAAGTCATCACTTGGGTCCTACTAAAATCCTGATCAAGATAGTAGAGTTCAGCTCCCTCTCAGAGAATCCATATTCAAGAGGAAACTTCTCTAGGTACTGCTGTGTCTTAAAGAACATCCAAAGCTTTGCTGATTTACACCCTAAATGTTGACAACTTTATCGATGAAATTTGTGCTGTTAACTAGAATGATGCACTTTAAAAACTGGCTCTTATGTTGAAATTAAAGGTTTTCAAGCTTATATGGATTGGCTAGCTGTACACCCCAACCTTGCAAGAAAAGGTCAAAGAATCCAGCTTGGCCTGGAGTCCCTAGCCTTTGGGATAATGTCCTAATCCAATCCCCTAAAAGATCCTCTGTCCAGTCATGATCACAGGTTTTGTTAAGGTAACAGAATTCTGTTTCCTGAAGGAATTTTTTCTTTTAAGACTATTTGAGACAGAGCACGAGCAGGGGGAGGGGCAGAGGGTTCCGGGATTGTGACCTGAGCCCAAAGCAGACACTTGACTGAGCCACCCAGACGCCCCTGAAGGAATTTTGGGGGCACGGTTGTAGTCAGAGCATCTCAAAGGGCCGAACAGCCTAAAGGAACTGTTCTCTTGCTTAGTACCTGCACTTTGTGACAGAAGCTGGTGTGAAACTGTTTTCACTACAATCTGGCTGTTGAGAGTGATTTGAGGGGAGGAGTGTGGGTGGGTTTTTTCGGGGGTGGTGGTGTTCAGTGCATAACATTGATTTACCAAGAGTTGTACACAATTACATTAGCTCAGGTCAGCTCACAGTGGCTCACCCCACTCCCATTCTTTTTTCGACCTTCTTAAACTCCTGAAGTCCATTTATACACTGGATCTTTTTTTTTTTTAAAGATTTTATTTATTTATTTGACAGAGATCACAAGCAGGCAGAGAGGCAGGCAAGAGAGGAAGGGAAGCAGGCCCCCTGCCGAGCAGAGACCCCCCCCCCCCATGCGGGGCTCGATCCCAGGACCCTGGGATCATGACTGAGCCAAAGGTAGAGGCTTTAACCCACTGAGCGACCCAGGCGCCCCTATACATTGGATCTTCTATGTGTTAATCTTTATTTTTTCCATCTCTTTTGTGCTGTATTCTAGTGCATTCCTTCTGTTGTTTCAAAAGCTGTCTTCCAGTGTGTATGATATATATACAATTAGTAAATTTTTTCTGGTTGTTATTAGACTAGAGACCCCAAGAGGGCAGAAACTTCTGTGTTTTGCTCACTGGTCTGCTACCAACACCTTATTGTGCTGCTACACTGAAAAGATGCTCGCAGTAATTTTTTTTTTTTTTAATTTATTTGACAGACCGAGATCACAAGTAGGCAGAGGGACAGGCAGAGAGAGAGGAAGGAAAGCAGGCTCCCTGCTGAGCAGAGAGCCCGATGCGGGGCTCGATCCCAAGACGCTGGGATCATGACCAGAGCCGAAGGCAGAGGCTTTAACCCAGTGAGCCACCCAGGCGCCCCACTCACAGTAATTTTTAAGGTAAGCATGGATACCACGACAGCAAGACTCTAATGGACACTGTAACTGTTCCTCAAGGAACTCTTCCTCCCCCTTCACCTAGTCTTAGGCTCAGAAGCCGCTCTGTTGCTCCCTGGGCTGTTGGATGGAGCTCTGCTTCTCCCTTCCTGAGGCTGCAGCACCTTCTGGGTCTTGACTTTGTGCAGAGGTCTGTCTCAGCCTCCCTGAATTTTGTCAGGTCATGTCTCCTTTGCTGTTCAAGTCCCCCAGTCCACTGGTGAGGCTAAGAGCCAAGATGATGACCCCTGGGGTCCGCGTAGCCTTCAGCTACCGAGCTTGCTACTCTGGCTTTTTCTTCATTTCTGGCAGCTGAGATTTCCTTCCCTTGCCCCTGCAGCAGCTGTGTGTATTTGTTTTGTTTTATCTGACATCTCCATGAGTTTGGAGCTATCGAATGGTGGCGGGAGGAAGACTGATGTTTAGTTCAGTCTGCCATGACACCAGGATTCCTGCAAACTATTCTGCGAGAGAGGGGAAAAACGTAAACCACCAACTTGTTCAAGGCTACTGTTTTGAAGTTTTCTGTTCTACTACAGTCAAATTAAATCACTAAACTGATACACACTCTGAGAAGCAGGACAAATGAAGAAAATACAAACTGAGAGTTGGAAGAAAACATTTAGGACAAAGGTATGAAAGTATAAAGTAAATGGGGAGAGGAGAAATTGCAAAGTTGGGGCCTTTGTGGGGTTCCTTTAAAACACAGTAACTGGGAAATGATTTGGATAAAACTCTCATAGGTAGCGAAGGTTCATATACCATGACCACTGGACTGAAAGGACCCAATAATCAACCAATTTTATTTGTATTAGCAGTACTGAGAATAATTCTTGCCACACTCCTTTTATAAGGAAAATAAAAATCAATAAAGACCTATATTGCTCTAATGTTTTCATTGTGTATCTCAAGTTATCAATGATTGTGCGGCAAGTATGATGAAGCAGAGACCTGCCTTCTTGTGTTGAGAAAATATTAACCTTTGGGACTTAATTCTTGGCTATACCTTAGCCATTTGATCTCTGTCTTCCCTACAACATCAGCATGGTGTCAGTAAAATGTCACCATTTAACATTTTAGTTCTGGTTTTCAAATCTAACCAAGAGTACAATTAATTTAAACAATATTTTTTTTTTTTAAGATTTTATTTACTTATTTGACAGAGAGAGATCACAAGTAGGCAGAGAGGCAGACAGAGAGGGGAAGCAGGCTCCCCGCTGAGCAGAGAGCCCAACACGGGGCTCGAGCCCAAGACCCTGGGACCATGACCTGAGCTGAAGGCAGAGGCTTAACCCATTGAGCCACCCAGGCGCCCCTAATTTAAACAATATTTCTAATAGAAAACAATTGCAGGGCTGCCTGGGTGCTCAGTGGGTTAAGCCTCTGCCTTCAGCTCAGTTCCTGATCTCAGGGTTCTGGGATCAAGTCCCACATCGGGCTCTCTGCTAGGCAGGGAGCCTGCCTCCTCCTCTCTCTCTCTCTACTTGTGATCTCTCTGTCAAATAAATAAAATCTTAAAAAAAAATTGCATTTTTGATATAACACGTTGGTTTTCCCCAAATTTAAAGGGGGTAGTATCAACTGAAACTAGCTCCAAGACAAAAAATCTCTTAGTTGGCTCTGGTTCTGCTCTACCATTCCAAGGAAACTGGGCTCAGGGTCTACTTTTCAACTCCCTGCTCCTACAGAAGTTCCCCCACAAAACCTCCTCCCACCAGCCCCCGCAAGAAACTAAGTCCCAGAACTATCTGAGCGTCTTCCATTAAGCAAGCACAGTGCTAGTACTATGTATTACCTCGTGTTCACCATCCTAACAACCTCTGAAGAGTTGGACTCCGCTCTATCCTGAGCACTATCTCCAACACTTCCTAACCTGCAGTCTTTTTCTTACTGTTACACGTGTAATATGAAGTAGACACGCCCACTTTGTAGAGAGAAAATAATGTGATCACTGTGAGACAGCAAAAGAGAGCAGTGCTGTAACATGAACCCAGAGCTGATTCCAAGATTCCTACTGTCACTAGGACGTCTTTATACAATTTCCAATTGTAGCATTTTAATTCTTAGTGGACAGTCTTCTCCACCCAGCAGTTACTCTCTTACTTTATTTTCTTATTATAAGGAAAACACTGTGAAGAAGTAAAAAAAAAATCCTTTGGGGGGCACCTGGGTGGCTCAGTGGATTAAGCCGCTGCCTTCGGCTCAGGTCATGATCTCAGGGTCCTGGGATCGAGTCCCACATCGGGCTCTCTGCTCAGCAGGGTGCCTGCTTCCCTCTCTCTCTCTCTCTGCCTGCCTCTCCATCTACTTGTGATCTCTCTCTGTCAAATAAATAAATAAAATCTTTAAAAAAAAAATCCTTTGGGGGAGAGGGTGGTGGGGTTATGGACATTGGGAGGGTATGTGCTATGGTGAGTGCTGTGAAATGTGTAAACCTGGAGATTCACAGACCTGTATCCCTGGGGCTAATAATACATTATGTGTTAATAAAAAATTAGAAATTAAGGGGCACCTGGGTGGCTCAGTGGGTTAAGCCTCTGCCTTCGGCTCAGGTCATGATCTCAGGGTCCTGGGATCGAGCCCCGCATCGGGCTCTCTGCTCAGCAGGGAGCCTGCTTCCCCCGCTTCTCTCTGCCTGCCTCTCTGTGTACTTGTGATCTCTGTCAAATAAATAAATAAATAATCTTAAAAAAAATTAGAAATTAAAAAAAAATCCTTTGGAATGCAAGGGCATTTAAAAGTTGTTAAAATAACAACATCAAACTGTTAAAAATAAGGGGGGAAGGGTTGAGACCATGACTGGGATTTTGTGACATTTCTACTTGTCACCTTTGCTCCAGATTATCTTCCACTAAGTGGGGAGGGGATTCCATTTAAAAACAAGAATAGAATTTATTCTTTCAACAAAATTTATTACGTCAGACACTGAACTAATGCAGACGGATAAACCGATCTCTGGCCTTAAGGGGCTCATAATCTAAGAGAAGACATGTAGATAAATTAGATAAATTTAGCGCCACTAACAGCGTTTAATTAGAATTGAGGGGGCGCCTGGGTGGCTCAGTGGGTTAAGCCGCTGCCTTCAGCTCAGGTCATGATCTCAGGGTCCTGGGATCGAGCCCCGCATGGGGCTCTCTGCTCAGCGGGGAGCCTGCTTCCTCCTCTCTCTCTGCCTGCCTCTCTGCCTGCTTGTGATCTCTGTCTGTCAAATAAATAAATAAAATCTTAAAAAAAAAAAAAAAAAAAGAAGAATTGAGAACAAGACACACTTATGGCACAAAGAAAGGGTGCCTGGGTGGCTCAGTTGGTTAAGCAACTGCCTTCAGCTCAGGTCATGATCCTGGGGACCAGGGTTCAAGTCCCACATCGGATTCCCACTGCTCTGCGGGGGAGCCTGCTTCTCCTTCTCCCACTGCCTGCCACTCTCCCTGCTTGTGCTCACTCTGTCAAATAAATAATCTTAAAAAAAAAAAAAAAAGACAAGACTGATTTTACCTAAGAGGTCCAAGATCTAGATCCTGTTAAGTCCTGACACCTGGACTGAGTTCAGAAGCATGAGGTATTTCCTGAGTACTTAATATATGCACACAGTGTGCTAAACAGTTTGTCGGGGTTATCCAATTCAATCCTCATTATAATTTAGGAGATCAGCAACTCCAGTTTACAGGTGAGACCAAGTGGTTTAACCTGGAACTCTCTGCTACATATCAGGCTCTATTGATACACATGAACACAGACAGACCCCTGGATGCAGTCACACTGGTAAAGAAAGCGACTTACAAGACTATAAGGTCCTCATTTACATACAAGGAATACGAAGCTGGAATGCTTCAGGAATTAGCCAAAGGTCATAGTGTGATCACTTTCTCCTCAAAATTCTTCTCTTCTTGCTTTCCCTTTAGTGTCTTCAAACGCTCCATGGCACTGAGAGCTGTCTCAAATCACCTGCCGGGGGGTGAAGTCCTTAAATGTGCATGGCACAAGGACACACGACTTACTAGGGCCAGCCTGTACTTAAAATGAGATATTTACTATAAATATCAGTGTTTTATAAGCAGTGCTCTGAAAAGACTGAGAAACAAGTAAAACGGGTTTGCCAACTTCTACGAACTCCGCTTCTTACACACTCAATCTGTTCTACACAGAAATAAATAAAAGGCCTGGATTCAAACCCCAGGATATGCAACATGACTTTAGAAAAGGCTTGTGCTCTGCTCTATCCTGAGCACCATCTCCAACCCTTACCATTAACATATCCCCGTACCGCATGGCCGCGCTGAGTCTGCCTAGCACTACGATTACGTTTTTTTCTAATGCTGGCGCACTTGTGAGTCTTCTACCTGCCCTGTTTTTGAGTTGCCTGAGATATGTCCAATCATTTTTTATATATAACAAACAGTACAGAATATTTGTTTGTTCAGTTTGAAGCTAAAAATCTGACTGCTTGTGTGAAAACAGGTTGAATGACTTCCTTTGGTTCATAATAAAAACCATCATTTTCATTGTATATGCAGTATTAAAAACATACTTTGTGTGAAAGGTTGAAGGTGGATGACTGTTAGGACTGGCTAGGATTCCAATGTAGATAACAGTGCTCAAGGCTAAGTGTGCAACTATAACCTCTTGTTCTGGTTTAGGTTTAACATGTAAATAGAACGGTTATGAAATTTTCTTGGTATCACTGTATTCATTGCCCATCTTAAAGTGAAGGCCCATTATAAATCCTATTGATTCCAGAAGCATAAAAATATGAAAATTGACAGGAACCAAAAAAAATCAGCAAACTTATAGTACAGAAATGAACATTTATTGGACAGCACAGCACCCGCTGGTTCTGAAAAAGTCTGAAAGAATCACACATTAATCACACACTTCTGAACAATTAACAGATGTTTCCTTCCAGACTGCCTCTATTTTTGAGGGCAGACTTGGTCCATGTACTTACTGTCTTCATCTCCACAAATGACTCAGAACCACATCCTGAATATGAGCCTCTGCACCGCATCTTGTACTCAGCAATGTCCATCGCTTTAATTGCTCTGATTACAAGTAACTTTTCTGAGTCTCCGTTTTCTCAACTGTAAAATGCACTAATAACAGTTACCCTGAGGCTGAGATGACAGCATATATAGAAGTATCGGATAAGCATCAGTACCACAATAGGTGTTTCACATACACTGTGGTATTTATGAATACTCACCCAGTAATAATGAAAGATGTATTTAAATTCATGACAAATTCAGAACACCCAAGGACTAAGTAAGGTTTGTTAGTGCAAAAATGAGCTGATAGACTTTCTTTTTACTACGCTTTATAATTAAAAAAATTAGTCTGAATAAATGTCTAAAA
The DNA here is from genome assembly GCF_002288905.1 of Enhydra lutris kenyoni. NCBI lineage: Eukaryota > Metazoa > Chordata > Mammalia > Carnivora > Mustelidae > Enhydra > Enhydra lutris. The sequence continues at coordinate 7,861,222 of NW_019154098.1, read as the reverse complement.
GAGATCGTTAAGTAACTATAAAATTTGAAATGATGAGAAAGTACGTGGTCTGTTCCTCAAAGTTTTTTTCTTCTTTCTTTTTTAGATTTTATTTGTCAGAGAGAGAAAGAACACAAGCAGGCAGAGTGGCAGGCAGAGGGAGAAGCAGGCTCCCTGCTGATCAAGTAGCCCAATGTGGGGCTGGATTCCAGGACCCCGGGATCATAACTTGAGCCAAAGGCAACTGCTTAACCGACTTAGCCACCCAGGCATCCCTCTTCTTCCTTAGTACATAAAATACCAGTGTTGTAGAATCAGTGGCATTTCTTAGCTTTGATGAAACCTAATTTTAAAAGATTAAGACATAACATATTTAGGACAACTTATGTATAATACCAAAAGTGGAAAGGGCCTTCCTAAAGAAAGACAACAAAACCCAGAAGTCACAAAATATTACATAACACTTTTAAATAAAGTTAAAAAAAATGATGGATAAAAAAGTATTTGCAACACATACAACACAGAAAAAAAATGTCCAAAGTATACGGAGTCTCCAGAAAGCAATAAGAACAAATTAGCAAATCAACAGAAATATGGGTAAAGAGCATGAATATGTGAGCCAAAAGACAGACAGAAAGAAGGAGGGGGATGGGAGGAAAGTTGAGAGTAACAGAGAAGCCAATAAAGATATGGAAAGGTATTAACTTCCCCCTTAGTCAAAGGAATGCAAATAGGAGGTACTACTCTGCAACTCTCTAATCGACAAAACTGAACAAGACTGAGGGCGCTCTCACAAGGATGTGAGGAGACAAGTGTTCTCTTGTACTTCTAATGAAAGTATGAACTGGCACAGACTCTTTGAGATTAATTTAGCAGGATCTGTTAAGTATTTAAATGGACATCTTCCTTGACACGGCAATTACACCTTTATAAGTTGTCCTGTAAAAACAGTTACACTAGGCATCAGAATACTGGCATTGTGCAGAACTGCCTATCATAGTGAAATACTGGAGCGAACTATGGGAGGGTCTACCAATGGGGAGGTAAACATGTTATGGCACATTTATACATGGAACTAAAAACTAGTGATGCAAAGATACGAAAAGTTCTCTAAAACGCATGAAAAAGTATACACTATATATAGTATGAATCCATGATGTTAGAAATCCCACCCATGCCAGTAGGGTGTATGTGTGTGAAAACACGAAAGGAATTTGGAAGGATGTGCACTGCTCACAATTTAGAGTGTAACAGAGAAGATGATGTGCCATACCAGTGTGGAGACTGCGAAAGGGTACCTGCACATTTTACTCTAAATATTACAGAACCAATGGCCAAACATTTACAAAGTTATCTGAAAATAAAATATTTGCCAATACCCAGTCCCCAAACTCTATTTCTCATACATACTGATAACTTCACTTAAAAGTAATGCAGTATTCTGGTGAATATGGAATCTTTCTGTGCTACTGACTACACACTGATGATACTTTGAAGCATCTGACTGTTCAAATATAAACTGGATACCCAAAACAAAAATGTTCACAGTTAAGATAGAGAATAAGGAAAACTTAGAAGGTCAAAATGAAACCAAATGTATTCCTTCAGGGGAACCTTTAATACTTTTTCAAAAAAACTTTAGAAGATTCCCCGCCCAGAAAATCTGGACTTTTAAAATTTGCATGGAGAACAAGTAGCTAGGGAACTTTCTCAAACTACTTTTAAAAAACAAAATCAACAGCTCAAACTCTGTCTCTAAATATTTTTACACGGTAGGACAAATACTGAACATAGCTTAATAGTCTTTAAAGAATCACTTTGAAATAAGCAAGGAAAAGGTCAGAACTTTTAAGCCAGTTATAATTACGTCTGGTTATAGTCCCAAGACAGCCAGTTAAGTAGTCGGACAGGTTCTACAGCTAAGATTGGTTTCATGGAACACTTTTACTTAGCCTCATAGGAATAACATGTATTAAATCATAAAAATACCCTTGGGATTGGTTCTTTTCCATAAAATTAAAGGAAGTTAAGGCTGATATAAAAAAGTAATCCTAATTTATATACAGATAAAAATCTTAAATGTGAAACTGCTGCTGGTTTCATAATACACTGGCAGTTTTATGAATTAAAAGTTATTAAAAAATACCCTTATGTGTCATTTTAATCCAGAATTTGATACCAGCATATTTCTAGCTTTAAAAAAAAAAATCTCAATATGCATTAATAATATAGAAATTATAGAGCTCCTTTTTATAATTTTGTGTAAGATTTTGCACTGAATAACACTTTGACCTTTATCAAAAAGAATCATTGTTTAAAGAAACTGAAATAAACAGAACTAAAGGAAAGCTCTCATGTATCAGATTCTGCATTTTAACTGATTTTTTTTGATTACTGAGACATTGGTTTAGAACTCTACATTTCTACTATTGGGAATCCATGAGATAAGAAAAGGGATGATAGAAAAGTTAAATAATTTATGTCAAATGCTTAGCAAATAATTATGTGACATATCAAATCTTCACACTTGACCGAAAATAGTTCAAGTTTAAATGTTTATTTATTCGTTAATTCATTTATTTATTTAGAGCAAGAGAGAGCACGCACATGCTCAAGCAAGCAAGCCAGAGGGGCAGAGGCAGAGGAGACAGAATCTTAAGCAGGCTCGGCGCCCAGCCCAGGCTGCATCCCACAACCCTGAGATCATGACCTGAGCCAAAATCAAGAATCAGATGCTGAACCAACTGAGCCACCCAGGTGCCCTAAAAATAGTTCAATTTCAGATCATATCCATCCAAATTTATCAAAGACATATAATTTTATATTATATTCTCTACCAGTCAATTAATAAATGGCAGATAAATGGTAAAAAATGTAAAATGGTAAAAAAGATAAAAAATGGCAATAAAAACTGGTAAATAAGGGGGAAAAGGGGGACATTTTAATATTTACTCAGATTCTGTAACATCCTACACTTATAAGCACATGTTCATCAGAAAAAAATTTATTTTATATTTCCAATAAATATATGGTGTTTAAAGAAATCAAAGCATGTGTTTTCCTACAAGGGTGGGGGACAGCTCAGCATAATTTGGAATGTTTCACTGTATTAATTAAAACAAGACAAATACTCAAATCTTAGCTATCTTTCATGGGGAGCTTTTTCTAAGTGACAAAGTGGGGCATAGCCGACAGCCCCCATGAGCAAAGACCCTGTTGTATCATCAGGAAGATACGTGGTATACACATATAAACACATGACCGTTAAACAAAAGGAGAAAAAAGAATAACACAGTTCCCCCCCCCAAAAATAGCCTAAACCACAAGATATGCTATTTTTTAATATCTGAGAATATAAAAGAAAAATTCTATTATTTTATTCACTGAGGTTCAAAGGTGAATTGATCGGAACTCCCAAGTATACCTACTTTGAAAATTACATTTTATAGAACTACCTTTAGATTAGATAATGCTTCCATAATGCATTGCAAGGTTCTTCCTGAAGTGTTATAAATTATAAAACAATTTAAGCATTTGACAAGTTTCAAAGGAACAAGCAGCACTCACTGAAATATGTTTTGCTTCCAAGAATATAATAGAACAGCTCTCAGTAACAAATAATGAAAAATTACCCTATTCTATTGAACAAATAAAATATAATTAGACAAATAGTACTCACCTTTTCAAGAACAAGTCTCCATGCTTTAATTTCACATTTTTATTTAATTGTGAATTTCTCGTAACAGGTAGACATCTTCCATAGAAGAAGCATCCAATGTAAATTCTAATTCAGTATTTAGGCATAGACAAGGGTTTATAGACACTGGCCAAGCTGCCAGAATAATGTGTACTTCTTAAGCAATTTTGGTTTTGTGGTTGTTTTTTTTTGTTTGTTTTAACTCACCAAAAAACGAAAAGTTGCTGGAACTGAAAAACAAAGCTACAGAAAATTTTAAAAGAGTATTTTCAATGGAAGCATGAAACGTGAAAGGATCATTGAAGCCAAACCAAAACATAGTTGGAACTAATTATTAGGTATTAGCTTATCTTTAAATTATTTGAAATGTACAGCACAATTATACTCTGGGACAAAATAACAGATAACAAACATGTTTTTAAAACAGTAATAGCGGGGCGCCTGGGTGGCTCAGTGGGTTAAAGCCTCTGCCTTCAACTCGGGTCATGATCTCAGAGTCCTGGGATCGAGCCCCACATCAGGCTCTCTGCTCAGCAGGGAGCTTGCTTCCCTCTCTCTCTCTCTGCCTGCCTCTCTGCCTACTTGTGATCTCTCTCTCTCTCTGTCAAATAAATAAAATCTTTAAAAAAAAAAAACAGTAATAGCTACCATGTATCAAGAGCTTAGTAAGTACTACTTTACTGGTATTAACTCTTTCAGTCTCGTAACAATCCCATTAGGTAGGTACTGTCTTAGTTAAGCAGACAGAGGCAACTGAGGCACAGGGAGAGTCTTAACTCCCTCACAGTACCACAGCTGGTCAGTGGCAGCCCCAGAAAAGGAGCACAAGAAGCTGGCCTATCACAACTCTTTACCACTAAATCACGGTGTTGTCAAGGATGCAAACCATTTCTATTAAAACAGAAAGGTGGGGTCATCTTTACTGCTAAAATAAAAACGAGTTATGTCTAATTAGACGTAACAGCAATTACTGACTGAACACCTAAAATGTGCTACATACTATTATCAGCCATTGTAGCTAGCATTAATAACAGCCAACATCTTAGCAATTACTGAGTGCTTAATGTGACAGGCACTGTCCTAATGAGCCACTTTACATCTGTCATCTAGATCAATCCTCACAACAGTCCTGTGACGTGCATACCGTACCTATTTTGCAGATGTGAAAAGCACTGAGGTGTGAAACAGTGGCTCTCCCTCCTCCAAACACATAGCAAATTCACTGGCAGAGCCCAGATGGCTACAGATGTCTGACGTCAAAGCCCGTGTTTGTTAAAGCACACTGCGATGCCTACAGATCTGACCCCAACTACCACATAAGGACATTTTTTTTTGTCCTAATACCTAGAGTCTTTTGTTTTTAATACCTACAGTCTTATCTCATGTTCGAGGTATAGTAACACAAAATAAAAGGATAGGGCAGTAATTTAAGTAATTCCATAAAAAAAAACCCAAAACCAAGCCTCTGTGTACTATTCTTGCCAAAGCCTACATCGATGTTAACGGCTGATATTCCAAGTCAGCTGAAGTAAACATCCACCTCCCAGCCAGTCCGTGTACTACAGCTGAGTGTAGGATGTTTACATGAACTGCAACTTGGTTTAAAGCAGGACTAACAAAGCCCTTTACTGTGTTTATACTGGTCTTTACCTGATGGCCAAACTTATGTTACAGTACATATGAAGACTTGTATTTTTTAAGAAGATAATTTTGTAGAATCTGTTGGAAAAAGAACTGGTACAGTGATCCGCAGAAATGAGGCAAGAGTTGGGAGGTATTTTGAGATGAAGTTTAGAATCCAAGGGAAAAGGCAGAAGTGATATTCTTTTCACTGAAATAATTTATGGCAATATATGCAGACATCCTGTAAATGTTCCAGATCTAAATGTGGCTGATTTTACAGGCTCTCATCTTCCTGTATCCCTCTCTTCAAAACAAGTGAACTCGCACTTACAGGAACCCATTTAGTGGCCAGTATGATGCCTTCATCACCCGTTCTTCCTCCTTAGTAAGATTCCCATTTGGGGTAAAAGACACAATGAATAAAAGACCTCTGAGGAGCTCAAAGCTTAGCTGTGGTCGTCCTTGTCCTCATTTTTCATTTTTCTTTCCCTCCCCTGCGCCTCTTCCCATCTCCCCCACATTCATAATTCAGACAATTTCACTGGAGGAACATCTTTCCCACATTCTCTGATCTCTTTCCACCTTGCACTGTCCTAAGTGTTAAGTTACCCACAGAAATCCCCTTTCCTCTCTCTGCATTCCTCTGATTAAACTAATATTACCTCAAATGCCTCTATTAAGCATTAGAAGTGGCCTTATCGATACACTTGCATCAAAGAAGGGGAAATTCTCAAATTTCGAAGTAAAATTAAATATAAGAACCACTGCTGGCAAACCAAAAATCTCTGGAATTTTACAGGCATCCGGAGGACCTTCCAGAACCTCCTAAGTTTCTACCTGGCCTGACCTCTTGTCCCCTCCGGGCTACTTTTCCTGAAGTATCAGGTCTCAAGATTAAACACAAACACACACACACCCTTTATTTTTTCCCTCTAAGAGTACTGTTTTCTGTTTCAACTACTCTTACTGCAACAGATTTTTTTCTTCCGCTGCTTTTCTTTGCAAATATATTGAAATGGGGTTTTTTGGACTAGCCAATAAATATGATACTTTCCGGGGGAGGGGGTATGTGGGGGGTGGGTCTCAGGTTTCTAACAAACCTTTTTAAAAATCAAATTTTTGGATTACTGCATGTTTTTAAGTTGGGGATTTAATGTTATTGTTGTTGTTGTTGTTTTAATTCAGTTGTTAAATGGGCAAATCCTGAATGGGGAAAAGAATGTAAAATGAGCCCCACAGTTCTGAAAGCATGGACCCAGAACAGAGGCATCAGCAGCACCTGGGGATTCAGGAGGAAAAGGAACATTCTCAAAGCCCCACCCCAGACCTTCTGAGTCAGAAACTCTCGCAGGGCCCAGCATTCTGCTTCAATTAGTAAGTCCTCCAAGTACTTCTACTACACACTAATATTTGAAAACCAGCAACCTAATTGTTTCACCAAATATGTTAGGAAGTCAAAGACAGCAGTCAAATTATTTGGAAGTTTGTAATATGCTACAAATAAGAAAACGCCAACGTCGAAACATGTATCATATGTCCACACACAATTAACCAAACTTGGGAAACCATGACAGAGACTATCTGAAACAGCATAATTTTAAAAAATAATTAAGCTCAGACTGATATTCAAGCTTAAAAAAAAAATTCCTGAATACATGTAGCATGTAGAAGCACATTCATTCAATAAATGAAGTTTTAATGAGAGAAGTGAAAGGGACCCGGAGTGCTACATGCAATGAGGAAGGCATGCCGGGAATTTAAGCTTACCAGACACTTCTGAGTCACCCCGAGCCTCTGAGTCGAGGGGGAAGGGACTCAGGTATTGAGACCAATGAGGACCCATCAACAATGCGAGGTTAACCAAGAATATCTGTACAGAGTAGTATCTAACTGGAATTGAACTTAACACAATTCAGTAGTTGTTTCCTTAAGAAAGTAACCCCTAACTAATCTCAAAATATTTAAGGAAAAAACACTGTCATTTTCAGAACGGTGTTCGGTAACTTAAAATGTTCTGCTTTTGATATTAATTTGATCAAATAATCTTAAATAGTTTCTGGCCTTGACTACATACTTCTCGCTAAAAACTAAATCAAAAGCTACGGAAACAAGTTGTTACAGGTTTACCGATACTGACAATCTAACATTTTAAGGGATTTGTTCTAAATAATCAATTGCTAAATTTGCAGGCCAATGGGAATTAGTTCTTTAAAATTAAAACAGGAGGAAGTCATCTGCAAATGACTAAAAGGCTGTACTCAAGTACATTGAAGCAAGGGCATCCAGAATTATAGCTGACATGGTCTCTGATCCACCTCATTAGGGCAGAATAATATAGAACAAATGTTACATAACACTGATTGTACCATTAATCCTGGAGTATCAAGGGATAACTGGACTAGCTGGGTAGAGTTGTTACACTGTCTCAGCTTGGATTTAGGCTATCATTTTGAAAAACCTTTCAAATTCAACCGTGCAAATTATTAAACTAGGCAGTTCCCATCCATTTTACTTAATTTTAAAGCAACCACAAACTTTTCACAGGAAATAAACAATGTCACCTGTTTAACAAAATAATCTCATTACCAGAGAACTCCTTCTACCTCTGCGAGGGAGCACTTCTAGGGCTCTCAGAAATGGCTCTATCCATTTGCAGCTATCTGGAACCAAAAGCTCCCAGTGCACTAAAACAGAGAGTCGCGGAATATGCAATAAATCTGCGTCATTAAGAGTTCAGCAGGGATGCCTGATGCATGCTAATTGTCAAGCTTGAAAATTATACTTACAAGTTGCCAAGCTACTTGCATCTGAAGCAACGAACCACCCTCCCTCCCTCCACTCCTGACCAAGTAAGTCTTGTAAATCACCACTCTAACAAGGAGCCTTTAAAAGTAAGGACTGTAGTATAGATACATCTGGAATAGCCACATTATGACCCAAACTGTCATTTGCTAATCTGGATTAAAATGAAAAGGAAATAGTAGGTAGTGCTGCAATAACATAAAATTGTTACTAGAATCCTATATATGCATGTTTGTGCAGGAACGGGAATTATATAAAGATAGAATGTCCCTGCCCTGAAAAAACTTGTCATGCAATCAAAAAAATACGCATATAAAATCAGGTTAGCAAGAACTTTATCTTTTGGTTTAATTATGTACTGAACCTAATACAGTACGACGTTTAGCAGTTTAATAATAATTAATCATAAAAATACCAATGCTTTATTGAAGAGAAAAATTTCAATAAAACAAAAGTTTCCCAGGGTCTAATAGACAACAAATTTTAAAACACAGGAAAGAAGCTGCTATAAAATTATACACGATCAATTAGCCCACCTTGAATGCTCTCTGAGAAAAGCCCCATATTACTCAGCTCTGTGGGGAAACCCAAAAAATAAGACACAGTACACCTGCTTACAAGGCATCCATACTCTAATGAGGAAAAGGCAAGCGGGACCCCGAAAATACCTGGGAAGATGCACTTACTGAAGCAAGACAAGCACAAGCACAGGGACCCGCTGTACGCAGGCTCAGGGGCCCGCAGCCAGGCATGTTTCAGACGGGGTGCTGGGACTGGAGCTGGGCCGTCACTTGGGGTGAGGGGAGCAGGAAATTAGGGGGGTGCGAGGACGGTGATAAAGTTCACGTGCAGACCTCCTCACTACAGACAGAATGAGATTTCTAGGTTTATGCTGCTGAGTGGTGGTCGTGGTAAACCCAATCTGCAGAACTTCGAAGGAATTTCTAAGAGTGGAAATCGGTCTCCCGAACTGCTGGGAAGTGGAACTCTAGGCCACCCTGGAAAGGCAGTGAGGAATACCAAGTTCACTGACGGGCGAAACAAACCTCAGAACCCACAGCAGAACCAAGTTTTGGACTCAATCCTCTCAGCACCTTGGCCTCTGGGAAGCTCAAGCCTGGCCCAGCGCAGGGGGTCCTGCTCTCAGCACTGCGGCCCACACCACGGGGCTGTCCTTGCACACAGTTATCGAAGGCATCTAGACGTCTCTGGTGTTTCCCATGCCCTCACCAGCCTCGCCAATTCCACCTCTCAGGTGCCGTCAGAGCGAGTGATGTCCGCGAACAGCCGGTAGCAGCAAACATCTGACTGAAAGCTTTGCTGTCTTACAGCTTCCAGTCGGGGATGTTTACAACAACAGACTTTCTCGACAACAAATGAGCAGAAGGAACAGACACGCATGTAGCCTGCCACCTTCTTTATCTAATGATGTACAGGCTCTTTAGGGCTGAATGATGTCTCTGACATTCTGGGACAAAAATATTAAGGTTGTTATTAATTAGTTAGCAGAGAAAACGTGGTTCACCAACTGCTTCTTCCAAATAGGCTGATTAACAAAGCCGATACACATTAGAAATTTAACTTCGCAAATATGCAAAATTAAAGATACCACCCAGTGATACCACATGAAGATATTTTTCTACTTAATACATGCAAAAATGAGTTTTTCTCTCCCTAAACCTAGAGTTTCAAGATTACTAAGAAACAACACAGCAGAATGACAATCCTAATCCCCTAATCATCAGAGTGACCATACACCCACCCAAACCAGTCTCAATTTATGCAAGCCGTCCTGGTTACTATTAAAAGTGACTCCCTTCATTAACGAAAGTGTCCCAATTTAGACTGCCAGTACAGTGGGTTTTACTGGCCCTGGAGCTACAATGAGTAGGAGTCTAATATTTTTTTTCTCTATCCCCATTAGATTTAGGTTAGGGATATACAGCCCATGGAAATGAACCAAGCAAAGTGAAAAGTAAGAGGAACAGACTCATGACTTGGCTTTCTTTATAAAGCACTACACCAAAACCATGTTGTTTCCCTCGCTTTCCTATTTACCTGAAAGAGAGAAGGAAGACTAAGCAAAATGCAGTAAATCTACACCCCACTGAAACCAAGACTTGCTTTAATCTAACACACATAAAATTATTTCTTAAAAAATATTAAAACAATTAGAGTCTACAATTAAGTCACAGCGATTTCCAAGATATATATCTATAAGCATGTGTGTGTACATACACACACACACCCCCATTGGACAACTACTGAAAACACCAATATACACAAATACATTAATTTTCCAGTATCAATTTTTTTTGGAGTATGGATTTTTCTGGAGTAAGAGATTTCAGTCACTGATATTTACCCTGTGATTATATTTAAAGGTTGCTCTATAATAGTTTTTGTGTGTCTAAGTGTTATAAGTAACTTTTACCCATTACAGAATATAGAAAAAATGAGGAAGGAGCATGTGGTCTCTATGGATACAAGATGACCTTCATTGTTTCTGAAGACAAATACTTAAAAAAAAAATTCAGTGACTATTTATAACAAAGACTATTCAAGTTGTTCTACAATTGAAAATTTGCAGATTTAAATTAGAATAAAGAGAGTTATTTCATGCCTAGGTAGGCACAGGGTACTTGACCAATTAGGATGCTGCACATTAAGTTGCAATGAACCAGTTATTACCAACTTTCTCCTTTAATTTTGCTCTCTATTCTAAGTTTAATCTTTTTAGAGGTTGATCACAAGAAAGACACTTTTATCAGAGCTACTATATTTAACTCATGTGCATAATACATAGACACTTTTCTTCAGGGTTATGAGGTAATTCTGTCAAATGCCATACATTTTTATAGGATGTATTCTTGAAGATAGATGAAAATTAAACATACAGAAGTTGAGTAACAAAGTACGTTATGTTATAAGGAAATCAATTACCAAATATATTTTAGACACCATCTTTACTTATAAAATCTGTATTTCATAAATGTTCTTTTATTTTATTCTTTTATTCATAATCAAACACACAGTGGGGCACCTGGGTGGCTCAGCCATTTAAGCGTCCAACTCCCGGTTTCGGCTCGGGTCCCGATCTCAATGTTCTGAGATCGAGCCCCGTGTCGGGCTCCCACTCAGCCAGAGTCTGCTTGAGATTCTCTCTCTCCCTCTCTCTGCTCCTCCCCCAACTTGCGCGTGCGCTCGCTCTCTCAAATAAATCTTAAAAACAAACAAAACAGCACACATAGTAAGCTGTGGCTAAAGGTTTACCATTTTTGACTTAATGATTTCCATCTTTGCCACAAATCCATTTTCAAATATTTGAAAATTACCCTTCTTATCACTTTTGTTTGCAAATACTTATAAAAATGGGTAAAACATACATTACATACATACAAACAAGTTATTTAACCTCCAGAAGTTGTCTACTTGTATCTAATTTAAAATACTGTTTTCAAAAATAGGAAATCAGGGTGCCGGGGTGGCTCAGGAGGTTAAGTGTCTGCCTTTGGCTCAAGTCATGATCCCAGAGTCCCAGGATAAAGCACATCGAGCTCCCCACTCACCAGGGAGTCTGCTTCTCCCTCTGAACCTCCCCACTCTCGTGCTCACTCTCTCATTCTCTAATAAATAAAATCTTTAAAAAAGTAGGAAATCTACTTAATGCTCTACTTGAGAAAAAGAATCCTCTTCTAAAGACAAGAGGTATAAATGACTCTCCTACTAAACTTACCTTTGACAAAGTCTGCTTACATTGTTTCCTTGAAGAGATCACATCTGTTCAATCAAATCCTTACACTTTCTCTGACACACTAGCTGTGCGACCTTGAGTAAGTCAACTATTCAGAATCAGTTTCCTAATCTGTAGAATAACAAAACCCTGTAACATGGGATTAAAAATAACTCTGAGTGGCAGTGAAGAGTAAATAAATGACAGGAGTATAAAAGCATATTTGAAATAATAAAGCACTACATGATATTAATAGTGTTTACAGGTTTACACTCACACTTTCTTGAAAACCTTCCCTCTGAAAGCAAGTCTCCATCTGAAGGACATGACAACTGAGAGGGTGATCATATGTGTGAACACACAGTTCTCCAGAATTTCATTTGACGTGGCATTAACTAACTCGGCCGAAAACGAAGCAAGCAAATAAGCAAAGATGAATCACTGGCTTCATTCCCACTAAACAGGCTAACTGGGCCCGTCTCTAAGTGATGATATAATGACAGTAATTTTAGAAACACTATTCTTTGTTTTCACTTTTCAGTTAAGAAAATCTTATTAAATGTTAACTTAAATAGCATTTTAAGAATTACTGTGTAAACTAAGTCATAACCAAACTCACACTTATCTGCTCAAGTGCAAAAAAATAATTTCTTTCAGTCATTCGAACAGGTGCATTACTTACAATTACAGTATGAAGATTCAAAAGGTCTTCTTTTTCACTGGCAAGTATTATAAAAAATCCCTATGGCATGTGAAAAGATTTCAAAGCAACCGGAGCATTCTTACATCAAGTTCCTATCAATGTGCATCTGCAAATTAAAAATCATTTGTAGATGCACCTACAAGGTTAGACTGCTCACTCCATAGCTAACTTGAAGGTCACTAAATGAGCAGAGCAGCCACAAGTGCACCAAATGTATCCAGCGCATGTGAAGACAGATTTGAGACTTCTACAGAGAGCTGGGAAACTGACTAGCCTGTACTGCTTCCCATTCCCATTTCTGACTACTGGTACCGCCTCTGGCTGTGCTGGCTCCCCAGGCACCAGGACACAAATTCTCCAGCAGCTCCATGGCCCCGTCAACCCGCAACAGGCAGTGGCACGCTCTGAGGCGGGCTGCTAAAGTAGATATGCAGGGTGCGGGACATCTTCGTGCCCGTACTCCACATGTCACAGATCATTACGCAGGGACCTCAGATCCAATTACTCTTAGTGGAGCCCTGGATGAGCCGGGCTTCCATTTGGCCCTCACAAAGGTGGAAAACACCCATGGGTACTTCTCAAGCAACTAGTAACCATTTACGGGCACACATTTTGGGAAGCCTTGGCCTAGAGAATATATGGAATTAGCTCTTTCAGGCACTGATCTAGGTGTTGGGGGAGAGTGGTGAATGAAGCCGGTAAGACACCTGTTCTCCTTTTCAGAAATGACAATCCAAAGGAAGCTACAGGTTGGATGAGGTGCTGCAAGAAATTTAGAAGAACCAATGGTGATTTTTAAGGCAAAAATCAAGACTGGATTCCTGTTTTAAGATCACACTGCTAGTGCTAGAGATGCGGACCTGAAGGACAGGGACGGGGAGGTGGTGAGGACGAGGCCCTGATGAGAGGCCGCTACAGTAGTCAGATCATAAAGGCCTGCTTTGCAATGATGAGGAAGATTTTTAGAAAAGGTATAGCTAAGGGGCACCTGGGTGGCTCAGTGGGTTAAAGCCTCTGCCTTCGGCTCAGGTCATGGTCCTAGTGTCCTGGGATCGAGCCCCACATCGGGCTCTGTGCTCTGCAGGGAGCCTGCTTCCACCTCTCTCTATCTGTCTGCTTCTCTGCCTACTTGTGATCTGTCTGTCAAATAAATAAATAAAATCTTTGAAAAAAAAAAAAAGAAAAGGTATAGCTAGGAGATTTACTTAAAGGCAGAAATCTTCACAGTGTCTTATAGTCTGTAGAGCAGGTGTTAATGGTTTGCTGACAAATCTTGAACGGTTTTGTTTTTTATTTTTCAATCTCTGGCTACATCTTTGCCATTTGTTACCATCTCGTGTTCTTTTTTTTTTTTTTTTAAACCAGAGGGAAGGATACATTCTAGGGAAAGATGCCAGTTGGCCAAGATTCTGGTTCATTTCCGTCTTATTCTAGTTTGATAAAGGCTAGCACCCGAGTTGTTGGCTGTATCTTCTGAGATGAGGAATTTTAGATAGTAAAGAAAAGGCATTAAAAATAAAGAAGGGGAAACCAACTGTCAGCTATTTCGTGGAAGAAAATAGTACATGGGAGACAGAAAAATTAAAAACTCAAGTCAAGGCCAGTGAGCTATTTAAGAAGAAAAAGTTTGGGCATGTACTTAACAATTCCCTTAAAGTTTCAAAAGAAAGAGTGACAAAGTAGCTTGAGGACAGAACAAATAAACAGTAACAGAATTAAGATCATCCTAATTATATTCCAAACTCCCCACACAGGAAACCATACATGCTGAAGACTGGGAAGCAGAGTGGGAGACACCCCTCTGATGCAGGAAACTGAAGAGGGTTCTCGAACAGCAGGCAACAAAAGTGTGTGAAAAGCACTGAACGTGTCAATCAGGATGCCACTGTGGAAATTTGTATAATTAATAATAAGAAAAATAAAAACTTTAGCAACCAAAATCCCGTCATTCTCAGTCCAGAAAAAACAAGTACTTCCATACAGCTAGAATGCCAGGGGAAACACATTCAGCAAGCACTGGCACACACATTTCTCTTCAATCTTTTGAAAGGACTAGCATACACAGTATCCAGAGTCGCTTACTGTGACAAAATGATCACATGCAACCCTAATACCATGATTCTGTTAATGTTTAGAATTCTAACCACGGAGACTTCACACTTTAAAAAAAACAATTTTTTTTTTTTGAATCCTCCTTCAGTCGTCTCTTAGGAAGGCAGTACTGGATAATAATAAGAATGTGAGAGCGATACAGACAGAACTAGGCCAACGTTTAACTTTGTGACTCTGGGAAAGTGACTTCACTTTTCTGTGGCTACCCTCCCATCTGTAAAATGAGAATTGTAAGCATCTATCCTGTAAATTGTAAGTATCTATCCTGTAGGGTTATCGAGGGGACTGAGATAATGTAACATTCACCAAACGCAGAGCTCACTGGCAGGTGCAACAGCTAATATGCAATAAATGGAAGGAGAAAAGAAGAGAAAAAGATGCTTTACCTCCTCTTTCCACTTTGGTCACACAGCTTTTCCGATGTTCAGTTCTTTACATTTCCCTTTTATGACTCCTGTTTATACATCAAGGCCTAGTTCAAATGCCAAACTCCCTGTGAAAACGTCACCCATAAAAGCAGCCACCTAACTATTACAGCCGCGCATCGATGAGAACTGTTAACACGCATCCACGGCTCACTGGCAGCGTTCTTAGTGGGTCATGCGGATTAACACATCTAGTCCTCCTAACGGCCCTGTTAGGTGGGTACCGGTATCATTCTGTTTCGTAAATGAGGAGTATGAGACGGAAAGCGTCTACCCAGAGCCACACAGTAGCTGCTGGGCCGGACCCTGACCCCGCAGCCCAGCTCCAGAGCCCGTTCTCACTCATGCCACATGCCTCCTCTGTCAACTGAGAAAGATGAGTAATAATTGCAGACACCTTCGGAGAGCTGACAGTTTTATATTTAGTACAGCTGAAGATGTTTTCTACACAAGCTAAAATCATCCATGATAGATAGCTTATTCACCTTTCACAGAAAACGCCTCTAGAGTTCAGTTTCTCAATCCACATGAAATAAAGGTGGGGGGGCAGTTATTTGCATAACTTGGTTCTATCATTTTTAGACTGCTAACTCGAGTCCAAATTTTTTAGTTCACAGGTCTAAAATTCTACCTCTCTTCCTCATAAGGTCCAGGAGATAATGGAGATGGGTAATTTTATCCTCATATGACCCAAGAGATGGAGAATGCATGATCACCTACTACAACAGACTTTCAAAACTGGCTGTTTTCTAATACTCTGTGAAAAATAATACAGTCATCAGGAACTGATGATCTAATATTCTTGACAATGTATGTTATATTCGCAGATTTTGATTTTACACACACACACAATGGCACAGATATTTCTTGTAGATAAAAGATACTGATACTATTCTTCAAACTACAGCAGGCTCTGGGGTATGGAATTACATCTTTTTACCAAACAAACCAACCGCTGCAAATATGGCCATTCTTCATGTGGGGGACAAAAAGTATCTTCCCTTCTTAATAAAATGTTATAATACAGAATCAAGGGCAAGAAAAAAAAAATACCTGCCCATGGGACAGTGTTTGGGTTACAGAGAAAATTATAAGCTTTTGAAAGGGAAAGGCTTAAAAGGAAACTAGTGTTTCTCCTTGAATTACAGCAGTGCTATTTTATCTACCTGTTCTCTCAATGCATTTTGGGAGCTTTAAGATTCAGAACATGTTAGAACATCAACCATGAACTTCATGTGCTAGTTTTCTTAGGAATGGCTATCCCACCCCCCAAATATAGTAAAAAGGTAAATGAGTCAAAATAAACATGGGGTGCCTTGGGTGGCTCAGTGGGCTAAAGCCTCTGCCTTCGGCTCAGGTCATGATCCCAGGGTCCTGGGATGGAGACCCCCATCAGGCTCTCTGCTCAGCAGGGAGACTGCTTCCCTTCCTCTCTCTCTCTCTGCCTGCCTCTCTGCCTACTTATAATCTCTGTCAAATAAATAAATAAAATCTTTAAAAAAAATAAACAAAAAACTGATGTTTCTATTTCCACTTAAAAGTTTTTCAAAATTAAGAATTAATGAAATTTGAATCACTTGAGAGGAGAAATACAAGATCAAGTACTCTTAAATCTATCTCTAACTGGGTTTCTGTTTAAAATAAAAGACATGCTACTGTCACAGTGGCTCATCCCTGGCAATGGGTACATACTGAGGCCTCAGTGCTCTCAAGTGGCAAGAGCAGAGTGGTCAAGACAAATCTTACTGGTCAGATATGGTCTGACATACGGCTTTCAAACTGGCTTATGTTTAGCCCAGGGCTATGACTAGGAGGCAAAAGAGCACAGGAAAGGCCAAAAAGCAGAAGCAACATAGTATTTACTACACAAGGGGCCAGGCACTCAGTCGTGCAGGTAAACAGACCGAACTTACCATCATGCAACAGACACACTCAGCACTTACACCCACAATACACTAAGCTTGTCTTAGAGGGGCATTTAATGTATATGGCAACAGTCTGTTTACTCGTCTGTTCCCATACTAAGGCCTGTCTGATTCATCTCTGTTTCCTCAGTCCAGGGATAAGGGTAAAAAGCAGGTGTAAAATAAGTAATCAACAGAGAAAGCAAACTGATGCCACTGTCTTTTCCCTGGTTCCACATTTTGCCTCAAGAATCTCTCATCCTGCAACTGGGGGATAATAAAAACCAGGCTTATTCTATGTGCTTACATGCGACCCATTTACCCTCTCCAGATCTAAAGTGCGTCCTCTATGAAAGGAATTAAAGTTAAATAATTCTTAAGGTCCATTCAGCTCAGTAATTCCATGATTCTATGATGAAGTCATGTAGAAAGATCTGTTAATATTTACCAAATGTTTCCATGTGGTAATTATGCTCATACCTGAAACCAAAGTTGTGCTCTTTACAGATGCTAGTCAACTGCAACATGTACTTAGAAAAGAAAAAAAAAAAAATCCAGAAAACACTATTTTTGAAAATACATACAAGTGCATAATAAAAAATCTTAGTGAAATTAAAAAGATTTAAATAGTATTTGCTTTCGATAACACAGACTTGGCTTGACAGAATCTGGTTAGGATTTTTATATTAGGAATAGTAAGTAGTTTAATGTTTCTTGGGCAACGAGAAATCCAAGTCACGCTAACGTATACAGCTGGCTCAGCTAGGTTAATGTTTCCAAAGGTCCATGGGACATTTCCATCCAATATACATGCTACTTTCTTCCTTAAAACCCTCCAGTGGCTTCCTGCGGCACTTAGAATAAAACCCAGTCTCCTAACTGTGGCTTGTAAGGCTCTACACACACTGCCCTGACTTCTCTCTTCTCCCAGAGCATCTCCAGGCTTCTCTCAACAACTCCAATGTGCCAATTCTTTCTCACTTTACAGGCTGTGCACTCGCTCTTCTTTCTGCCAGACACATCTTCTGTAGATCACACACCTGGTTCCTTCAAATCCTTCTGGGGTCTCTACTGATACACTACTCCCTCAAAGAGGTCTTCCCTGCCAGCCCTCTCAGAAGTGGGCTCCCCGCCCCAGTAATTCTTTGGCACATCTCTTTGATTTTCTTCATAGCTCTTATCACAACCTGAAATTATTTGGTTCGTTTATTCCTTTACTTGTTCACGACCTGCCTCTTCTGTCATGACCCACCAGGATGGAAGCTTTAAAAAAGCAGGAACCTTGCTCATCTTTTTAACTCCTATAATTCTAGAGTTTAGAACAGTGCTTTTTGGTTTTCTTTTGGACAAAGTGACAAAATTGGGGTGCCTGGGTGCCTCCCTGGGTTAAAGCCTCTGCCTTCGGCTCAGGTCATGATCCCAGGGTCCTGGGATCGACCCCTGAATTGGGCATTGGGCTCTCTGCTCAGCGGACAGTCTGCTTCCCTTCCTCTCTCTCTGCCTGCTCTCTGCCTACTTGTGACCTCTGTCTGTCAAATAAATAAATAAAACCTTTAAAAAAAAAAGTGACAAAATTATTCCAAATTCATAAAGAAATGCTAGTAGTGTTAAACATCTGTTGAATAAAATAATAATGAAAGCTGTTCTGTAAGAAAGGACTATCCCAGGCTCTATACACAAATCATCTCATTTAACTTCATGATGGCTCCATGAAATGGGTATCCCTCCACTATACAGATGAGGAACTGAGGCTCAGAAAAAGTTAAATGACTTGAACACAGAAAGAAGGACAAAAGGTGATGCCTAAAAATGTGAACTTTCATCTTTTCTCCCAAACTTTCTCTTTCTTTTTTAAAAGGTATTAGCATCGGGGCACCTGGGTGGTTCAGTCTGCCTTTGGCTCAGGTCAGGGTCCTGGGATCAAGCCATGCATCAGGTTCCCTGGTTAGTGAGAAGCCTCCTTCTCCCTTTCGTCCCCGCTCGTGCTCCCTCTCTCAAATAAAAAAAATCTTTAAAAAATAAATAAATAAATAAGAACAGTTTAATCCTATGATTATATAAAAATGACTTGAACGAGCTAAGACACTTAAAATGAAGAGGATTCCAATAAATAAGAAAAGTGGGAGATTAATAACATCAGGAAATATCTAAAATAATTCATATTTTTAGGGGCACCTGGGTGGCTCAGTCAGTTAGGCATCTGACTCTTGATTTCAGCTCAAGTCTTGATCTCAGAGTCCTGAGACCAAGCCCCATGTTGGGCTCCATGCTGGGCATGGCACCAGCTTAAAATAATTCATATTTTTAAGGACAGGTCTAAAAAGATGAAGGTAATCCTAACCTAGAATGAAAACACTGCCATTCAACTGTTTTAAGAATCATGAAAAGGCTGCAGTACAACAACAAAAAACAAAACAAACTAGTGAATTAGCGACAATCAGAAACTCAACTTTTTAAAGTACATATCCTCTATAATAGCACTAAGAAATAGGACATACTTAGGGACTGTGGCAGTTAAACTTTATGCATCAACATGGCTACGTTTTATGCCCAGGTCCTTGGTCAAACACTAGTCTAGAGATTGCTGGGGAAGTATTTTGTAGACATGCCTGACATCTTCAGTCAGCTGACATTAAGTGAAGCAGATTACCCTCCATACTGTGCTTAGGCCACATCCAGTCAGTTGAAGGCCTTTAAAGCAAAAAACTGAGGTTCCCTGGGGAAGAAGGAATAGTTTCAAGACAGGAATAGTAATCCTAAGTTTCCAGCCTGCTGCTGCAGGCTACGGACTTTGGCGTCAGGACCACTGTGGATTTCGACTTGCTAAGTCCCACAGTCGTGTGTGCCAGTTTCTTAAAATCTCTCACTCTCTATATTCACACCTACACCTTCCACTTGATTGGTTCATCCCCTCCACTCCTCAGTATTTACCCAAGAAAATGAGGTCATCCATCCATCCAAAGACATGTACGTGGATGTTCATGACAGTTCTAGTTGTAAGTCAGGAACTAGAAATAACTCAGTGGCGATCAAGAGGTGAACGGACACAAAAACTACAGCATATCCATACAACGGAATTCTACTTACCAACAAAAAAGGAATAATCTATTGATGAATGGTAGAACATGGATAAATCTCAAAATAATCATGCTGGGGAAAAAAGCTAGACCAAAAAGGAGTATAAACTTTATTCTAGGACATGCCAACAAATATAAGTGAAGGAAAACAAATAGTGGTTGCTTGGGGAGAAGTGGGGCATTACCAAGAGACTTCTGGGGGTAAGATGGTTATGTTCAGTATCTTGAATGTGGTGATGGTTTTGTTTTTGTTTTTTTAAAGATTTTATTTATTTGACAGAGAGAGAGAGAACACACAAATAGAGGGGAGCTGGGAGCCTGATGTGGGACTCGATCCCAGGATCCTGGGATCAGGACCTCAACTGAAGGCAGATGCTTAACTGACTGAATCACCCAGGTGTCCCAACGGTGACGGCTGTATAGGCATACATACATGTCAAGGCTTATCAGACCGTATACTTTTTTTTTTAAAAGATTTTATTTATTCATTTGACAGAGAGTGAGATCACAAGCAGAGAGGCAGGCAGAGAGAGAGGGAGAAGCAGGCTTCCCGCTGAGCAGAGGGCCCGATGTGGAACTTGATCCCAGGACCCGAAAGCAGGGGCTTAACCCACTGAGCCACCCAGGTGCCCCCAGACTGTATACTTTCAATATGTGCAATTTACTGTGTAACAATGATATCTCAATAAATTTGTTTTAAAAAGGTAGACATTTGTTAGAAGTGCTAAAGAAAAACTTAAAGACTTAAAGAATAACAGGGGCAGGTTTCCTAATGTGGGATCAACTGTCTACAGATAACCTAAAAGACTGCTTCATTCCCATCTTGAGTCAGCCTTTTTAAACAAGAATGATCTTTAATCTGGGAAGGGTAAAAAAGGATTAAGGGGAAAAAAGAAAAAAAGTAATTGAAGCCCAAAATAAAAAGGAGACAGAAAAAGAAGACAGAATTGCTTTAAATTAGTATTTATAGATCAAGAAAAATCCTATTCTAAGACATTAAATATATCTCCAAGTTTGGTAACTTCTAAGGAATCATAAGGAAATACCATGAGGATGGCTGCAGAATTCATGCAAAATTCTAGAACAGATTCTGTAATATGATAAATGAGAAGCCAGCTTCTGTAACACTGTAATTGCTCCTGGTCCTCAACCCTTCCCAATGATTCCTTCTTGGATTCCCTTCTGGGTTCTTGTCTCACCTGTCCCTTATATCCTGGCACTCTCCAGATCCTTGTTCCACTTCCATTCTCACTCCACAACAGGACCTATAACCTTCCAGGGGAATCACGATTCCCTTTGAGAATGTGAAGAAGGCTACACCCCTCAATGATGCAGATCCACATAAAATTTTACATGTATTTATTGCTCCCCTGAACCCTGGGGCATGTATTCCTTACCTTCTCAGTGTGAGGAAATTCCTCTAAGAATCCTAGCCTGGGCTTTGTCTAATAGCCCATGCAAAGTGAGATGTACGCATAGCTGTGCTCATGGGAAATCTGAATGCTCACAAACAGGATGACACGGAACCTAGGACCTCGTATTCATCTGGATGTGCAGGTGACACAGTTCAGCTAGGTAGATGCTTAGGGGACCTAGTGAGTGCTGATTAACAGATTTATGAAAGTTTCTGCTGACTTTCTGTAGAAGCCCATCCTTTTATTTATTTTTTTAACAAAAGGTGATTTGAGTGAGGATTTAGAAAACCATGCTGACCAAATTTTGAATAAATAGTTGTAACAGTTAAGAGCTGGGTCACAGACCCAGTCAACACATTAATTCAGCCTCGGGGTAAAATGAAGGTCGCAAAGAGCCCCAACTTCAAAGTCCTTTCCATATGTATATTCTCCTTTTCCCCCAACTACCAATAACCTGTGGACATTGAATGCATTCACCAAAACTGCACTCTCCTCGAGGACAAGGCCTACATCTTCTTCTGCGTCTTCATCGAGTAACCTGAATCATGTCAGCATCACACAGTAGTTTGGGATGTATGATATTACAGTGTAACAGACGACTCAAAAATCATGTGCCTACAACACAAGGGTTTATTTCTCACTTATGTCTATAATGTCTGTCATGGATTGGCTTCAGCTCTGCTCCATCACTCTGGGACGAGCTCTAGCTAAGGCATACTGGTTCCATAACAGAGGAAAAAGAGCCACTGGAAAACCACAAGATGGAATTTAAAGCATCTGTTCAAACAAGGAATATGTCGCTTCCTCTCACATTTTATTGGTCAAGGAAAGCCAAGTGTCCAAACCTGATTTCAACAAAGTAGGAAATATAATCCTCCTACAGAGGGGACCCTTGTAAAGAAAGGCAACAAATTCTTCTTAACAATAAAGCAATCCACCACAGCACCTTACCAATACACAGTGCTGAGCAACTGGCAGTAATTATTTGTGTGCCAGGCCAGAAATGCCACCAGGCAGACTGTACTCTGTCTCACTGAGGCACCGGCACCAGTGTGCCAGCCCCATACTGAAGGGCATGCTAAATGCTTCCTAAGTGAGCAGTGATAGGATGAGCACAGGATCGGTTATCAAAAAACCAGTGACGTAGTCCCACATCTGCCAATTCCTGATTTAGTGGAAAGTCGTTCTCTCTTCTGATTCTTGGGTGGTTGTTGTGAAGATTAAATTAAAATGTATGTGAAAGCACCAAGAAAACTGTGCAGTTTTATACAAATGTTAGCTCAAATCTCCAGACAGTCAAATGGGATGAAATCTGAAAAAGATAAATTCATTTAAACTTGTATGGTACTGCCAAGACCTCATATCATGCATGTACTTTCAAAGATCCAACTGGCAAATAAAGAATGAGAAAGATTAGACTTAAAGTAGCCCACGTGAGAAGGAGACAAGGTTTTAGTTGACCAGAAGCTCAGTATGATCAAAGGGTAATGTGGCTGCCAAAAAATGTAATGCAAATTTCAGGCTGCATTAATAGAAGTACAGTATTCAGATAATAGCTTAATTGTATTCAGCCATGGTCAGACCACATCTGAAGCAGTTGGTTCAGTTCTGGCCACTGTATTTGAAGAGGTATACTGACGAACAGACTTTGTCATGAGTTAGCAGTGTGGCTGGAGAAAGGTCTGTAAAGCACATCATGTGCATATCTTTTAAGAATTAGCTTCTTACCCCTGACTGTGGAAAAAAAGATCAAGTAGGATTTAATAGTCGTTTTCAGATACTTGAAGAATTATTGTGTGTAAGAATTGTGTGTTTCACATACATAGCCCTAGAATGCCAAGGCCCAGTAAGTGAAAGTAAGATGGGAAACAGACTGATATCAATGAGAAGTTTTTCCAACACTTAGGAACCTTCTAAAACAAGGAAGGGTGGAGGACAGCATGGGGGAGACGCTATAGAGAGGACAGAACTGGGAAAGTCATACAAACCTAGCTCACTCCTCTATGTAACCCAGCATATCTGAGGCATTTGAAAAAGTCCAAACAGTATTTCTCTTTTCTGACAAAATAATAATAATATTAATATTAATAGTGACAACGAGGAACAAGAACTGAGATAACAAGTAAAACAAGAAGTTGTTTGCCTTGACAAACACAGAAAGGCATGCTGTTGAAGGGAAATGAAATTTTAAGGCCAGATAACATTAAACGCGAACACAGTGTCCTGGTTTGTACAGAGGAAACAGGCTTAGTCAAAATTGTATTTATTCTAGAAGTTGTTTTTCTTAGCATGACCTACCTGCTATAATTTTCAGGGAGGTGCAAAAAATGTTTTAAAAGTTCCTCAAATGGCACTTAAACAAAAATTGGCTAATATTAATTTAGTGTTCTGATTACAAGATGATAATAAGTATATCCATCAGTTTGTATAAGCACTCAAATTTCTCCTGGCAGACTATCACACTGCACACCACTGGCATTTTAAAAATGGTCCTTGCACTTACTTTGTTTCCCCATTCTCTTCAAAACCCAGCACGTTTCCACTCTCATTCCAGCATTCGTTCCCACATCTTCCCTTCACCCTCTGGTCTCACTAGCAGGTCATAAAGCAGTTTATGAAGACGAATGCCTGCCTGATTTATCTTTGTACCATAGCTCCTCATCTGCAAGTCACCCACAGTTAGCAGTGAACATTCAACAATGCTTGTTAAATTCCTTCCTTTAATGGAACAGTTTTTAAAAATTACCCAATATGTGTTGTGACACGGAAGAAAGTAAGTCAAAGGAGGCTGTAAGGACAAGCTGGCTATTATTTGTTTTAAGAATAACCCACTCTTGGGACGCCTGGGTGGCTCAGTTGGTTAAGCAGCTGCCTTCGGCTCAGGTCATGATCCCAGCATCCTGGGATCGAGTCCCACATCGGGCTCCTTGCTCATCAGGGAGCCTGCTTCTCCCTCTGCCTCTGCCTGCCATTCTGTCTGCCTGTGCTTGCTCTCTCTTCCTCTCTCTCTCTGACAAATAATTAAATAAAAACTTTAAAAAAAAAAAAAAAAAAGAATAACCCACTCTTTACAAAGTAGTATCTTGGAATACAATTTTCTTCTTCCCTTAAGATTTTCTTTGCATCCTAAACGGGCTATTTAACAGGGTTTCATAGTACAGAGGATTTTCATAGAACACAGTACTGACACAAATGACTGACATCCTACTGATTTCCCTCACTGTAGGGAAGTAAATGTAAGAATGAGAGAAAAACAGGCTCACAGACTAATTAAAGTAAATGTGTATGTACCTTTCTGGAATAAATGTAAATTTGGGATTTTAAACAATCAATTATTCTAAGCCAAAATCATAAAGGAAAATGCAAAAAAGGAAAAAAGCTGAACATATATTCTCTACTAAAGGAATGAAATGTTAAGACTTATCTGGTAGAGGTTAAGGCTTGTTTAAGAACTTGTTGCTGGATTCTTAGACTTGTTACTTCTCTCCCTCCTCTCTTGTGGACACTACCTCCAAATGCACAGGTCGTGGGAACACAATGCTCTGCTGCAGACATGAGGAGAACATAGTTTCAAATCTCCCATGTCCACCCATCTGACAGAAACAGTCTATACGCCACTGGGAGACCAGAGAATGAGTCAGTAAGGGGATAAAACAGTTGCTAGGTGAAAGATATAGCTAACTAAAAATGTTAAGTTTCTTTTCAATTAGATATTCACATATTAAAGCAACTGATTTTAAATGATGCACAATAAACATTCATTTGTTTAAACAAGAAGCCACTAGAAATTAAGTAGAGCTAACATTTATTGGTGTTTTCTGGGTGGTGGGCATTCTCTTAAGTGCTCAACATACCATGGCTCACGTATACACTTCATCACAGCCATGTAAAGCAGTGTTCTCAATATCCTCATGTTCAGATGTGAAAAAGGAGGTACAGAACGGTTAAGTAAGTTGCAGAAGTTCACACAGTATCGACAGGCAGGAAAGGGGTATGTATTTAGGCAGGGAGGGTCAGGGCCCACTTTTTAACCTCTGTGAGTGGCATCAATATATTATATACTTTGACATACGAAGGTCTTGAGTCTATTTGCTTTAGTCACATATGAAGAAATTTTTTCATGAGCTATCGGACCTGTATAAAATTCATAAAATCATTGTTAAAATGTTTACACAACCAGCTTTTAGGATTAGATAACTAAATCCAATACGCTTCATTTAAGACACAAGAACTTAATCTCATCTTCCTATGTATCTTTCGGCTTTATTATACTTCATGATAAGTGCAACTGGATGCCTTTGACATACACAGCCTGACAGTACGTCATTAAAAACACTCTGCAAAGACTGGATCTGGGATGTTTTACTCACATGGGCGTACATTAAAGTAATTCTGCTACTTCACAAATTCTCGATGCAATTATTCAACAGACATTTGAATACTTAATGAACATCAAGTAGTACAGATACAAAGATAAAATTAGATGGGCTCTATTCTCAAGGGAGTTCACTGTTCCAAAACAATGAAATAAATGCTTTTATGGAGTTGTGACCAAGGTTCCAAGGGAGCAGAATCCTGCCTGGCATGGTAAGAAAGATGGCAGCTCCCTTTGCAAAGGCATGGAGATGTAAGAGAACATTTTCCTCTCAGGGAATATCAAGCAATTTAAGTAGGACTAGAATGAAGGGTTTACATGGGAAATGAGAGAAAGAGTGAGAAGAGAAGAAGAATGAAGCTGGTCTTAGATAAAGAAAAGTCTTCAAAATCGTAATAGAAGGACCCAACCACTGTAAGGATTTAAGTAGAACAGTGATAAGATCAAATATGCTAACAATAGTGGTTATCACACTTTTATTTTAAACAACAGAACCCTGCTCTCAAAAGAAACCTGTGTAAACTTTCATACTTACAATTGATCAAAGTAAGATTGCACTGGTTGAAATTGGAATGAACATGCCTGACTCCTTCCTGAACCTTTTACAGA
The DNA here is from genome assembly GCF_002288905.1 of Enhydra lutris kenyoni. Classification (NCBI taxonomy): domain Eukaryota; kingdom Metazoa; phylum Chordata; class Mammalia; order Carnivora; family Mustelidae; genus Enhydra; species Enhydra lutris. The sequence continues at coordinate 7,834,768 of NW_019154098.1, read as the reverse complement.
ATAGTTTCAAAACCACTGCTTTAAAGAGAAATATTAATATATGCATACAATTCTGTTCTTTTAAAAAAAGACTTATTGACCCATTTGAGATAAAGAGAGCATGTGCTCAAGGGTGTGGGAGGGAGAGAATCTCAAGCCAGATTCCTGCAGACTGTGGGGGCCGTTCTCAGGACCCTGAGATCATGACCGGAGCCAAAACGAAGAGTCTGACACTCAACCAACTGAACCGCCCAGGCACCCTTACCGTTATGTTCTATTTATCTCATGCCTCTCCCAATGTGATTCTAACTTCTTAATGATTCATTCTCGTGGTTTATCTTCATTATGGAGTTCGGCATACGCAAAACTAAGCAAACAGTACTAGACCTTAAAAAAAATCAATGACAAACTGTTATAATACAGAAAAAAATAAGATAAGATTAATTATCAGCCTGTTCACCCTTCAGTTAAACTATAATTTAAGTGAGCACATTGTATAACCTCATACTAACTACTGTATTTATGGCCACAGGATAGTCAACATTGGTACAGTGGTGGAAAATATAGGATATATGATTGTAATAGATATAATGTATTTTTTTGAAGATTGATAATCTTGAATTTTCTTAACAATGATTTTGAATCTGGTAATCCTTCCCCACTTACCACCTGGGCATCTGTTATCCCACCTTATAAAATGCAGAGCTCTATGTGATCACTGAAAATCATCAGTGTGGAAGTGCTTATTCTTCCTCAGCCATTAGCAATAATATGTAAACTGATTAAAGATTCCCATATGCTTCTCCTAGCAGTTTGCTACTCTTGACTCTTCACAGTCAGAAGTGCTAATAAAAAAGCAAGGTTACAATCTGACGGAAAAATTATTTAATGATTAATTTAAAACATTTTGTATTAAAACAAATATATTCCCTTTATACAACTAAATTAACCCATACGATACTTCTCTTTACCTTTATCCTCGCCATTCCTTGCAGTAATATCCAGGGCAAGGTGGGGAGGGGGGTATATAACCACTTAAATAATCTCAGAAGTGTTTAAAGTGCTTTCCCCTTTATAAATCATAGATTAAAAGCAAATGTTCAGAACAGTATTTAACATATATTAAGAGTTACAGAACAATTTCACTTTTCTCCATCAGATAAGACATTAGAAAAAAAAACATCACCACCCTGGGCCACTCTATCACGCATTAAAAGTTCCTCCATAGTAACGGGGTAAAGGCCAATTATTGATAATTATTAAAAAGAGGAAGATGGGAAAGAAGCATAGGATATAAATTAAATCCTTCAATATATCATTTGACTAAAGTATATAATATATTTACTTACAGGCATGTTTAAGAAAGGATCCTTAAACAGACACAACAGAAATGTCTTTATAAGGGAAACACCATTTCCATATGATGTTGTAAACCCACCCAGTCCAACACTGATCATTTCTGCGCACAGTCTATCCTACCTAAAATTGCCAAAATTGCTAACTATTCTCATATAAATTTGTTTAGGATAAAGACAACTCTCTGATTATAACAAAAGCAAGTTATACCACAGGCTCCAATTAAATTAGTGCACTTTATGAAAAGAACCTAATAAATCATTCATTTCCACTTCTTTCAAATATAAAAGTGTGAAGACTCCAAAATAGTCGTTAAGAACAAAGTGCTTTTTAAAAAAAAACTTTGAAAATGAAATACTTGAAAGTAATCCTATAAAAACATACCAAAAAAATCCTCATATATAACAATCAAAACAATACCTGATATCGAATACTTAACTGTATATTTAATTAGAAGTTTTCACTGTAAAATTTTCATCCTTTGCCCATTTAAGGGCAAGTTGCTTTGAAAAATATTCCATAGACAGATATTTTTAAATGAGACTGTATACCTACTATTCTGATTTTAATTTGATTTTAATAATATATCAAATAAAATTAGAACAAATGTTAATAATAGTTATAAATATTAAATTATACATACTGTGTTTAACTATCCCTGGAGTAATGTAAAAATGTTTGTAAAATATCTTAAGATAAATTTATATTTTCCTCTAGTTTGTGAAAATTGCAATAACCTATTATTTTTATTTTTTATTACGCTGTTTAATTAGCCAACACATAGAAGTACATCATTAGAACCTTTCTATGTAGTAATAACTTGTGATTAAAAAATACTCAGTGGGGGCGCCTGGGTGGCTCAGTGGGTTAAGCCGCTGCCTTCGGCTCAGGTCATGATCTCGGAGTCCTGGGATCGAGTCCCGCATCGGGCTCTCTGCTCAGCAGGGAGCCTGCTTCCTCCTGTCTCTCTGCCTGTCTGTCAAATAAATAAATAAAATCTTAAAAAAAAAATACTCAGTGAAATTCAAACACTGTCCCAGATGGAACAGCTATGAGAAATTACACAGGGCAAATTTACAAGAGAATTTTCTATTGATAGTGTAGATACCATCCAACACTAAAAACTAGCACGAATGGAGTTTAGAAAGCATAAACAAGCAAGAATGAAAGAAAATCCTTCAGGGAGAAGGAGAAAAATACAATTCACAGATAATCTGTAACTCTGAACTTTGCCTTTCTGATTTTTCCAACTTTTGCCCAAATTTCTGCAGATTACAAGGTCCAAACTTTTAAAAAAATCCCATAAAGAAGATTTACATATACATATCAGTTATTAGGTAATATTTTATGCTTAAGAAGTCTAGCAAATATTATTTAAAAACCCAACTTTACATAAAGCATGTACTAACCGCATTTTATAGAAAACTGGGAACAGAAAAACTGAATGACATTTTTAAAGTGACACTGAGTTATATAATGAAACTGATAAATCAGCCTCATGTTCCAATTAAAGTTTTTTATTATTATTTTTTTTAGAGAGGGAGAGGGGCAGAAGGAGGAGAAGAGAGAGAATCTCAAGCAGGCCCCAGGCCCTACGACGTAGGGCTCCATCTACCAGAGATCATGACTTGAGATGAAAATCAAGAATCTAACAGTCAACTGACTGAGCCAGTCAGGTACCCCTTGGCACAAATATTTTAAATCCAAAATAGTCTACTTAATTTTTTGCATGTATTTAATTTTTTTAATTACATGCCTTTATTACTGATAAATCCAAGTAATAAGGTTTTTTAAATCTCACCATGCTCTAAAATTAGCAATCCTTTGAGACAATACCTTGGAATTTTTTTTTTAATTGAAAAAATTTAATATCACATCTTCAAACTTCATTTTTACTCACTTGTTCAAGAGAGGAACTAAGAGCCTATACTAAGAACACAAAGGCATCATTCAAGCTGTTCCCTCAATTTTTATAATATTCAATAATGCTAAGAGGAAAAAAACCGAACCCATTATCCCAAAGTTGGGCTCTCAACCCATACTTGGCAGGAAAATAATTTCTTGCTTTCTGTCCAAAGCACAAAAACAAAACAAAAACTATTAAAGCACTCAAACACTTTGATGCTTTGAACACTTATATACCTGTATAAAGGTCTTATCCTTTAAATTCTGTCTCTAAAAATAAGACTTCTCTAAAACTGGGGAGAAGTGTCACTCTTATGAAGCCAGGCATGAATATTTAAGTAAGACAAAGTAAATTTCATTAATTATCCATAACAAAGTTTGTGCAGTTTCTTCCTTTACCATGTATCCCAACATAAAGTTTGCGATAACCTGTAAGCAAGTTCTAATTGTATTAACTCACATTCCTTTTTTGTTTTTATGTCACCCAAGCAAGATGATTTCAGATGAAAACTCTGAGTACCTCATTTAATACCTTCTATGATTCCAAATAAACCCAACTGCAATAACAAAAAGAAAAAAAAAAGTTCCCTGAAAAGTTTAAAGAGTACATAGTCCTTCTTTTATCAAAATAGAATTTTTCACAAGTGACCCAAAGAGAATTACAGCTTAGGAAAATCAAGCCTTTAATTCTGAGGAATAATTTGCACCTAGAGAAAAATTCAAGGTAATGGTTTTCAATGCATGTGGACTTTAGACCAAATCTATTTATTTTGATTTTGCTGAAGTCTGGGTATAACCACTCGTTGGCCTATGCTACAGGACCACTGTCCTAATAACAGTATCTTATAACAAGGTGCTTTTGATACCTTAGTTAACTACAGTACCTTGGATGGGCTTCCACACAAACCTGACCATAAAATTTTGGCATTTTAATTAGGTTTCAATGTACTTCTTAAATGGCACAGCACAAATCAGATGACAAGTTTTCTATTCATAACATATTAATAGGCAGCCTACAAGCAGCATAAGCTTGAATTTAAGAAGCCCATAAATATTAATTTTGTCCCCACTTTTGAGAAAGGGACAACTCAAGGAACATACGGATAAATCTTACATTATGCCCCAAATCTATTCCTAAATTGCTGTATGCCAAATGATTTTTTATAAATCAAGTCACGTTTGGTTAAGTACCATGTAAAAGGGATTATTTGAAGGCACCTTTTAGTGAATCCTTTTTGTAAAATATAGGATTCTCATATACCTAACCACTAGTTAATTTGTTTTGCAATCTTATACTTGTAAATATCATATTTCTTAGAGCACAGCTGCTTTCCCAGGCCAAATTCATCCCAGTATTACTGCCCTTCTCCTTATTTCCCAACCTTTAAAAATGTCACCCAAAAAACCATTTGTCAGTACAGACTATACAAGCAATACCAGAAAAGTTGAAAAAAGAAGTCAAGTGATTCTTTTAATGTAAATAGAAACGTATGCATTCTTCAAAAAGAAATCAATGACTTATTTTTGGCAGTGAGCACAATAAATTCCCAATAAAAACAATTTTTAAAAATCAAGATACGCATATCTCAAATCCCTTTCCCAGGGCACCTGGGTGGCTCAGTGGGTTGAGCCTCTGCCTTCGGCTCAGGTCAAGATCCCAGGGTCCTGGGGTTGAGCTCAGCATCGGGCTCTCTGCTCAGCAGGGAGCCTGCTTTCCCCCCCCTCTCTCCCTGCCTCTCTGCCTACTTGTGATCTCTCTCTCTCTCTCTCAAATAAATAAATTTAAAAAAAAAATCTCTTTCCCATATGTCTTTATCACTTGGTGGAAACTGTTCAAGAACAGTTTATCTCCATGAACACCTGACCTCCATGATGCTACCAAGGTCAATGAGATCTACAGGAGGGGCCTATGCTGAGTAAGTGCTGATATACCCAATTCTACAGTTCCCTTTAAAAAGAGAGAAGGAAGGACGAAAAAAAGTATTTATATATTACAGGAAATGATGTTTTAGGTTGTAACAGTCACGTAGCCCATGACAGGATTGTTTACAGACATATGTCAGCAACAGCCAATAGGAGCAAGACCTCAAAAGGGCATCAGAAGAGTCAGGTACAAAAACTGCCGCATAGAAAGAATGAACAAGATCCCAAACGGAATAAACCTCCTTTACATCTTGGACTGAAACGCTCCGGTACCTTGGGTACATGCCACAACCACTCAATTTTGAAGTGAGGGTTCTCTGTTGGCAGCACTTTTTGAAAATGACAAATAATGGAAGACCCACAATCAAGAGAAGAGGCTCCCACGTGTCAGAAATTCTCAAGTAAGGAGCAAGTGTGCATACGCTGGGCCTGCCAGTGAGCACCGACCTCACCAGGTGTCCTGGTTTTCCCTTATCCTTCACAGAAGCCTCCTTCAGACATTTCCTCAGCTGTCACAATCCTGCACCTTTCACAAACCACAGGTTTTCTTGGATGAGATTTAAATTTTAAAACACATTACCCACTTGGTATAATCTGCTTAAGCTGGACTTACTACTCAAAAAATCCTTATCAATTTGAAGCTATTATATTTGAGATATCCAAGCAACTTCCAAATATGAAAATATGACATGTGAGAGCTAGCGCCTGATAATTTAAAAGGGACTTAGTGGAGAGCATTTAACGGGATCACTCATTTCAAGGTCTGGTAAGAGCACTGGAAGAGCGGACAATTAAAGAGGAAAAACCCCAGCAGAACCACCGGTTATTCACAAGCAGCGGAGTACTGGGCTGGTAGCAGTCTTCCAAGTTACACTCACGGAGGCTCCTGATTGGCGGGTGGCACTGGGTCAGTGTGATTACTTAACCCTGGCAGTTACAACTCCACTCCGAGGAGCTCCAAAGCTTATTACAAAAAGGGGACTGCCTGAGCATATCAAGTACCACAGTGCCCTCCGATTTTTCTCCCACGGGCCACGGAGCCTGACACCTGAAACTCATGCGACAGACATTCCCGTGTTTCATTCCGAGTTTTGTATTTATCGTTAAAAGCCCCCCCGGGCACTGATTCAGTTGCGGGTGGTAATGTGAAAGATTTACCCATTTCCTGCATACCCAGGGAAGAGCTCATGACCATGCAAGCAGTTCCCTCTCTCCCAAGTAACTTTTTTATCATTTAGTCCTAAAATAACCACAAGCAACAAACACCAAACATTGGCATGGCAACGTCCACACATCATGCCCCAGTGCTACCCACAGGCAGATTTGTTCATCTCTGGTCCCCATCCAGACGGGTCCTCCCGGTCCCTCTCCCTTCGTCCGGTCCTGCCTGGCTTCCCCGAGTTTTGCTGTGAAATCCGCCACTTTCGCTGGCCCGGGCAAAAGCACAGAGCCTCGTCCCAGGGGCAGAGTTTCTCTCAACTGTCCGAGGACCCCGTCCGAAAAGCTTCCAGCAGACCACCCCCCACCCCAACCCCGCGCACCTTGCTCGGCCCCTCGCCCTCTCCCGGTACTTTACCAAGCCCCAGAGAAGGGCCCACCTGCCTCCCGTCGCCTGACCCCACGCCCGGGTCGCCCTGCCAACTCCTACCCGGCAGCTGCACTCCCCCGGTGCCGAGCCCCTCACCAGCCAGGGGCCCGACCCCGAGGGGCAGCGGCGCAAAAAAAAAAAAAAAAAAAAAAAATAAATAAATAACCCCCCACCCCCACCCCCGACAGGCTGACCCTGCGACGCCCCCCAGAGGCCAGGTCCCGAGCGCCTGTCAGCGTCCCCGGAAGCAGTCGGGCAGGGGGCTGAGCGCTCCCCTGTCCTCTTCTGACGCCCTCTGCCCCCCGCCGCCGCACTCACCTGGCGGGCTCTCGCTGAGGGGCCGGGCGAAGGTACCCGGGGTCGCGCAAGGAGGCCGGCCGCCCGCCGCGGCCCCCACCCTCCCGAGCCCGCGCCCGCTCGCGGCCGGCGCGCGCCCCAGGCCCGACGCGCGCCCAGAGCGCCATGGGGAGGGGGCGCGGGGACGCGCGAGGGCCGGGGAGGAGGGGGGTCCGGGGGGCGGGGGCGAGGGGCGCGGTGAGAGCAGTGGCTCGGCGGCGTCCGCGGAGAGAAAGCAGCCTCGGCCGCGTCCGTCATGGCGCGCGGCGGCAGTGGCGGCTCCCTCCGGCCTCCCGGCTCCCTCGCCTTTAGTTTGACCTTTCCCTCCAGTGTGTCTGAGGGAGAGCGGCGGTGCGCGCGCGTGTGCATGTCTCCGTGTGCGCGCGCGCGCGTGGGGACGGGGCGGGTTCGCTCCCCGACGCCTGACGTCACTGCCATGGCAACGGCAGCCCCGCCCCTCGCCTCCCGTTTCCTGCCCCCGCCCTCGGTGCACGTTCCGGGGTCTCACGTGCTCATTCACACGCACGCACGCACGCTCGGAGCGCGCGCGCCCAGAGCGCTCGGGTTGCTGGGCGTGGGGGCGGGGGGGGGGGGGAGTTGGGAGGTCATCTGGGCCTCCTCGCTGACTCGCTGAATTTGACCAATCCTGAGAGAAGGAGACGTGGGTGAGGCGGGCCCGGCTGCGGGGTCGGCGTGAAAAATTTCCTCAAGCCGAACGAAAACCCTTCGAGAGCGACTGAGCATGCCCGGTGGTGGAAGGGGGGCGTTCCCCGGGAGTTCAGGCAGGAGGAGGGGGAGGCGGCTGGTAGTCCAGGGAAGGGCACCCCCGGCCCCAGTGTGGCGAAGATTAAGCCCTAGGAAACCCGGACTCCGTGGTGTTAGGGTCCGGCAACTTCGGATTGCAGTCTGGCCTTGCAGCTCCTGCTGTGTGACCTCGGATGTGTTACTCACACACTCTGAACCGTCTTGGGTAAAATGGGGTTAGTCAGGTCTGCTATGGTGGTTGTGAGGATCGGAAGAGAAGTGAAATGAAAAGTGCAGATAGCACCGGGAAGTAGTCAGGATTGTAATAATGTTATGTGGTGACAGGTGCTAAGGACACTTATGTGAGCATAACATCATCGCTCTGTTATATGCCTGAAATGAGCATAACCCTGTAATACTAAAAAAGATAGTGGAAAGCGCTTGGCCTGACATGTGTGGTGACCCCTAAATACGTAGCTATTAGTATGGCGCTCAGACCTCCTTGTTTTACAAACGGGGACACGGGTTGTGAAGAGATAGAAAGATTAAATGTTCAATGCCAGGTAGTGGCAGAGACCCAGGCTGCAAGTTCAGTGCTCTGTCCTACAGGGATGGTGGAAAGAACATCCCAGAAAAACCTATAAAGAGCTCCCTTCCATATCTGTGGGTCCCTTCGCTCTCCCTACGGACCCCATCCCCATCCCCTAAAAGGTTTACAACTCTGGACATAAGGGCTGGATAGCCTTGGTGCAACTTTTGGAGGTCACTTTTTTGGCTTCTCAGTTTGCATCTGAACAAGCAGCAGAAAAGTGCTATCCTCAGTTCCCTTCAGGCCCCTAAATTTCTTAGAGTTTTGGTTAAAGTATAAACATGTAGCAAGGAGCTCCAGGTCCTCACGATTTCTGGATGGCTGAGGAAAGATTAACTGAGTTAACTGTCATCATTTACCCACTGTCCACTGGTGGGCGAGAAGGCCTTTACAGCCCACAAGGAGCCTCTGGCTAGAGGGCCATGCAGGCACCTATGACTCAGACATACTGGTGACCTCAGTGTTCACCAAACTTGTGCTCCCAGCCTTTCCTCTAACAGCTCTTAATCACTTACTGCCTCGTGGTATTTCTTGAATGTTGTAGTATTTTTGCTGTTGACTTAGAAATTTTTATTATTGAAATATAGTTGATATACAATGTTGTGTCCATGCCAGGTGTACAACAGTGATTGACAATTCTATTCTATTACTCAGTGCTCACCATGATAAGTCTAGTCACTACCTGTCACCATACAATATTGTTAAGATATTATTGACCATGTTCCCTATGCTGTAACTTTTTAAAAAGTGTATGTCTGTCTCCTTCTGTCTTAAAGCCCCAAACCTGATCTTAGTAAAGGATATCACCCTGTTCTGCAAACATGCCCTTATGTTTCCCACTTTGTTTGCAGGAGTTAATTCACTTGACTCTCCCAAGTTCCAACTAAAATGTGGTCTCTTCCAAAAACTCTTGCTGGATCTACTCAGTTGGAATGAGTTAGTCCCTTTTCCATAGCAGTTGGTATATATCCTGCTTTGGAGTCTATTCCTAGTAGACTTTGTGTTCTGTGATTTATGTACACGTCACATAGAGAAAGCTTCTCTGAATATCTAGATAGGGTTGGCTGTTCCTATTTCTTGCTCCCAAGGCATCTTATGGTCTAATATATCACTTACCACCCATTCCTTTAAGGCTTGATTTATTCGCCTTCCCCATCAGACGTAGAAGTCTTTAACGGCAGGAATCGTGTCTAGTTCCACTTCGTATTTCCAGTGTCTCCCTTAGTACCACTACACTACTGAACAACTAGCTATTGAATGTCCAAGTGGGCTCCCTGCCTATTTCATAAAGTTCTTGGGGCCGACTGTACCGTGTTTATATTTATAACTCAGACCTTAAGATTTTCTGGGAAGTTATGAAATTATGAATTCTCAATAAATCTTGGACTACTCTAAAATGCACCAGAAATTACATGGTCACACTCGCGCCATGAAAGAACGCTTTGGCAATAGCACAAGATACCGAGCAGAGTGAGAAGCAAATCTAGGGGAAGAAGAGGTCATAGTATCTTCATAACTGCTGCTTTGGGCCTAGAATGAGAGATTTTCAGCTGTGGTTAAGGAGAGTAGACAAAGTACTCCTATGTGTATCAGTATGGTTGCTCCCAGAAAAGGGGAAAAATTATGCAAAGAGGAGTCATGAAAAAAGAGATCAAACATTGTTTGCTTAGTCTGAACTGGTAGCATTTGCTCCTTTGTCTAATTCGGCACAATAATCTAAAGCCCAGTGGTTTTTTCGTTTGTAACATCGTTCTCCTCTTGATACGCTATTTAACTCACTACATGTGTGTTAGCTCCTCACCAAGCCCGGTCTTCTTTTTCCTGGTCATCGTCAGGCCGTTGCCAAACACCCAGTAGCATAGATTGTTCTCAGTTTATCCCCATCTTCGTTCTCTCCACTTGCTGTCCCATGATCTTCCTCCTGAGTGGCGGTGGTAGCCACAGAGTTTCCCCACTCCCTCAGCCACTGCCTTAGTGTGAGTCCTCATCTCTCCCGTCTGGACGACAAGGGGACTGGACCTTTCACCTTGTCTTGAGCTCATCCAGCCCCACTTCCACCACACCCCAGACTGCAGACGGACTTTTCCAAAGGGTAGGACACTGAGCACGGTCCTCTAACAGCTGCACTGTCTTCTTGGCTCCTCTTTGCCTCTTCGGGAAAGAGAGCGCTTCTCCGGTGGCTTTTTATACTTCATCCTCCACCAGTTTCTTCAGCCGTGTCTCCCAGTACCTCTGCAAGGACACAGATTTTGAAAACTCGCAGCTTCTCATACCTGCCATGTTTCTTGTGCACACAGGTTCAGCTGTTCTAGAATTCTCTGCTCAGGCCCCTCCACCTGGTGACGCTCATCGATGCTTTCTTGGCCTATGAAAACAGCCATGCCACACACCCCAGGTGTAGCTCTTCTCTTTCAGGGCTGTAGATACACTGTATGTATTGTCATGTCTTCCCTTCTCCACTAGAACGTGAGCCGCTTGAGGGCAAGGGCCTCGACTTACCTTATGTATGCTCTAAACCCCACCAGGGTGCCTGGCACATAATAGACCCTCAATAATTGCTTATTGAACAGGGGCACCTAGGTGGCTCAGTCAGTTAGGCAGCGGACCCATGATTTCTGCTCAGGTCATGTTCTCCCATTGTGGGATTGAGCCCTGCCTCGGTGTCTGTGCTCAGCAGGGAGTCTGCTGGAGATTTTCTCTCTCTCCCTCTGCCCCTCCTGCCGCACACACTCTCTCTCAAATAAGTAAATAAATAAATCTTCTTAAAAAAATAATTGCTTATTGAACCAATGAATGTATTATAAGCTCTGTGAGGGAGAAAGCTATTACATGTCTTTGAGCCTTCACAAAGCCATGCCTGTATTACGCAGATAGTTGGAAGGTAGTTAAAATAACAATTGAATGAAAGGGGAGTGATGAGGTATTAAAAGCCGACCACAAAACAGGGACTAAACTTAAAGTTTCCTTCTGTTCTAAAGTTTCCTTCTGTTCTCTCAGTTAATCCTCCAGCAGTCCTATTTAGTACGATGTTAGCTCCGCTCTGCAGATAAAGAAGCCCAGACTTCAGGAGGGAAGTGACTGGGCCAAGGTCACACGATTGGCTGTTGGCCAAGCCAGGATTTGGTGGCCAGTTCGTCTAATTTGGAAATAGACTATTACAGAAGGCATTCTGCTGATGGTGATGGTGGTGCTGCTGCTGGGACTTTTTACCTTTCCTTATCTCACCTGCCTTGACATGACCAAAGGCTCCTACTTTTATCAGAGAAATTGGTGCTCTCTTTGCTCCAACAGGAAGAAATGTGACTGCATGGACTGTTGCATACGTGAGAAATAAAGGAAAATTTAGGGGTATATTTGTTAAAGCAGCAACTATTATTCAATAACTTAATTGGAAAAGTAAATAATAGGACCATAGCTGTACCCCACATGTGTGGAGCTGCTCATACAAGTAGCATCACATTCTTAATTTTGGAAGACCCAATTAAGTGAGGCTCTGTCTCCAGTAGCTTTTATTAAATTGCTTCCAAGGTTTTGGTGCCTTTACTATGTGTGATTGTCACTGCTGGAACATTGCTATGTGCACTTCTACGAACTAATAATTGGATTAAAAAATGTTACTTGGGGGGCTCAGTCAGTTAGCATCTGCCTTCGGCTCTGGTTACAATCGCAGGGTCTTGGGATTGAGCCCCACATCAGGCTCCCTGCTCAGTGGAGAGCCTGTTTATCCCTCTCCTCCCTACTCATGCTCTCTGTCGCTATTTCTGTCTCACTTTCTCTCAAATAAGTAAAAAAAAAAACTTAAAAAAAAAAAGTCACCTGGGAGGAACCAGTACACATGTACATACACAGAATCACACACACACACACACACACACACACACACACACACACACACACTACAGAACAGTAGGACACGGAGTCTCAGACAACATGGGCCATGCACCATTTTTACTATTATCATTACCAGCATCTTGCTCATCATTAGTTTTTAAGTTAAGAAGCATAAGCAAGTCTGAAAGAAACATCTTGACTATTTATAGCAACTCCAGAGGAATGAATGAGTTGACCCCAGAAAAGTGGTGGGCTGTTCTTTTTTTTCCCCCATGTTTTATTTCTTTACGTTTTTATTTATTTATTTTTAATTTTTTAATTTAAATTCAATTTAATTAACACATAGCATATTATTAGTTTCAGAGGTAGAATTTAGTGATTCACCAGTTGCATGTAACACCCAGTGCTCATTCCATCACATGCCCTCCTTCATGCCCATCCCCCAGTTACCCCATCCCCCTACCTTCTCCCCTCCAACAACCCTCAGTTTGTTCCCTAGAGTTAAGAGTCTTTCGTGCTTTGTCTCCCTCTCTGTTTTTGTCTTATTTTATTTTTCTTCCCCTTCCCCTATGTTCATCCGTTTTGTTTCTTAAATTCCACATATGAGTGAAACCATATTTGTCTTTCTCTGACTTATTTTGTTCAGCATAATACCCTCTAATTCCATCCAATAAAAACTCTCTGCAGTGTAGCGATACAGGTATATACCTCAATATCATAAAAGCCATATATGAAAAACCCACAGCGAATATCATCCTCAATGGGGAAAAACTGAAAACTGAAAGGTCAGGAATATGGCAGGGATGTCCACTCTCACCACTGTTGTTCAGCATTGTACTAGAAGTCCAACCCTCAAAAAAAAAAAAAAAAAAAAAAAAAAAAAAAGAAAAGGTATCCAAATAGGCAAAGAAGAAGTTAAATATTCACTCTTCACAGATGACGTGATACTCTACTTAGAAAATCCGAAAGATTCTACCCCCAAATTGCTAGAATTCATATAGGAATTCAGCAAAATTGCAGGCTATAAAATCAATGCACAGAAGTCAGTTGCATTTCTATACAATAACAATGAGGCAGAATAAAGAGAAATCAGAGAATTGATCCCATTTACAACTGCACCAAAAACCATAAGACACCTAGGAATAAACCTAACCAAAGAGGTAAAAGATCTGTACTCTGAAAACTATAGGACACTCATGAAAGAAATTGAGGAAGACAAAAAGAAATGGGAAAACATTCCATGCTCATGGATTGGAAGAACAAATATTGTTAAAACACCTATGCTACCCAAAGCAATGTACATATTCAATGAAATCCCTATCAGAATACCATCAGCCTTTTTCACAGAACTGGAACAAACAATCCTAAAATTTGTATGGAACCAGAAAAGACCTTTGGCTAGTAGCCAAAGGAAGATTGAAAAAGAAAACCCAAGCTGGAGGCATGGTAATTGTGGCTTCAAGCTCTACTACAAGTTGTCATCATCAAGACAATATGGTACTGGCACAAAAACAGACACATAGGTCAGTGGAACAGAATGGACCCTCAACTCTATGGTCAACTAACCTGGGCTGTTCTTTTGTTGAAGCTTCATCATCCTGAATCATCATCACGATCTCTCTGGTGCTCTGTCCTATGACCTTAAGTGGTACGCCAGGCATATATGTTTGAATGGTCCTTCAGCTCTTCCAGAATTCCTGTGGAGTTGGAGGTAGACTTTCCTTTTGGTATTTTTATGTCAGAATCACTATGAAAGGCCACAACATGGTTGAGTGAGCTTTCCACGCTCTCTGAGGTTGGGGTTCAGGATCCACCCCCTTCAGGCCAAGATTTCACCCTGAGGCAAACCACCCATTCTTTCTGTGGGACTGACAATTTGGGCCAAGTTCAAAGTCAGTAGACATAAAGCACTAACAACTAGAGAGATGAGTTCTGTTAAATTACGATAGTATCCATGCTTCCAGAGGGGCTGCAGAAGTCATTCCTGTCAGATGTACTCAAAATCAACAGCCAGATTATTCCTGCCAAATACTCTGAGGCTACACTATTGTAAATAGTGACTCAAACTTTCTTGTCCCATGCCTCAGTAATAATCATAAGAATGTTTATCCATATTCTTAGTTATGCATGGTAATAATTATTTATTGAGGGACTACCATGTACAAGGTACTCTTTTAGGTGCTTTCTGTGTGCTGGATATTCAAGCTTATAACAGTCTTAAAAGGCAGGAGTTGTTATCCGATCTTATAGATGGGAAAACAAATTCAGAGCACATAAGCAACTTGCTCAATGTCATCACAGTGGTGATGCTAATGTACTTCAAGAGCATCTTTGGAGGGAAAAAAAGAAGAACTTAGAGCTGATTCCAAGCTCAGGGACATTTTAAACAAACTTTTTACTGGAAAATTATAAGCACATATAAAAAATAGAGAGACTCACCAAGCAGTTCCTATCAGGAGTAATTTGGAATGAAAGAGTTTGAATGATCTCTGCCTTATTTTTATTGGAGGAGAGCCAAGTCCTTAATAAGAATTTCCGCAAAGGAGGAACCTGGGGCCACATCTTATTTATAGATGCAAAAGATGATTCATATTTCATTCTCACGTTCTCACTCTCCACTCAAATTTGCCAGTTAATAGAGGAATAGCAAATAACGTAAAGACTTAATTCTGAGTGGTCTAAGTCTTCAGCCCTACTGCAAATCCTTAGTTTAGGTTCCGTTCAGGTTTATACCGAGTCAAGAAATAATCTCCTCCCTTGCCCCCTTTCCTGCAGCCCATAGCAAGATTTTATATTCCTATCGTGGAACAGGTATGACTCGATTTATGTTTAGTCGCTGATTTAAAATGGGGTAGCTTTAGCGCCAAGCTGTGGCTGGCTTACACTGCTCGTGAGAGCTGAGGACACATGCCTCTTCCTAATTCTGCATTCAGTGGTACTGGAAGCTTGAAATTGGCCATTGTGGGAGTATTTACACCATGGAAATTGGCAAAAGCCCGAAGTCAGGGCTTTTATTCCCCAAGAGGCATGTAAACATTTACCAGCACATTGACTTCACTGTGGGTCTCTACAATGTCTTTCCCAACAAGAAGAGAATAATTTTCACCTATTGAAGTCAGGCTTGACTAAGCGACTTGTTTGGGGGAATGGAATGTGTGCAGAGGACATGTACCATTTCTAAGCAGAGAAACGTGTGCCCCGTTTTCTTCTTCCTTGGCGCCGGGCTGGCATGTCCCAGATAGCATCTGTGTGTTCAGTCAGAGTCCTAGAAGAAAGAAGGCATGGGGCAAAATCGCAGCCCACCTACAGAGGACATGGGCATAAGCAAGGAATAATCCTTCCTCTTGTAAAGATTTGTGGATTATTTGTTGCTACTGCAGCATTGCTTAGGCTCGGCTGATTGATATAGCAATTGGGACTTAGAACTGAGGTGCTGCCGTAGCAGAAAACCTAAATTAAAGGGGCATTACCTCTGGGGCTTGGGAGTGGGAGGCGACCAGTATGTTATTGAAGGGTGGAAAAACGGCCCCTCAAGTTATCTCGTGGAGAGACATTGGTAAATGTGCCACCAGTAATCACTGAAGAGACAGACACATACTGAATGAGCTTTTCATTTCGGCAGAGAGGTTTTGCAACAGTATGTGACTCACACACCTTTGGTGCCAATAAGAATGTTGAGCTTAGGAAAGAATTGTCCATTTTGAAGAGATGGAAGGGAGTAGAAATGCCCCAAAATGTGAGGACTCGGAGGACTACAGGATATCATTGATTCTGATTTCCAAAAAATAAAAGATAAAACTGAGGTCTTTAAGTGATAAAGTCAGGTGAAAATTCAGGCGAGGACCAGTAGAAGGTATCATCCGTCCATTAAAACCTCTGAATTGTTTGCAGTGGCCCCAATTAAAACTTTTCAATTAGACAAAATGGGAAAAGAGATTGCGAGTTCGACTGAAGCCAGATAAATTCAAGATACAGTTAAGTCTAGAGAGAGTCGTAACTATTAAAGAATTGTGGATGTAGCTACCGGCACGTGACGTTTGGTTTGGGATTCTACTGCTTGCAACTAAAATCATTCTGCATAATAAACTGCATCACAGGGTTAGTGGCAAGATAAACTGAGACTGTTCCCATAAAGCGGCTAGCATAGTTCTTGGCACATTGAACACAGTAAGTGTTCAAGAAATGGAAGTTAGTAGGAAGTCTGCTATAATCTGAAAGTAGTTCTCACAACTAACAGGAGCCAGAGAGCAGAGAGAAATAGCCAAGGAATCTCGGTTAAAAATTTCAATGCTAATAATTTCAGCAAATGAGGATGATCCTGGATTGGGTTGTATGGTGTGGTAGGAAGAACCAGGGTTATGGAATCAGAGAGACTAGAGTTTGAAATCCACCTCGGCCACTTGACCAAATGAACAACCAAGAGCAAACTCACAACAGTTCTGGGCCTTGGTTCTCTCTAGACCTTTAGTAAATGCTGGGTTCCTCCCACCTCCTAGAGTACCTGCTACCGCCATCACCACGACCTGGCCCCTCCTCACAGCATAATTATACCTGTCAAGAGAAAGCACAAGGCTTTCTGTCCAAAAATATAAGGTTAGGAAAGCTGCTGAAGAGTTAAAGAGGGGTTTTCTATCCAAGTTGCTTTCTAGTGAATATTTTGATTTTCTCAGTATTTTATTATTTTGTGAGGATTCAAACAGATGAAGAACTTGATTTGCTTTAAAAGAAAAAGGAGAGGGAATCACAACAAATAGTGGATCCCATTTGTCCTGGATACCATGGAGTCCTGACTCGGTTGGCCCCATTCCTAACTTCGGGGTTGATCCTTATTAACCAATCACAATCAATTCATAGCATTCTCATTGATGACCCCCTATTGTCTAAGAATGGTCATTTGCCTACATTGGTATAATAAAACATATTAAAAGATATGTATTCCACTAGATTCCATGCCGGGCACAAAGATTTCTCTTCCTTGTTGGCCATGAAAAAAGAAAGCACGAAGTTTCAAGACTGTTGGCTGCCATCTTGGAACTATGAGGGGATCCAGCTACAGGATGAAGCCAGAGGCTGAGGACAATAGCACATAGGAATGGGAAAACTTGTATCTGCCATGACTTCTTCAAGCTGATAATTATAATGCCCCTGGATCCCACCCTGCCTCTGGACTGTGAAGTAGTGGGTTTCCTTATTTCGATGGATGGCTTTCAATTAGTAGAAATTAATCAGTCAGGGGAGCCTGCTTCCCTCTCTCTCTCTCTCTGCCTGCCTCTCCATCTACTTGTGATCTCTGTCAAATAAATAAAAAAAAAAGAAATTAATCAGTCAGTCACAAGAAGAGGGCAGCTGCAAAAGGGTAGAGTACACCAGAACAGCTGAGGGTCACATCCCTGACCCCTCACCTCCTGGGGTTCATATCCCACTTCTACCTTGTGCTGGCTGTGTGGCCTTGGGAGACCTACTCAACCTCTCTCTGCTTCAGAGTCTGCATCTGAAAAACAATGATAATAATAGATCTTACCTCACAGAGTTCCAGAGAGAATACATTTGCATAACGCACACAGTACAGCGGCTGGCACGTAGTAAGTTTCAACATAATCTGGCTAATTATGATGATTACCTCCAGCTGTGAAGGTCATCTCAGGATCCACAGAGGGAGCCTGGGAGGGGACCTCAGTTCTCACCCTCTCTGTCCTTGACTCTATGTCTCTTGTTCCTTTGCACTCTGTGCTCTTTCCTCTCCTGATCTCTCCTTCCCTTGTTCCTTTCACTAGTCATAACTGGCATTGATTTGTAGCATTATTTGTTATATTTTAAAATATGTAATTTTACATTTCTTTTTAATTTAGGAAGTCAAACAGAAGAACATTTTATATTTCCTCCAATAAAAAATAACATTTTGATTGCTTTTTATATATCCCCATTACATTTCATCTTCTTGGCTTTGGTCCAGTGTTTCACTCTGTCAAAATCACTTTAAATCTTGACACTGTCAGTTACTAGCTTTGCCATCCTTCTTGGCTTTATATCATTTGCCTTTTAAGCCTTCACCAAGCCCTTGACAAAAACCTGCAATTTAGGACTACTCTTTCAGTTATCAGGTGAGGTGTATGCGCAGGAAACCTCCACATCAATGCCTCTCAAACTTCAGAGCACAAGAAGCACCTGGAGAGCTTGTTAAAACACAGAGTCCAGGGCGCCTGGGTGGCTCAGTGGGTTAGGCTGCTGCCTTCGGCTCAGGTCATGATCTCAGGGTCCTGGGATCGAGTCCCGCATTGGGCTCTCTGCTCGACAGGGAGCCTGCTTCCCTCTCTCTCTCTGCCTGCCTCTCTGTCTACTTGTGATCTCTCTCTGTCAAATAAATAATAAATAAAATCTTTTT